>NC_051126.1:1930608-2530608 GCF_014839805.1 Manduca sexta
CCTCATTCGACAGCAATATTTTTACTTCGGTATATCATACGTTGTTTTCCGGTACAGGTATACATTTTCTTAATGAAGGTAATGGAATATCGAGAACAATATGCCAAAAGGGTATTGTATGTTAGCGTTTGATTTGACACCTGATTTATCAGCAAACTCTTCCAGTCACTGGAATCTTATAAAACATGGTAGTGTAAGATTAGAAGTTCGTTTTGAAACAGCTTTGACGCAAACTATTAACTGTATTGTTTATGCAGAGTTTGATAATGTTATTGAAATAGATAAAAACCGTAATATTTCAGTAGATTATAGCAGTTAAGAAAATAAAAATTGTTTATAGAATAAGTATTTTAAATTGCTCAATAAAATGATTACATCATATAATATTTATTTTTTTGTAATTTAATCCTTGCAACCCCACAAAAAATATCTGTCTTTCAATAAAGAGAACCATAACAGGTTATTGTTAACCGTATTGATGATATTACCACATTGTCGTTCAACCTGATAAGATTGTGCAACAATTTAGTAAATAAAATGAATACAATAGAAATACAGAATTACTTGAAAAAAATTGATCCATGCATTGAATATAATGTGTATGCAGCCAATCGTTTACCGATATATGTTGTAACTCCTGCATACATAGTAAGTAACTTAGATACTGATAATAAACCAGGTTCTCATTGGGTTGCCATACACATAGATAAGAATGGATTTGGACAGTATTTTGACTCATATGGTCGACCACCTCAAGGATACCACCGAATGTTTTTAGCGAGAAATTCTAGAATGTGGAATTACAATACTAATCGAATTCAAAATGATTTTACTATTGTGTGTGGAGAGTACTGTATAATGTATTTGTATTATAAATATTATGGCAGGAGTCTCAAAAGATTTCCAACAATTATTTGGTGCCAATACTATATATAATGATGTGTTATTAAATGGTTTATTTAATAATGTTTTAAATTGAATAAATAATATTGAAAACACGATGTTTTGTTATTTTTCTTTATTCTATACTAATAAACTAATACAAAAATATAATTAGTTCCAAACATGTTTTAACGGTTCCCAATTAGTTACAATACAATCTAAATTATTAAAATATTTAAGTATAGCAATCGCAAAAAATACAATGATTGGTTTCTTAGAACAAAGCATAATATCTAAATGAAATCAATTATTTCTTTCACACGAAGAACATTTCAAAGTTATTAAGTTATAAAAAGTTTATGCACTGGCACTACACACTGACACTTTTTCATTTGTCTGTATCTATTGTATATTTCACACAATCGTCCTTACTAGCCAACTGTTTAGTAATATTGTATATGGTGTCCTTTACAGTTTGCAAGTTCTTATCACAGTCACTTTCTGCGTAATATTTAAGTCGCACTTCAGCGTGTTTCCACTGTTCGATCGTTGCAATATTTTTATTTTATTAACGTCGTAAATTTCAATTTTAATCAGGTGTGATGCATGTGTACCGTCGTCGCTATTAGATTTGATGTATGAAATGCCGCCACCACTCGTTGATCGACCAACACTGGATGACTTTTTTTCGCATTTGTCTTTTTCTTCTTTGGTTTTCGAAAAAGTCATCGATGTTGTTAAATTCGTTCGATCTTTTATTGGCTATGATCGCCTTTTTGACTTTGGCTGCGAGCGTCCCTTCTTCGTCACTAGGTTCATCGTGTTCATCAGCGTAATAATAACTCTTGAAAGTATTTTCAGGAAACTGTAATAAAATTAATAAAAATGTTTTAGTTATCGGTTAAGTAAGTAGTATGTGATAAATACGTATAGGTATGCTAAGTATAAATGTACAAGTTAATAACAATGATAAATTAATAAGAGATCGAAGACAGCTAAAATGTATTAACCTCGTGGACAACACATACAATAAACAATTAATTAAACATCTGGTTGGTTATAACAACGTTAGGTCAAAGTATAAAAAGGTACTTACATTCATTTTTATAACAGTTTCACTATTTTAACACTTCACTATTACACTTAACTGGAGATCTCGCTTGGAACAGAGCACAGAGTGGAATACGATACCATGTGATTTTGAGTCGGTCTTTTATATGGAGAGCGAGTATTGTTTCCGTACAGACAAGACTCAACATGTTTCCAACTTTCACCATAAATTTTATATTGAATACGTATTATTCGAAAATGGGAATAATAGAGACGAGACCTATTGTTAAAAATAATAGAAGTAGTAAATCATTGATAAAATATAGTTACCACCCGTGGGAACAATGAGAGGATGCAAAGGTTTTGTACCTAGAATTTGGGTAATGTATTATGTATGACAAACAATTGATTGATTTATCTTTCACAAACAATGGCCATAATGTGTAAAGGGTCAGTATTGAGTAATTGTAAACGGTTATTAAGTAGAAATACGATACAAAGACCTTAGAGTTTTTCAATAAAAAGGATCACTGATAGAAAGTAGAAAGACAAAAGCATAACGAAACAAAGGGAACAGGTCCAAGCTTGAAAATGAGCCGTAGAGCATGAGTAAAGTTAATGCATCACTCCATTCGCGGGTGATATAAATGCAATCCGCGGACGTTGGTATTGAAATCCACGGTTAACTTCGACGTAAAATGCGGACGGTACAAGAGTAATCCGCGGACGATATCATTGAAAGTCGCGCCGATAACAATGAAATTCGCGGGCGGTATAATTTTAATTCGCGGGTGCTATCATTTTAATTCGCGGTCGGTATTATTTTAATTCGCGGTTGATATCATTTTAATTCGCGGTCGGTATAATTTTAATTCGCGGTTGATATCAATTTAATTCGCGGTTGATATCAATTTAATTCGCGTTTGATATCAATTTAATTCGCGGTTGATATCAATTTAATTCGCGGTTGATATCAAATTAATTCGCGGATAGTATAGTGCCCCGGCCCTGGAGCAGGCCGCGGACCTGCCGTGGCCGGGGGCGCGGGGTGGCGTCGCAGGTGCTCGGGTATCGGTGAATCCCTTACTACTGACGTCACAGGTAAATGCGACTCTTTCGCTTTTTATTGCAGCCATGCCATCTAATTTCAAAGGAATAAAACTTTTTTTTACGCGCGCGACAAAGTGACCCCACCACACCTAATGGTAAGTGGGGTGGGTCCGATAGAATGTCATTTAACAAGAGATGATTACCCCTTGGTAGCCGTCACAATTATGCCGGCCTGTTGGAACTGGATATACACAGGCTGATCCCTGAATTTGATACATTTATGTCGGCCTCTGTGAGTTTTAACACCCTGTGTACGTCGGTCGCTATTCCGAGCGGGATTCGTTAAATTTAATTCTGCTTTGTTTAGATTTATGAGTTTTTATGGTATTAATGATTAAAAAAATATATTATTTAGTAATCATCGTTTTTATAAACAGCATTTCTCCAAATTACTTTGTTTTTGAACTCTATGAAAGCACAGTGGGCTCAATTCACCAATCTTTATTAAAAAATTGTTATGTATTCTGCGTTTGGTATCACCAATTACTTCAATTGAATGATGGTGATAAAAGTTTCCACTAGTGACCTTACCAACTTAAGCTTAGAGCACACACTTCTTTAACGCGTGGTCCAAATCAGACAAGGCTACCGAAATTTTAATCAAGAAATTAAAATATTTTTAATTCTTATTGATACTTTATTTGAAAAACTGCAGAAAAAACATAACGTTTATAAATTAAAACAACACATTATCCACAACAGTTTCCACAGTTACTTAATATAAACCACATATTCATGTTCTTGAAAATAACACCTTACATTAAGTTCAAATAAAAAAATAACAATAACAAGTAATTTAAATTATACGCCCCCTAATGCCACTACTATCGTAAGAGTTATTCGTCGTAGAGGCAACATTATACTTTCAATCAGAAATATGCACACACGCCTCATTTGCACTAAACTACAAAAAGATCAGAAAAGTAAAAGTTGGATTTTTGGTGATTATATTCGTTATTCATGGATGATATTTCGCACAATGTTTCATTTAACCCAATGTCAAAATGAACCCGTATAATATAAGCAAAGTGATCGTGTGTAAAGCGCTTTACGTTTGATTGTTACTCGACTGAATATTCCAACAGGAGAAGATAAGATCGAACGTCCGAAGTGTGCGTACTGCAAATATGTTTTTGGAACTCATAATATTTCTGACAACAACAATAGTGTCATACTATCTGTTTATTTACAAGAGAAATCATTATATTTTTGACAAAAATGAGTTAAAATACGTCCCGGGTATGCCCGTTTTCGGGAATACATTCAAGAGTATGTGCCAAAAGGTACACATGGTGGAAGATTTTGATGAGGTTTACAAACGTTTTCCTGATGAAAGGTAAGTATATTTTTATTTTACCTACAACTTGAAATTTCTCATGTTTAATAATATAAAGTAATTATACAAAGCTATATACTATTCTGCTCCATCGATATCGGATAGATATATTCAAGAAGGACATTAAAATTTTTTATGTTATTTGTCAAGCATACGTAAATTGCCAATTCCTTAAGATGTCTTTTTACTACCAAAATTATTTGTGAAATAGACCAGGAAATAAATAATTTTGGACACTTTGAATGCACTAATACCTCAATATGACGGAAGAAATTGTTGATTTAGAAGCTAATATAATTTTCGATTTAAAAATTTATTATCAAGCATGCTAAATATAGATTTCTATGATCGGTCATCAGTCCGATATCAACTGAACACTACCGGGAATTTCCTTTTACGATCAAAACTGTGTTATCTCCCCTGAGATTCGAACTCACTCCCTAACTACAACCAAATATATAGGCATATGTATTCAATGGAACTAAACAATCATCCTATTTAGATAGACAAACAAATTTATTTCAATGCGTTTAGACTTTGGACTCGCCATCGTCCCAGACAATTTGATTTAGCGACTTTATAAATCGAAGCAATTCATTTTTTTATCGTTTATATTAGTTGATAATATTAAAAAAAAAAAACGTGTGTGTGTACTTATGTACGCACGTAAGCAGTTATATTTCTATGGCGTAACAAGATAAAAATCTTTCTAAAAAAATTTCATCTTCCCGTTATCCTATGTTTATAGAGAAAGCGATATTAACAATTCCAAAAAAGTTATTTAATACATTGCAAGAAAGTTTTATTATAACGAATTATCTAGTTAAATATTTTTTTTTGAAATATCATAAAATAATTAGATTTTTCCGGACCTTAATAATTATTATTTGTATGTATTATTAATTTATTTGTACACTGATTACATATTAAATAATAACGTAATCATTTAACTAATCACTAGCTAATTTCAAGGTGTCGGTTTTTTGTGACGGTGCGCGCGCGCATCGTAAAAATTTACTCATCATTTTTCTTAACGTGCCAAAAGAAGCATAACTTTAATAAATTTTACCTCTAGTACGTTAGTTATTAATAAGTTTCAACTTATTTCATGTTAGCTTTCTTCTAAATTGTAAACGAAACGAACATTTATTTAGACTACGATAATTTTCGAGATTTTGTACATCGTCTGTGAATTAAAAATTGTTAGAAAGTCCTATAGATATATTTAGTGTTACCATATGCGAATTAAATTTAAAAATGTTTGTTATTTTGAAAAAGATTCAAATAAAAAAAAAAATTGAAATGTTCTTTATTTTGAAGATGATTTTTTAGATATGTAGGCTACTGCGATGGAACCACTCCCGCCATTTTGGTTCGAGACCCCGAAATCATAAAAGATATTACCATAAAGGATTTCGACTTCTTCTTGAACCACAAAGACCTGTTTCCTGAAAATGAAAATTCTGTTGTTGGTGCTAACCTTTTCAATATGAAAGGTAAGATGGTAATAAATATGCACAATTACTTGTAAAGTCCAGCTAATCTTTGTCTTGGTTCGTTGATTGTCATCCAGTCTCATCCATCCATCTCAGTTATACTTCCAGAGTCCAATGCAGTTGGAAATCTGACTAAATCATTCTCTTACTGGCGCGGTAACATTGAATGTAATAATAAAAAACAGCAGCAATTAATGGCGCATAGCGTTTTAAGTCTGTGTCCATCAGAAATAGGTGTAATTTTTTTTTGTTAAAACTTTAAAGCTAATTCGTTTTAGACGATAGATGGCGCGACATGCGCACAACCCTGAGCCCAGCATTCACCGGCTCCAAAATGAGGCTCATGATGCCGCTCATGGTGGACATTAGCAAGAACGCGTTGGAGTATTTGAAAGGTAATATTTTTGGAGATTCATTTGAATGCATGTGATGGTAGTTTTCATTACAAACAGATTCTTTGTTCTTTTAACTGCTTCGGTGGTGTAATTGTATTGTATGTACGGTACGACCATTGTTTTAGGGTCTCGGGTGCGAATCCCCTGTCGGGCAGTGATTATGGGTTTTCCTGCTTAGTATCAGCCCGGAGGGGTAGAGTAGATTTATGCCCGATATGGTGGTAGTATCAAAGGCCCATATTGTATTTTTCTGAATAAAAATAACAATGTATTCTTCTGTCTCGGGTATATCTATGTTGTCATGAAGTAATTGTTCCGTTCATGTACTAAATTTCATCCGAATGAATTAGATTCTGTTCCTTACTTAGAACTAACGTCCACACATTTGATAGCAACGGAGTTTCCCCCACCTCTTTAGGCAATTCTTGAACGCTCGATCTTCACACCGAATATACAACCATGCACTGGGGTACATTTGTCGCGGCCCTAGATGCACAGTAAAGTGTGTATACCTCTTGGTTTCTTGTGTAAGCGGCGATCACCTAGTTGGTTGTGGAACGGACTGCCGAGACGAATGTCCGCAGGTTCAAAACCAAGGGCACACACTTTTGACTTTTCTAAAAAAATAGGTGTGTATTCTTTGTGAATTGTCGCTTGCTTGCTTGCTTACCTGAGAAGTTCTCTATATGAATTTCAAGGCAGTGTGAAGTCTACCAATCCGCACTAGGCCAGCGTGGTGGACTAAGGCCTAATTCCTCTCAGTGGTAGAGGAGGCCCGTGTCCAATAGTGGGACAGTATATAATATAGGGCTGATATTATATACCTCTTGGTTAAAAATACACATTAAAGGCTGCAAGGGCTTGCGAATATTTTCCCTTCTATGCCTCTCCGCTCGTCGTACAAAATTTCGTATTTCCTCTCAATTCCTTCCCCACTATCCTCCAGGCCCCTGCAGTCGCAAAGCCCGAGGACTTAAGTATCCCGTTCACAGGTTTCCTCCGGTGTAGACTGCAGATATTGAAGACTGTAAAAAAAGGTCTTTCCCCGTAATCTGAACTATCTTCACCTCACCCTACTATCCATGGCATTTCTTCATCAGAGCACCAGTCCGAAGACATATTGGTCGACGACCTGATCCGGCGGTACACCATCGATGTGATAGCGTCAGCCGCCTTCGGGCTCCAAGTGAACTCCTTCGTGGACCAGGAGAATGAGTTCTACAAATCTGGACAGAGTTTATTCGGCTTCACTTGGATCCAACAACTCACAATGTTGTTCTTCTTTCAGTTCCCGAATTTTTCCAGGGTAATTTTTTACCCTAATATTTACATTTGCTAAACCGTAGTTTATTTTGTGTTTAATTACAACTAAAAATATATAAATTTTAATAATGTCGATAATAAAACTAGTGCAAGTGAAACTAGCTAGGGCAAAACCATTCATTTATAAATTTGTACTGTTTGTTTACCTAAAGTAAAATAAGTACACATTCTAAGGTAGAACACAATATAGTTATTTATTATTGCAATAAAGAAAGACAATCCAGAAAATGATTTCGTCACTAGAAATTCAAAATTGAAGAATTACTGTCTCATTCCAGAAAATAGGTCTTAAGTTGTTTACGGACAAGATAACTAGATTCTTCCAGGACATTGTCGCGGCCACCATGGATTATAGACTAAAGAATAACGTCGAAAGACCTGACATGATTCAGCTGCTGATAGAAGCCACTAAAGGTAAAAAATATGCCTTTTGCTAACTGGAAATTAAATATTTAATGGGGTAAAAGTAACTTATTGGTGGTAAGTCTCTTATATGTGAGAGTCCGCCTGCGTAGGTACTAACGCAACGTCTAGTTCTGCCACCAAGCAGCAGTGTGTAGTCAGTCATTGTAGTCAGAGTAACTACTGGATATAATGAGACTTAACATCTCATGTCTCAGGATGACGAGCGCAGTGGAATACCAAATTTGTAATTCAAGGTGTTGGATGGTGTTTCTACTGTTTATGTGCGGTCGTATCGCTTACCATCAGGGGAACGGCAAGCTCGTTTCCTTATTCAAAGTATAACAAAAAAAACAAAATTGATAATATCTGCTGTCGATCGCAACTAATTCACCAACTTTTAACTTCCATTTAGACTCTACAAAAACAATAATAAACTTTGCAGCTGATTAGGCTGTAGCATATTTACTTATAATGCAAATTTATAAAAATGGTTCTAGGCACTCTTCACAATGGCAATGAATCAAAAGAAAAAGACATCGGCTTTGCAACAGCTGAAGAAACTCTCAAACCGAAAGGTGTCACTAGAAGTATGTATTTAAGAATTTATTGTACTAGCCTATACTATTGGACGACTCCAATACTGGAAATTCGACCATCGAATTTATTTATACCTTCATTGTAAACAAAAATACTGTAGAGGCACAATTAAATACATCTATAACACATATCTATACTATTGTTACGTGATAGGGTTCTGAATCGACAATAATAATACCGGTCATTCCAAAAAAAACACAACACTTTTATTCCCCAAAACACTAATTCAGCAACCCTTAAATTAACACTGGAACACTAAAGCACTCAAATAAATTTAATCACAGTCACTAATCGGCGTTTTCAATTAACGATACCAATGGCTTTCTTTGAGCTATCTCAAAAATAGACCAATCAGAATAAAGTTTTTGCCACGCTTACATATTACTTATTTTGATTCATTTTTGGAATCGGATTGAAGATTGAAATTGGGATCGTTTATTGAAAATAGCGGTAAATCAGAAACAGCTGAAGAGATTTTGATAATTTCTTTATCCCGGTTATTTGATCCCACGGGAAATAATCCTTTCAGTACAGTACAGTTACGGGGTACAGCGTTTTCTCTTAATGTCTTGGTGTATAGGTAAGGATAATAAGTATTATTTTATGAAATATTGTTATTGATATCCAAAAAAATGAAATATAAAATAAATATTGGTCATTAATATATGTACCAAGGTTGGTTCTTAAAAAATAAATGGTGCTAATTTAGTGATCTTTTTATTGAACTGTTATTCTTGAATAATGTTTGTACGATGTAGATGTATATCTTAGTTGCTTAATAGTTAGTTATCATCACGAAACAGCAAATTGCTAAAATTAAATACGTTGATGAAATTATAAAAGAAAACTAGAGAAATTCATTCATTGGGTATCTAGCAACCAGATGCAGTATATTACAAAATTGTTTCAAAATTTCTTTTGTCTTCTAGACTGGACAAAGGACGAGTTAGCGTCCCAAGTTTTCATATTCTTCGCTGCCGGATTCGAGACTTCTGCTTCTGCCATTACTCTCACGGTACACGAGTTGGCTCTTAATCCAGACGTTCAGGAGAAACTGTACGAAGAAGTGAAAGCATTCAATGACACCAAAGGAAAATTGCTTTATGAGAACGTAGGAGAGCTGAAGTATTTGGATTGCATTTTGAATGGTAAAGTATGAGTTCGGAATATATTTACAAGACCCTCTTTCTAATCCATGCAATCTATGGATTGCGGGGCCAACTTTCCTTGACTTCTCCCCACTTAGTACTAATTTATATACAGGATAATATATGAAACTCGTTTGTATTCTAGAAACTTCGAGGAGATGGGCAGCCGCTTTATTTTTAGACCGAATTTGCACGAAGCCTTACGAGTTACCTCCGCCAAGGGAAGGCGCAAAACCCGTTAAAGTAAGATGATTTGAAAAATTATTATCATGACAGTTGTGTTCTAAGAGAATACATTATTTTTCCGAGGTCAGGGACCAAATCCTCCAATATAAGTAATTCTAGGCATTAAGTCTTTTTATATTATATTCATTCAACCAGCACATATTAGTATGTTTTTAATTAATTGAAATATTGGGTAAGTAATATTTTAGTAATGTGCTTTGGTTGGCGTAATTGTATAACGTGTGCAGAACGCCTCTGAGGTTTCGGGACCGAATCCAGAGTTGGGCTATATGATATTTGTTTTTTCTGCTTAGTATTAGCTCGGAGTTTAGAATTTACGCCTGATATGTCGATAGGCTCGCCCTCTATCATGTCATGGGACTGAACAGACGCTAGTCGTCACGTCACTAGTTGCGCCTCTGCCTACCTCTATGGGGACAAAAACCATATGTTTGTTTTGAAATAATCTAATGCAATCTGTCCTTGCGAAAACATGTAGATCCAGTAGTTATGGTGGACTGCGTCATTCTTCATGTTCACTTAAATGACCTAATATCGTAGGCATTAATTTAAACAATTCGCCCCACAGGTAAAACCAGGCACGCTGGTTTACATGGCAGTGAACTCCATCCACATGGATCCGAAGTACTATCCGGAACCGCAGAAGTACTGTCCAGACCGATTCTCAGATGAGAAAAAGAAGCTCATCCAACCGTGCACGTTCATGCCCTTCGGTTCTGGCCCTAGGATTTGTATCGGTATAGTTGTTACTTTAAAATCTTTGTTATTACTATTTATGGGAATGGATTCATCACTACAATCAATATTCAATCTATGAGGTGGATAAATGCCCTAATAAAAGGCGCAGGATGTCGCTGGATGCAAGCCACTTCCAATAAGACGATCTGGGAATCTTTGCGGGACGCCCTTATGGACATCCTTCCAATACTGAACATACGCCTTTAAAAATAGCTAAACTGACTGCAAACCGCCAGCATCCAATAAGTCGACGTGCATTGTAATTTGTAGATAATCACTTATTTTGAAATCTTTTAATTCTTCATTATTATCCAAATCCAAACTTGAAGTCATTTTTCTGAAAGCGCCTTCAAGACATTCTTTGCCGCTTGGTGTCCTAACCTATTTATAAAAGATGACTACTATAATGATTGTTAAGAGTACAAAATTTTTTTTTCAGGATCAAGATTTGCAATGCTGGAGCTGAAGGTCCTCATCTACTATCTGGTCCTTAACTTCAAGATTTTGAAATGCGAGAAAACCATGAACCCAATAAAACTGCAGACAAAAGATTTCAATATAAGGGTCGCTGGCGGGTCGTGGGCCAGATTTGAAGCTAGATCATAGATCTAGCAGCACAGAATAGACATTGTATATTCTATAGACACGAACATCCATATAAACTATTTGTTCAACATCTGAACTAAAATGACAAACAAAATGTTACCTATTTATTCACTTGGACAACAAATAATTTTACTTATTTGATTAATATTTTTTATTCACATAACATATTTTTTTTTATTTATAATAAAGTAAACCCTAAAAAGTTTATTTTAGTTCAGACGATTATTGTAAGAACAAAAACTTTTACAAGACGATTTAAAATTTTCAATTTGTTCAGCTTTTGTTGCTAAGTGCATCGATTTATTTAGCGAAAAAGAAAGTAATAAAAACAACAATTTGAGCTAGCATAGTTAGCAATACGATTTATTGTTGTTATTAATGAAAAATATATGACTTTAGTGCATTTTATACCATTTGCTGTATTTTTTTTCATATATATTTAGAACTACAATCGGTATCTAAGTTGATAGCAAGTTGTATATAATAGTGCTGGGCCTGGTTACATCTGCTTTACCCATCGGAGATAAATGTGTGATGTATTTATGATGTTTAGAGAGTTTTTTAATAGTGTAGGCTATATATTTGTTTTATACAATAATAGCCTTTGTCCGTTGCATCGTCCGCGTAAAGGTTTTCCAGAAAAAATAATTTCCCAGAATAACGCGTTCAGGAGTAATGTAACTTCCTATTAGTGAAAAAAAATCAAAATCTTTTTAGTAGCTCCTGAGATTAGTGCGTTCAAGCAAACAAACTTCAACCCTATACTAGGTTAGATTAACCGCAATTTTCAATAAACGATCCACATCGCTTTTTAGATCTATCTCAGAAATGGACCAATCAGAAGAACTTTTTTGACAGGCTTACGAATGATTCGTTTTGATTGGTTCATTCTAGGAGTCGGGTCAAAGATTGAGATTGGGATCGTTTATTAAAATCGTTTATTAGCTGTCAAAACATAGAAACAGCTTGTTAAAGTTAGTTTTCATTATCATATATTTTTTTTATGACTAAACGAGCTTGCCGTTCGCCTGATGGTAAACGATACGACCGCCCATAAACAGTAGAAACACCATCCAACATTTAGAATTACAAAGTATTGTTTGGTATTCCACTGCGCTCGCCGTCCTGAGGCAAATACAATTTCCTTCAAACCGGAACACAACAGTGACTACACACTGCTGCTTGGCGGCAGAAATAGACGTAACGGTGGTACCTACCCAGGCGGACTCTCACATATGAGAGACTTACCACCATATATGCTATGAAAATTAAATTCATATTATGAAACGATAAATCAATAAATATTGTTCCGCTTTATGACGACACAGGTAATAACAGACATGATTACTCAGAATTTACTCATATCTTTCCTTATTGCACCACTTTGGTTGCGCAATTTGATGATATTTACATGTTGTAATATTTTTGCGTTTCTTTTATTGTATTTATAGCATGCAAACGGACTAGCGGGTCACCTGATCCATCGGAGAATACAATACCAGAAGATTCAGGCGTTGTTCGTCTTAAGCATATTTTAGATTAGCAAACACACACGCTCACGCGTTTCATTCCTGAATGGGTAGCTAGAGGTGCAACTGGTGCACTCCATTTCGCCGTGCGTATTCAGTCCCATGATATGATAAGGGGTTATTGCCATCATCATGATCATTACTGATAAATATGGGCCATCTCTAAACATTTCCAGACCGATCTATTGGAAGCGGCCCGCATCCAGCGAACTACTGCGACTTTTATAAGATCATCTGTCCACCTTATCAGTTCGTGGCCTCTACTCCAGAACCTTCTGTTTCGGCTATTGCCATATCAGACACAAATTCCAGATTCTAGGCTGATACTGAGTAGACTAAAAACTAAAACCCAATATCATTTTTCCCAACCCGGGGATCTTACCCGAGACCTCAGCATTATAGTCGTACTGTAATACAATTATCAAATAAAAGCAGTTGTATTACGTTTAGATTAAAGTTTGTACAATTATCGCATGCTGGCTTCTGCAAATTTTGAAACATGCGGCGATTTGCACGTATATACAACTATTGAAATGTTGTCGCTAGTGTAAACGCATCTGCAAGTTCTTGCGCAATATGCAAGAACTTGCCAATCTAAACTTATCTTTGAAGGAAAGGAATAAGGGTTAAAAAAGGAAAACAAAGATGCGGTTCATTTACTCTCATCGGTAGGAGAATCAAACTCGTAACCTTTTGATCCAAAGTCGATCACTGTGTCGCAAACCCGGGCAGTGATAGAGGGAAAGATAAAAAGACATTGACCGTAACACTGATAAAAATAACAACAATAAAAACATATTGTGAATTTTAATAATTGTTTTGATCGGAAGCACTGTTCGTCGGAAATAATAATAGGTCATAGGCGGGATGCAGAATATATTGGGACTCGTTACCCCCCATTTATTAAAATTTGCACCGCACTAACTACTTTGGAATTGATGGTAAATACAATGTACCTAATCCAAATATACTTGATGTCAACTAATGATGGCTTGCTTTGCTTGATGCTCGCCAAAATCATTGTCGACATTTCCTATTGCTACAAGCTTTATACGTTGATAAGATAGCCAGATAAAGAGTAATACTTATATATTGCAATTAATGTGTCCTCTAAATTACTACCTGAGTGCAGCCTCTTGCTATATGCTTTAGTCGTCAGATAGCCAAGTAATGAGTAATATCGCAATTAATTGTCCCCCCTACTTAATAGCCTGAATGCAGCCCCGTATGCCTTATAACCGTTATAAGGAGCTCACACACTTCATTCTAGTGTTCATCTCGTCATCGCTGGACGATATTTCAAAATGTTAATTGAACTTTTAATATTTTTGGTGACGTCATTGTTGGCATACTATGTTTACGTTTATAAGAAAATACACTGGCATTACGACAACAGAGGATTAAAGTATATACCAGGAGTACCGATTTTTGGCAACGTATTGAAGAGTACGTTCCTAAGGAGGCATATGTTTGAAGATTTGGACGCTGTGTACAAGGAGTTTCCAGATGAAAAGTAAGTATTAAAGGTATTACAATTCATTATATTCGTGTAGATTTTTTTTACTTAATATTACTTAAGTAGATTGTTTTAATACATCAGGGCCAGCATTAATTGTATTTGAATTCCTTATTATTTTATAATTGCATGCATATAGTAATATGGGGAATTTGAAAAAACCTTAATAAAAATAAACAAATCAGATTGTTCATAGCGAAATTATTAATATTAAACATTCAAAACGAAAGTTAAGTTAGTTTGTAAACGAAAATCACGGGAATTATTGAATCGCTTCCCAAAATTTTTTCGTCAATGGATAGGCTATATTGTTTTCGAGAATTTTCGAAGATTCTGAGAACTCACTTTTAGCCTCACAAAGAGTAAAAACAAGTGAAATAATATTGTCCATTCCATTGTTTACTTGGTCGTGTTTCGGGCAGTAAAAGATCCCACTTCACTTATGTACCACCAGGTGCAGTGGGACATTGTGCCGTGTAAAAAATGATTTGTTATTTATCAGAAGGCATACCTAATTATGTTTCATCCGAAGATAATGACCATTGATAATTAATAAATATATTTGTATATGTCATTAGTATAGTCTAGTGATTAGTTATTAAGGTTAATGACCCTTCAAGGTCAAAATATTGTTTATTGTATCTAATTTCGATCAGGCCGGCATAATTGTGTCGACTGGCGTGGATCATTTTCAGTGAATCGAGAATATATTTTAATGTCATTCTATTTACTAGAAAATGCAATATATATAATAAAAAATGACCTTACCAAAAGAATTGAGACGGACAAGGTTACAGGCCTGCTTGCTATAGTGACGTAGTTGTATTGCGTGCGCATTATGACTAGCGTGCTGAGCTCTCCAGTTTGAATCCCGAGTCGGGCAAAGTGATATAGGGTTTTTTAACTCAGTGCTGCCTGGAGTCTGGAAATTGTACACGGGACCTCTGGCGAATTGTGGGTGTGTACAGCTCTGCCTACCCCCGAAAAGGGAGAAAGGTGTGATGCTATCCACGAATATAAGGGGATGGGGCTATGAGGAAATTGTTATGCCTTCATCAATCTTCTTGTATTTCCTGTATTTCACGTTACTTTTGACAAAGTGACACCTTTATATGTAGAGGTCAAATGGGTTCATAATATAGGGAAAACTACCTGGAATTGACTAACAATTTACAGCTCTTACGAGGATAAAGTGTTTTTAAATTAAAGTATCTGAGACACGAGTAAATATTGTCCAATGTAAAATACATCGAGGAAAATTGTTAGTAAACATGCTTAGTAATTATCGCGATTTCTTACCTGCTTTGCTTAGCTCGTAAGGCTCCGCGCAGACATACTGATTAGTTTCGAAACTTGTAGTAATTGTCAACTAATCAACTGAAGGTTAGATTAGTATTTAGTTAACTCATTTACCATCTTTATGGTGTACTTAGACATGAAAACGAGACATTGAGAGCTTCATCATCATCATCAGCCTAAATCTTTGTCCACTGCTGGATGAAGGCGTAATTTTAACTTGTCTTCGACCTGTTGCATCCTGTTCTTGCCAGCGACCTTTCGTAGACCGTCACTCCATCTAGCTGGAGGGCGTCTTATACTACGTTTGCCGAGTCGTGGTCTCCACTCAAGAGTAGTTTGAGAGCTTGCTACTATTTTATGACGTAAGTCTGATGCAAGTTAACAAATTTGTCAGACGTCGTGGCGCCTGAGTAATTTCTTAAAGCAATTGAAAGGAAACTTGTATTCTTATACGCCCTCGCATATTTCATAGCGAATCGAGCTCTCGAATACTTGATTCTAGTCTCAAACACTTGATGCTCAGATAGACCGTCGTGTACCTATTACACCTTTCAGATTCAGATCAACTCTTAAATACTTGATATTACGATGACCGACACTCGAATATCTGATATCCAGATAAACAATCAAAAATCTGTTATTTGGATAGGCTCTCGAAAACCTTATGCTTAGGCATGCACTTGCATACCTGATGCTCAGATGGTATCTCAAATACCTGAAACGTTGGACTCTTGCATACCTGATAATAATAATAATAATAATATCAGCCCTGTATTATATACTTGCCCACTGCTGAGCACGGGCCTCCTCTACTACTGAGAGGGATTAGGCCTTAGTCCACCACGCTGGCCTAGTGCGGATTGGTAGACTTCACACACCTTCGAAATTCCTATAGAGAACTTCTCAGATGTGCAGGTTTCCTCACGATGTTTTCCTTCACCGTTAAAGCGAACGATAAATTCACAAAGAATACACACATGATTTTTTAGAAAAGTCAGAGGTGTGTGCCCTTGGGATTTGAACCTGCGGACATTCGTCTCTGCAGTCCGTTCCACACCCAACTAGGCTATCGCCGCTTTTTGACCGCCGCATAGCTGATACCTGGACGTATTCTCACATACAAAAGACCTAAGTAGCATAAAATTGTAGTGTACGTGAGTTTAACATAGATGTCAGCTGCCTGGTTTATTGATTGAAACATTCTACCCTCATAATTATAATGTAAGCTGATGTAGACTAATACAGTACCAAAAATTTACAATAACATTGCGTACACATTAAGGAAAATGACTGGAAACGTGTTTACTTACTGTGATTTCATAATGTTTGCTCTAATCTAATTGTATACAATGTTTGGGCATAAATGCTATACCTATTATTTGTTAATATAATTTCTGCCGCCAAGCAGCAGTGTATAGTCACTGTTGTGTTCCGCTTAGAAGGACATTGTAGCTAGTGTAACTACTGGACATAATGAGACTTAACATCTCATGTCTCAGGATGTCGAGTGCAGTGGAATACCAAACAATACTTCGTAATTTAAACTGTTGAATGGTGTTTCTATTGTTTATGGGCGGTTGAATCGCTTACCATCAGGCGAACGGCAAGCTCGTCTCGTCATTGCAATCAACAAAAAAAATATATATATATATGTCTAACCAATATGTTTTAAGGATTTCGTATCTTAAATTTACCAGTGAACCTCTATTACAATGCCTATCCGACCTTTAAAGGGCTTTATCTTTCGAACCGTGAAAGGCAGCGGGCTGAAATTTCCACAGAATGAATTAAATCATTTTGGATATCTTAACAAATCATAATCATTATTGGGGTATGGAAACTTTTTACACGTTTATTCGTTTTTTCAGTAAACGAACAATGGGGTCATTTGATGTTGTTTGTACTTAGTTATACTAAACCTTACATATTAAAAACAAAGTCCCCTGCCGGGTTTGACTGAATGAGTTAAACTCAAAAACTACCGAATGAATTTCGTAAAGATATGGATATAGTTTGAGACCCAGGGACACAGACTACTTTTTAATTCCTATATCATTTCTTTCTTTTTATTTATTTATTATTTATAGGTACCGTGAAATATGTAGAAAAATATTAAACAGGGCTTTGGAGATAGTTTGCCACTATGAAAAAGAGATAGGGTACTTTTTATAGCGGAAAAATATATAGCGTCACTTTCACCACAGAAAAAAAAATTTACGCGGGCGAAGCCGCGAGCATAAGCTATAATTATAAATGCGAAAGTAACTCAGTCAGGGAAGTTTCCACAATTATAGCACTCAACCGATTTTAATGAAATAGATAAAAGTAAACATGAACAAAAAAAGACATATGCTACTTCTTATCATGGAAAAAACTTTAACAAATAACATATGATTACTTTAATAGCTCTGTAGTAGCTTTGTCTAATCTCGTTGTATTATGCAGTGTACTATGAGTCAATATTAATTACAATTCAGTGTTAGTACTTATACATCATAGTCTTATTAGGGAAGTCGCGACATATTTATTTTATAACTGCAGCTCGCACTCCTCGCCAGATAAATTTTATAGAATAAATAACTCGCGGTTCCTTACGAGATAAATTTATTGAAATAAAAAAAAGACTAAACGTGCACATGTTGGTTTCTGATCTTCACCGCTCCTACATATTAACAATAGCGGAAATAATATGCTACCAATGAGTCTTAAGTTGTTCTGGCCATATTTTCCGAAGACAGCCAGATAACTTTAACAAATTTCTGGTAGTAGGGTAAGTGGATGGTAAAATATTGCATGGGCGATCTACCCGCTGGGCTGATCAAAGAATTATAAGACTTCCTATTACCACTGCCTTACGGAAGGCGGGGAATATGGAATCAGCTCGTCATCAATTACGTTAACGCGTTTCAAAATTTCTGCGATAAATATTTTCCCGAGATAAAATTATCCCATACCACTCAGAAGTAATGTTACTTTTTATTTGTTAAAATATTCATAATTGGTTTGGTAGTTTCTGAAATTAGCGCGTTTGAACAAACTCTTGAATTTTATGATAATAGCACTTATAGATGTGAGCGTTTTGTTATTCTATAATCTTGTACACAATCAAAATTTTTGTCTGTCTGTCTGTCTATCTGTCTGTATAACCGTTATAGAAACAAAAACTACTCGACGGATTTTAACGAAACTTGGTACAATTATTTGTCATACTCCTGTGCTGGTTATAGTATACTTTTCATCACGCTACAATTAATAGGAGCAGAGTAGTGAAGGGAAATGTTGGGAAAACGGGAGAAGTTACTCCTTTTTTTAAGCTTCCATCGCGTGTGCATCCTTAATGGTTAAAGCTACACAGAAATCATGTATGACGGAAATGTTCTCCTTAAAATTATGTAAAAAATATCCCACGACAGCATGTGTCTATCTTTTATGGTTGACTCACAATAACACGTGTAACTCCCGATAGCTTAGCAGTTCGAAGCTTTCTCGTTATATTTGTCAACTCTTACGTTTATAACACTCTCAGTCATCCCTAATTAAAAAAGTTAACATTATTAATTAAATATTCCATAAAAAAGAATCATAGAAATCGGTATAGAAACACCAAAGTTATACATGAAATACACTAATAATAAGCCATCATGCGTGAATACTGAATCATGCTATAAGGATTATTTTTGTGTATATATAAGGTCGCGAACGCACAGGCGGGCGGCTTGCTTGGCACCTAGAGGCTAGTGAATCACCTAGCGAGTAGCTTCGTAAAACGAACATTCTCGAACGTTCGCGACCGGCTCCATTTTTGAAGTCCGAAATCCACGCGGGCGAAGCTGCGAGCGGAAGCTAGTTATAAATGAATACATAAATAATTTGCTTAGTTTGTACGTGTTTACATTTTGACTTGTTTCTCAAGGGAGTTATCATAAATCCAATATTTTTGTCAGTCTTTTTGCTATACGAGGAACAAAAAGTAAAATATATCGAGTTCGCATTCTCTGTAGTTTTATTTGACGAAAACGATACGTGTATCATTTGATTTCTGGGAATATTGTGCGAATATTAGCACAATATGGTAGAATTTACGTAAGACCTCGTTTAGACGGAGCAATTTTTTTACTGCGCACGTTAGATTCTTTAAAGGACATAACAAAGTTGCCCCGTCTGAACATATGGGATGGCATGGCGATTCTCATCTACTCTGGCAGGCAATACTCGCCTGGCCTAAACAGTAATCGATTTTAATGATTTCTTATGTTTACGCGAATGTTAGACATTAAAAAAACTATTTTACTGGTATTATTTATAGGCTGCAAAGTCTTCGAAATGTCGGAAGAAAATTATGATATAAAAAATGCGATAAAATTCGTAAAATAGTTTGATTTCAAAAATCGATTCTGACGGATATTGAAACACAACTATTTTACGAATTTTATGTTTTTTTTTTCTATTATAATTTTCTCTTCAAGAGACCCGAAAGATACTGATGCGAAAACATAATAAATCATTTGATAAATATTAAATAAACATTTTATGTTATTTCCGCATTCCAGGAAAATGTTATCGTGGAAATAGTTGTAGTTATTGTAGTAGGTAATAGAGTTGCTCAAGCGATTCTTGCATGATATAATTGCATGCTAGTTTTTAATTCTAGTGTTTGAGTTAAGCCAATAATTTCTTGACGATCATTGTAAGTAATAATTTCTTAATTATTCCTAACAATATTATAATTGATCCGTCTGAATGAAACTTAAAAATCGCGTGGTCTATTATTGGTTCCGGTTGTGGGGATTTTACTATACTATATTTGAGGAAGGAAATAATTTTACATAAACAAAGTTATATGTATCTAAATTTTATAGTATAATGAGTATAACAATAGAACACGTTGCGCATCTATGATTGAATTTTTATGTGTGCGCAATACACAAGCACTCTCTGTTCCTTTACTCTTAAAGTGCGGTTAAGTGGCAATCCGACATGACCGGAGGGAGATCAGAAGCAGGACCAACGGCTTTACGCGATATCAAAGGCACGGTGGTATCACACCGCCAACTTTCTGACTCCGAGTTGTGACAGAGTAATTTTTGAAGGTGAAAAAACCCAGTCATCATTTTTTTGGCCCGACCCGGGATTCGAACCCAGGACTTCACTGCGGTAGTTATACTCGAACCTTGTGCAATTACTACTAGTTACTACGATACCGAGACAGTCGATAATGATTTTAAAACATAAGAAATTAATTTATAATAGTGACTAAGACGTTTGCTCTACAATCAATTGTATTAAACGATAAGAAACTGGTCTATCGTTTTACTTCACGTACTTGAGTCCAACCACTTATACTCATGGAAGGCATGAGCTAGCCGGCTGATGGTAAAATTGAAGAGGACCGTTAACAGCACGGCCGCTCTTTCAATGAACTAACACTTCCCAGAAATATTCACATGTTCCTGGAGTTGGTAAAGCCAAGGCGAGGTAATCCTTATTACTTAACATATCCTAATAAATTAAGTATTTTACATAACAGTTTAATTTTAAAACAAAATGTGCTGGTTTGGATCGGCTGCGTGAGAAAATTAGCGTAAATGGATGTATGTAAATATCGCACCTTTAAAATTACAATGACGTAAATGGAATTAATGAAAGTCGATGATGCATTCGATATTTTGACACTTTTCAAATGTTATGGATTATAATGTTTATTTAACGGTTTTTTGCCCTTGCGTCATTGTAATTCTAAAGATAAAATATATATATGTGTCAGTGATTCGAATACTTGAATAAATTCAATGTCTCAGTGACGTAGATCCATACTGCATAAGCGATATGACAATAGATCTGATATCCCGGATTGGTTTTCCTGGGCGGGTTGTTATGTTCGCGCGTAGTATAAAATTGTGCCCTGTAAATAGGCTCACCCCTTATTAGTTTGCTGGTAACATAATAATAATACCATAGCTCTGAATGATATACTCTACTGCTGAGTACGGACCTCCTCTACTACTGAGAGAGGGATGTTATAGTTGAAGACATCTGCGACACTCCTATCTATTCCTGACAAGGAAAGAAAGCGTGATGCTATGTTATTTTTTGCAGATATGTGGGGTTCCTCGAAGGCGTTACTCCCATACTCCTGATCAGGAATCCTGACTTAATCAAAAGCGTTACCGTGAAAAACTTCGATCACTTTATGAACCACAAGAAATTTTTCGACGAGGAAACGGAACCTTTGTTCGGAGGCAGTTTGCTGATGATGGATGGTAAGAAATATTAATATCTATCTTCATATCCATTGATTATCAAATACTGCCAATAGAATTATGAGAGGTTTGCTTTGTGTAACTCCATAAGAGTGGATTATTCCGTTGAGCTAAGTTCCGAAATTAGGAGTTTGGCCAAGAAGATAAGCTAGCATAATAATTTTAGTGATCATCGAGGGTAACAACCCTAGACACAATATAAAGAAGTTTCTTGACAATCAACATAATATATCTTTTGTAGGCCATCACATGCACTTAAGTCCAATGGTAATACGTCAATGGTAAAAGAAAAACAAATTAATTTCTGATATGCTTTAAAAAGAAGTATTGCCAACCCCACGTCTTGTATCATTGCATCATTCGTTGGGACTGTCCTTGTTAATACAAAAAAAATAAATGAAGTATGAAATATGCAACGATATTCAACCAAAGGTTTTTACCAATAATGACTCATACTTGTTACGACATTAGGTGAAAGATGGCGCGACATGAGGATGACACTGAGCCCCGCGTTCACCGGCTCCAAGATGAGGCACATGCTGCCATTCATGGTGGAAATCAGCAATAACCTCGTGGAGTACTTGAAAGGTATTTTGGAACTGTGAGCTTGTATCTTTTTTATACGAGCAAGTCGGTTACCTAATGGTAAACGTCAGAATGCAATATGACATAATAGGAAATTAGTCAGTGATATAGGCAATGTTCTAAGAAGAACACTTCAGATGAAATTATAATTAGTGGGTGTTTGATTTATAATTTAATGTGTCTCAGACTGATGATCGGAGTGCAGCGTTAAGTACGGTATGATTTCATAGGCAGACGAAGGTTTCACTCACCAGGTAGCTTCCCCATCTCAGTATTGTGTTTCATGATAATACTGTTAGGATCTGGAATAGTTTTAACTAAAATAAAAAGAACTATCATTAGCTATAGAAATACTTTCTCAAAAAGTATCACTAATACCCTCATAAAAATATTTTAATCACAACAACACATTATTTTACTTCCTAAATGAACTCTTTTATCAACCACCGGTTTATTATTGAGATGAATAATGGAATCTTTTTTTATCTCCACTTAGACCATCAATCCGAAGACATGGACGTGGAAGACCTCATCCGTCGGTACACCAATGACGTCATCGCGTCAGCAGCCTACGGCCTCCGCGTCAACTCGTTTAAGGACAAAGAGAATGAATTCTTCGTCACTGGACAGAATCTCTTCAAGTTCAATTGGTGGCAACGATTCATATTCTTTGTGTCAATCCAATTCCCAGCAATAGGGAAGGTACGTAATTTTTCGTTATTTTTAAACGAGCACGGAAAGGTGGCTATTGATGATGTCAGTCAGATTGCTTAATGCAGTAGCATCTGATAATGGGGCCCAGATAGAACGTTAGAATGACGAGAGATCCTTCGGGCAGACAACATAATTAAGCCAGCCTGGGCCCTTATTCTGTATGATAGTGTAAACGCGTAACACGACCGTGTTAAGTTATATTCGAGAAATGTGCGTGGAATGGTAATCTGTAAGCCAAATTTCTATAGTCCTAAACATGACGCGTTATGTTACGTGCTTGTTACGCACTGTCAAAATAACGTGCGGGATAGAGAATAAGGCCCCTGTTTGTAACTTGGTTTATACACAATATATATATATATATATATATATATATATATATATATATATACTTTAGGTTAGACGAGTTATACATATATGTTTGCTGTTATCGGGCGTTGACGTGCGTGCGTTTTGCTTGTTGCATTGTCTATACGATATAAATGACTAACAAAGTATTACAAGTAGTCGATTATTTGATCTAGTTAGACATCCTGGATAGGTTTGAAACAATGGTAGACTTTCTAATTTGATTTGCCGTCCTATTGTTAAGTGGATTTAGTTGATGCTGCCATAGCCTTGAAGATAGATAAAGCTGTAACATTTATTTAGACACCACTCTCGCTAGACAGCTACTCAATATAGTCTATAACTTGTCTATACATTGACAAGTTATAAATTTCTGAGGAACCAAGACAACTTTCCAGAATCGGTGACGCTAATAGTAAATCAAAATAAATGTATCGGAATCATATATTCTAACGATAAATTTATCGCTATCTATGTTATTTCCACACATATTAGCATTAAAATTTATGAAAGGCAATTCAAAAATAACCTCTGGTATTCATCCAAGACTATCGCCTCATTGTATGTAGACAACTAATTCATATATTTTTCAGGTGTTCGGGGGCTCCATATTCCCAAAAAAGACAACAGAATTTTTCCGCGATCTAGTGAGGAACACAATGGAATATAGGCGAAAGAACAACATCGAACGGCCTGACATGATCCAACTGTTAATGGAGGCTTCGGAAGGTAAACGCCTTAATCATTTAAACAATTTAATCATTCTTTAGTTTAATAGAGTTTGTTTCCTTGTTTCGCAATTACCTGATAAGGAAGTGATGTAATTATTCGTTTTCATAGTTAATAAGAAACATTATTGTTATGCGAAAGCATATAATCACGTCAAAATGTTAGTGACAACGATTTCAAGAATTATTTCACTAATTAATTTTTCACTGTCAGTTTCGAGTTTTTATAGAAAATGGCGGTTAGTCTAAAATCTTCAAGAAATTCAAATAATAGCTTATTTTCTATTCCAGGTAAATTAAAAAATGCAGACACGGAGGAAAACGATAGCGTTGGATTTGCGACCGTTAATGAAGAATTGAAACACCATGGACACACTAGAGGTGAGGGTAGAACAATTGAAATGTGAATTCATGACCATTATTGTTTATTTCTTCTTTATAATAATATCAGCCCTGTATTATATACTTGCCCACTGCTGAGCACGGGCCTCCTCTACTACTGAGAGCGATTAGGCCTTAGTCTACCACACTGGCCTAGTGCGGATTGGTAGACTTCACACACCTTCGAAATTCCTATAGAGAACTTCTCAGGTGTGCAGGTTTCCTCACGATGTTTTCCTTCGCCGTTAAAGCGAACGATAAATTCACAAAGAATGCACACATGATTTTTAGAAAAGTCAGAGGTGTGTGCCCTTGAGATTTGAACCTGCAGACATTCGTGTTGGTAGTCTGTTCCACACCCAACTAGGATATCGCCGCTGTATTTTTTCTTTAACCTTCTATTATATAAATTTAAGTGGAGTCATCGAACACACTGTTTCTAGCATATTGCTCAAAGTCTCAAGCATGTTTATAGTTGTCTTTTTACACTTTCATAGGAAAGTGAACCTACTGCACCAGATGGTAGAGTCCAGATAGAGTGCCGACTGACGATAGATCATAAATTTTCGCCAGTCGATATAAATATATCATCGGTCTCATTGCTATTATGAGAATATACACACATCTGCTAAAAAATGCCATAATACAAAACAAAATTGTTTGAATTTGATTGTGTAGGTTATCTAAAAATCTTTTAAGTATGACAGTTTTTAATTCATAAAGAATAATATTATCATAGACCATTTTGCATTTCTAGAACTTTCCGAGAGAATTGCTCAATATAAATTCTCAATTGAATGGTAACTAAGGTTTTAAAACTCTTTCTCCTTGCAGAATGGACGGAGAACGAGCTGATTGGCCAGGTGTTCATCTTCTTCGTAGCAGGGTTTGAGAGCTCTGCCAGCGCTTTAGTTATGTGTGTCCATGAACTTGCCATTAACCCTAATATTCAGGAAACGTTGTACCAGGAAATCAGAGAGTTCAAGGAGACAAAAGAAACTTTGTCGTACGACAATGTATCTGTTTTGAAATACTTGGACAATGTTTTGAACGGTATGTGCTTTATTAAACTGTGTTTCAATGTTTCACCAGAGCTATTAGAAAGAGAGGGAAGATATTACTTTCCCGTTTTAGTTATATTGTTATTGAAAGTGTCGCAGCTAAATTATCGCTTTGATTGGACTATGTTTGATGCTTTGTTCAGTCAAGTTGAATGTACTTAGAAACAGCTGTGTATTTATGTTGTCCTAGTAAATAATGAATATAGTCAAATAATGATTTGAATAAATATTTTTTTAAATACTATAAAAAATATACATTATAGATATTAAATAAAACTAATATTTGAGAGTCAATTAGGGCAATAGAAGTCTAAATTACATTTTTTGAATTTTTGTGTGTATGTTTCGATCACGCAAAAATGACTGCATTGAATTGAATGCAGTTTTCACCGATACATGGCTAGAGGCTTTATTTTATCTCAGGCACATATAAAGCAGGACTTGTCTTAAGGTTTATAATTAAAAACTGTCTCGCCGCCGATTACGCCAGCAAAAGCAATAATAAATAAAAAATAAAAGATCTGTAACCTAGTTTTTGTTTCAAAAAAGGAATACATTTAATCAATTGCCGATTGATTTTTATTAATAGACGCAAAATACATCAAGAATATCTATACAACATTCATATATTATGTAAAAAATAAATAATGTTTTCAGAAACGTTAAGGAAATGGTCACCGGCAGTCATTTTGGACAGGATATGCAATAAAGAGTTCATATTACCTCCGCCAAGGGAAGGTGGTGATGCATACAGAGTAAGTAACTGTTATTGAATTAAATTATAGACACTTGGATGCAGAATAATGAATCGTTGGCCTGAGCAGGAAAATAAAATGGCTACTTTGAAACTTCAAATTTGCTTTTTTTATAAAAAAATATTTTAAGTACAATAAATTAGTTCCATTCTCTACATTTTTATAAGGCCAGGGGAAAGTGACCTCACTGCACCTGATGGTAAGTGGAGTGGGATCTAATAGGATGCCGAATGACGAGAGATAATAACCGCTCGGCAGTCGACACAATTATGCCGGCCTGTTGGATTTAACGGCCATTATCAAAAAATGACGACGTTTCTAATTTTTCTGGTCAAAGGAATCAGCATTGACTAATACTACCAGTTTTAAGGACATTTTAGTCAAGAAAAAAATGTTTCAAGTCAAGAAATAGAAAAGACTTGAATTATAAAACAATATTATAGTATTAAAAATAAAGAAACTATTGAATATCGTTATTCAGGTATCAAGCACATACTGTTAGAAAAGTGTAATAAATAATTCAGCCGTGCGGCCCTAAGATGTAAAAAATAACATGTTACAGATCCACACAAGACAAACATTGGCCGCACAATAGCTCTGTCTCTTTCTACGATATTTTAATTTCTGAGGACATTTGCTCAGTCCTATATACGTTTGAAAATGTTTATTGACCGGCATTTACTATTTTACTCGAGTAATAAATTTTAATACCCAAAAAGTGTTCGCACTGCAGCAGAATATAGCGCACGTTACATTAATTGCTAGTAATTAACTCAGCCAAACGTGTTCAGAATATACCACTTTAAAATGGTAGCGCTATGAAACTAGATGTAATGTTCAAAAAAATGTTAGACATATTTTCCTGATGACAGCTGGCGAGTGCAGTCAATATATTCTGCACTAATATATTGGGTCCATTGACGCCAGATTTTTTATATGCGATATACAAAGGGCAAGTTCGACCACCGACGACGATAAATAATAACATCATGCTCAACTTTAAATTATAATTCTTTGCATGGCACTCCGTTGCACTCATTATCATGAGACATAAGATGTTAAGTCGCATAATGCTATTGACATATATTCTATAGACACGAACGTCCATATAAACGATTTGTTCAAAATCTTAGAACTAAAGTTCGCTGCGGCGCTAAAACATCAGTCGTCGTCTAACCAAACTTTAAACAGCAGTGCTAAAGTGCTTTAAATAAAGTATATATATGGCAACCAATACCAGATTGCAATACACTTCAGTTCAAAACAGTGAGTGTTTGGAACGCTAGATCTATTGCGTAGTACATATATGGATAGCGATGCATAATGCCTAGTATTCAATGCCACAATGACCTTCAGACAGGAACATCTTAGTGGAAATTGTTGTATGGCGGCAAGTAATATACTTACTTTCCGTGTTCTTTTTCCAGGTGAACCCAGGAGATGTGGTGTACAATTTTGTGAATTCCTTGCATATGGATCCTAAATATTTTCCTGACCCAGAGAAGTTTGATCCGGACAGATTCCTAGATGAGAACAAACACAATATAAAGCCGTTCACCTACATGCCCTTCGGAATGGGCCCTAGGAACTGTATTGGTAAATGCAAAAGTTTATACTCAAAATAATGCATATGCAACATTTTATACTCAGAATTATACATATGCAAAATTTTATACTCAAAAATATGCAAATGTAAACATCTGTTCTTAAATACAAATTTAAAACGTCTATTAAGATAAATTAGCCTATTTACATTAAATGCTTTCCTAGGATCAAGATTCGCTCTGCTAGAACTGAAAGTCCTGCTGTACAACCTGGTCCTCAACTACAAAATCCTGAAGGTTGAGAAGACAGCAGACCCGATCAAACTGAAGACGGATGAGTTCAACCTTAAATCACAAGGAGGGAGTTGGGTTCGATTCCAGGCTAGGGAATAGTTTTTTGTATTTATATTGTAGACAATTAGTTCAGTAGTCATTGTAATTTTATCCAAATAAATATTATATTGGTTATAATAAAGTAATATTTGTGAGTGTTCTAAATGATGAGAGCAGGGTTCTTAAATGAAAAGCCAACACACGGATACGGAACAAAAAACTATGGAATAAACTAATACTTAAATTTAGATCATACTAGCTGACCCGGCGAACTTCGTACCGCCTTACAGTCGACATATTGACATTAATATTTACACGATACTAACGTCACTCAATTGTTTTGCCTTCCCGGAACCCCTCCACTAACACTTAAACTTTATGGTATGGTATTAAAGTTTAAATTGTCTTTTAAGTATTATTACGAATCCTTTGTATGGGAATATAGAAAAGTGTTGTTTTTAGACTATTTCAGTCAATTTTTTAAATTTTTTCTTCGTAAAAACCATCCTCGTAATTTAAGGAATTAGAAAAAAGAATTAGCGAAATCGGTTCAGCTGCTCTCGAGATTTGCGCTTAGCAAGACATTCAGCGATCCATTTTTATATTATAGACTATAATAAAATGGACGGTGAATGCCATATACCTGCGCCCGCGCTCCCTCGTTTCCTTCGTCATCGTGAGATTCGAATAAACCGGCTTGGTAAGAGCGCGAATATTAGACTTACCCTTTTATCACTTGGCGGCGCTACTAGTCGAACCATTAAACAAGTGTTTTAATTAAATAATAATATAGTTTTGACCTACTCTAATTTGCGTGAACTAAATTGTATCAGAGACAAAACATTGCGTCATATTTATGAGACAAAGATACATTATATATAACACAATAAAAGTAAATATACTGCTTTGTTATTTATATTCGTGTGCGTATGATTCCAATAAGTATATTTTATATGGTCAGGCATTCATGGCCTATGTAAACTGGGGAATCAAGAGGTCCTGGGTTCACAGCAAGGGTTGGTAGCAACACATTAAGTGGGTTTTCTCACATGACTAGGCCCTTTAAAAGCGATGGCGTCAGGAGGCACGTTGTAAAAATTTTGTCAAATCTCTTGTATAAAATGTTTAAAGAGTGACGCCGCTCATGCATGAAAGTAGGAAAGGACAAATTCCAATTAAAAATAATGTATCTTGTTCAAAATTAATGGACTTGCGGCCGATTTCAATAAACGACAACTGATTATAACGACATCTGTTCCAACAAGCCGGCATAATTGCATCGACTCTCGAACGGCGATCATCTCTCGTCAGTCGACATTCTATTGGACCTTGCTCCGCTTGCCATCAGGTGCAGTGGAGTCGCACAGTTGCCGTGTCTGCATTAAAAAAAATGACGGACGGCAAAAATCAACCAATCAGAACAGTTTGTTTCACATGCAAAATAAGTGCCTAAAGAAGACTTATTTTGATTGGTTTGTTCTTACGATGCCGCATTTAAGGATTGGCTCATTGCAATCGACGGTGAGTCATTTTTATAAATAACGTGTATGTATAGTTAATTCGACTGAGACCATTTATTAAATAAATAACGTTAATTTATGTAATGATAATTAAATGAAATATTTTATTCTACTTTACGAATAAGTTATTTTTAAAACCCTGTAAAATGTTCGCCTAGTTCAGGAGCCTCTGGAAATTTTAGTATTTAATCACGATTATTGCGATACTATTTATTTTAATATAATTATTCAGTATGTTTGATTTTATATAAACTACATGTATTTGTATGTCATACTATACAGGAAACCGATTTTATTAGTCTAATAATTTATTTATTTATTAAAATTGCATCAACTAAATAACAGTAGTAAACCTTAACATAATTAATAATTGAAGGCCACGATACTCTTACCAAATCAATAAAAAAACACCCTAATTTATCATCATAATGTTGTTTATTTTTTAAGACACTGCGGTGTGATATTATGAATAGTGTCTTGATACAAATATCGCAGAAGAAGTCACGTTTCAAACATGTATTTACATCGCAATTCCTTTATATGATACGTTTGTTAAGTAAATAAGTTATTACGTACTTTAGTTGGTTAGGTGTAGATACAGACGTTAATTTGAAACGTAATTTCTTTCCACCAACTTGTGTCATACCAAGCCAATTTATTAATAATTATATTTTATAATGTTCTTGGCTATTTCATTTATATTTTTTACATTATTTTGTTGTTATTTTGTGTATTTGCATAAACGTATTCATTATCATTTCGAGAAGAATGATTTGAAGTATTTGCCTGGTGTGCCTGTGTTTGGAAATATTCTCCTTAGTACTTTGGGCAGAAGACATAATGTTGAAGATATGGACGCTGTATATAAAGCATTCCCTGGAGAACGGTAAGTGTATTTAATTATACATACAAAACTTCACGCGTTTTTCCCTCGTCAGGGGCAGGCAGAGATGTAACACAGCCACATTTCGCCAGCTATATTAGGTCCCTATGATAGGGGGCAGGGCTATTGCCATTTACTGGCCACATTTCCAGACGCCGGACGCGTTTGAATAGAAAAACCTAATATAACTTTGCTTGATCCGGGATTCATACCCGAGACCTCAACACGATAGTCATACAGCACGCAATACAACTACACTACTACGTAATATTAAATTGAAAAAAGGAGCCTTATGATTTATAAGGATTCGGTGCTGTACAGGCGTTGTTATTTTTTGTAAGTACATACACACACAGAGAGAGAGATAGAGACAGAGAGAAAGAGAGAGATCACCTACATTTTTGACCTGTGTCGAGGGAAATAACAAGGGAAGTGGGCACGGAAATATAGAGGCCGGTTATACAAAGAGTGCTCGTCGTGCTACTGCTCGCGCTGACCGATGCTCCTTTTTTGTCCGTTTTTTAGAATAAATGAGCGGGAATCTCAGCGAATAGCCACGAATGCTTGTTACCACGTGCCATGATGACTCCGCTCTTCAATGTTCGAATGGAAAAACAATCAAATGTTGAATGATTAGCATATCTAATTATAGCAATGTTAAATAAAGTTTTAAACCATATAATATGAAACTAATTAGAACAACCATGTTTATTCAAATGGTCATATACAAAATTACTCGTATAGTGTAGTCGATAATATTTTAAAACCTAATTGTTAATTATTTGAATAATTCGCCAATGTTATTCATTGAAAGGCGAATATTGAAATATCGTGAGTGGGGAGTATTATTAGGAAAATATTCGCTGCGCGGGAGCAATGTGAGTACCTTAGTGTGGCTGAGTCGTAACATATTTATATAATAAAAAGAACAGTTTGTTGGTTTGGGCGCACTAACCTCAGCAACTACGAAATCGATTTTGAATTTTTACCAATAGGACGCTACATTACTCCTGAACGCTATAGGCTACATTTTATCTCGGGAAAATATTTATCCCAGAAAAACTTTTTTATGCCGGCGGAACCCCAAAAAAAAAACCCTAGTTTCATAAAGCAAGATGATGAAGGCAGTCCATCACTTTTATTTCTAATTAAAAGATAAAAGATATAATGCTCTAGCTATATTTTACTATTAGAGGGTTCAAACCTAGCAGAATTTATAAAATATATTTTATGTATATCTGTTATAGATTTTAGTTTCTTTACTTTAATTTCTTCGGGCAGCGATAGCCTAGTTGGTTGTGGACAGACTGCCGAGATTAATGTCCGCAGGTTCAAATCCCAAGGGCATACACCTCTGAATTTTCTAAAATTACTTAAAATTACGCTTTAACGGTGAAGGAAAACGTCTCGAGGGAACCTGCATACCTGAGGAGCTCTCTGTAGGAATTTCGAAGGTGTGTGAAGTCTACCAACCCGCACGAGGCCAGCGTGGTGGACTAAGGCCTAATCCCTCTCAGTAGTAGAGGAGGCCAGTGCCCATCAATGGCACAGTATATATTAATACAGGGCTGATATAATATTTTCTTCTAGTGATACTTCTTTTATATAGCCAGAGGTTTATATATATTTTTATTTAACTGTATTTATTAACCTTATAATTTCCCATTACTACAGTAAATGCTGACTTCACATACTTTATATAATCGTAAGAAAAACATGGTTTTAAAAATTAACGAGTATAACATGATTTCTTATGTTTACGCGAATGTTGAACATGAATGAACATTTTAGATACGTAGGCTACATAGAAGGGACCAAGCCCGTCATTCTAATTCGAGACCCTGAGCTAATGAAGAGGATAACGATAAAGGACTTCGAATACTTCGCGGACCGTAAGGAGTTCTTTCCCGTGGAAATAGCACCTTTGCTTGGAAACAGTATGATTAATACTAATGGTAAGAATTAATTTTACACAAGGGTAGGTAGAGGCACAAATGCACCCTCTTTCCGCCATGTTTATTCCGTCCTATGATGTGATAGGAGGCTTGCTTGTCGCTATAACGAGCATAAATTTTACATTTCTGATTAATACTGAGAAATTATGGTCATGCTGTGACAGCTTGTAATTAAAACAGCACTGCAGCAATTACTTATGGAATTGATAAAAAACAAACTATGTAAGGTGTATGTTTTGTTGGCTGTTCAAATAAATAAATAAATAATATCACTATATTTAAGTCTATCGAACCCGAGACTTCAGCACGGAAATTCCTGCAAAACAACTATGCTATGGAGATTTTTATATTGGTATAGATAGATGACAAGAGAGTAATGCTAAAAATATTTTTTTATAACCCTCACAAGACTGAATAGGTTTTAAAACATCCTAATATAAAATGGAAGCACCATTGGTAAATACCGCGTGGGTATGTACAATACAAAGTATCATCAGCAACAAAAGTAGCTGAACAAATTCAAAACCTCAAAATGCACAATTTGACTTCAATTGAGATATTAATTTTTATCTAAAAGTAAAACCTTTGAATATCATTTTAGTGAAATAAAAACGATTGATACCGACGCAAAAGTTTAATAGCAATTTGAAATTTTGAATTTATTAAACTATTTTTGTTGCTGACTGTACGTAAAGATGTTTTTTTTCATACTTACGCGGTGTTTACTAAGCTATTTAGGCGGTATTGTACAATCCCTCACATTGTTTTTAGGATACAAATGGCGCGAAATGCGGCTCAACTTGAGTGCGTCGTTTACCGGCTCCAAAATGCGGCAGATGTTTCCGTCCATGGTGGATGTCAGCGAAAACATCGTGAGCTATTTAAAAAGTAACGTATGCAACATATTCTTGTTCGTAAGTATAATATGGGGATGCTTGTTTTACTGGTGGTAAGGTTCGTAGGTTTCACCGCAATGTTTATTTCTGCCGCCAAGCAGCAGTGTGTCACTGTTGTGTTCCGGTTTGAAGGACAATGTAGCCAGTGTAACTACTGAACAGAATAAGACTTAACACCTCATGTCTCAGGATGGCGAGCGCAGTGGAATACCAAACAATACTTTGTAATTCTTTAAGATATTTACCCAAATACTCGTCTTTACCTCTGCTAACATAACTAAGGGATATTTTCAAAAATCCTAGTTTGATTTCTCAGTTTTTTTTAATTTAGTGCGAATATGGCGTGCGCATGAGTTTATTTCTGGCTGTTACCAGGCGACTGCGACGAATTTTCTCCGAGTAGTAGTAGCGGCATTAGAACGTGTGAAATTAAAATTACTATTTCACATCAAGACCTCAAATTTCAATTGCCCACACCAATATGCATTTGCGTCAAGATTTTTTACGTATAATGTAAAAAAGTTTTACAACCAGCATACCTGACTTTGTTGAATAACTGTCATACGTATTTTTAACAGGTTGTCAGGCCACGCCCGTGGATATGGTGGATACGATGCGTCGATACGCGAACGATACCATGGCGTCTGCATTTTTTGGTATACAAGTGAATTCTGTTGAAAATAGAAATAATGAATTCTATAAAACTGGAAAAGACGCGGCAGATTTTACAGTTTTGGACAAAGTTTGTTACTTTTTGGCCGTGCAGTCGCGGTTATTGGCCAAAGTCATGCAAGTATGTACTGATCTTTAAACCGCTAAGTTATGAGAAGACTTCTTATAGACACCTCGCTTTTTTGAGAGTTTTTGTACATTTTATATTATGTAATATTTACCTACATTTATTTTACAGATTTTGGGTATACAAATTTTCAGTATGAAGCAGATAAATTTTTTCAGAGACATTATAGCTAATAATATAAAGCTCAGGAAACAGAACAATATCTCTAGACCAGATTTCATACACCATTTATTGGATTTGCCGGGGGGTAGGTACTTATAATTCATAAAGGTTTCGAATGTAGTCAAACTCCAATTATGCGAGCATTAGTAAGGAAGATGCATGTTATTACAACGGTTTATAATACGCTATTGATATCGTTATGATAAGAAGAATGGAAAAAATACAAATATTCTTATTACATTTTTCTACATAGTTATATTAAGCGATAACTAAGAATGAAAACTATCGTAGTGTGGAATTTTGGACGCGAGATTGAACCCGCGACTTTTTTCTCAGTACTCTATTCCAATTCAATAAATAACCAAACAAGAAGAAAGAATTAACTAACTAAATAAAGAATAATGAAAAAAATTGAATAAATATGGCATCCCTGAGGTGAGGTCGGTACCAGGTCAGCAGGAACCAAGGGAGATATAAATTCATATCAAGCGCCACGTTTTGCTTTACACAACTTAATGTATTTATTATCTAATAAATGTTGACCTAAATTAACTGCGTAAATATTAACACGAGCTTACTTTTCACAGTTTGCAACCAATTTATTGCGTAATTTAGAATTATTTTTAATATCGTTGAATAGCATTTTTATTCACTACGGATTTTTTTATTAATAATTTTTCATCCACCAACTAATTTGCTGTTAGTACGATATATTTTTTATCCGCTAAACTGATAGTGACCACCGTACACAAGGGGATAAAGCCCGCCATACTGGCACACACAAGTGTGTCGCGTTCCAGGATCAGCCTGTAGTATTTTGGGTTGAAACAGGACGGCACAAATATCTCGACTGATAGGAGGTTCATTGGGGACAATGCCGCACCTGCATAAAGAAAGAAACTAATAATATCTCTTACTGAATGAATATATAGGCGTAAAATATTAACTATTATTATTATTATCACTGCTGTATTTTAATTTTTGATTCATAAATTTTAACCGATGATTCAGAAATAAACCTTAATCTTTTTGACTTTAGACTGGAATCCAGATGACATAACAGGTCAAGCATTCTTCGCCTTTCTGGCTGGTTACGAGACCTCTTCATCAATTCTGGCTATCTGCATCCACGAATTAGCACTAAATCCGGACATACAGGAACGTTTGTACCAGGAGATCAGAGCAAGCGCGGATGTACACAAGGAGTTAAATTACGACACCCTTGCCAGTTTGAAGTATTTGGACTGTTATTTAAATGGTAAGACTAAAGGTGTCTTTTCATATACAGGGTCATTTTGACATTACGTTAGTAAATGAAACCATATAATCTTCTTCGCCTTTGCTGGCATTGTGCCAAAAATCTCCCATTAATAATATAATATTTTTGCCAAAAATTTTGATTTTAATTTTCCGAGTTTTTTTCATTTTGTAGTTTAATGCGAATATGGCGTGTGCGTTACTGTATTTCTAACTGAAAGTATGATGTTGCCGCTGCAACGATTTCTCCTAGAGTAGTAGTGGCATTAGGGCGTGTAAAATTAAAATTACTTTTTATCAATATTTATTTTGTTCGAAACTTACACTTTTTTATTTTACAATTACGGCTTAAGTAACTTATTGTAAAGTGTTATATCCAAGTAGATAAATATGTGGTTTCATTTAGAAACGCAATTTCAAAACGAGCCTGTATACATATCAGCTAAATGAATACCAACCGGTAAAGAAGAGAAAAAGAAATAGCGAAGGGAAGAAAATTGTTTGAATTCCAAAAATCTTTGCAAAAACACTTTACTTGTGGTTTAGTATTTACATGTTTTCCTGTTGGAATTTAGATGGATCAATCTTTACAAAATCTTCTGTTACTATTTTTCAGAGATTAACCGTAAGTGGGCAGCAGCTATAGTCATGGACCGAATTTGCACACGAACTTATGAACTACCACCGCCTAGAGAAGGAGGCAAACCATATAAAGTGAGTAAATATATATAATAAAGTTTTACATCCATTACAGTCCTAACCTAAATTGTCGGACAACTTAACGCAAGCATCACACAAATGGTTTATTAACGAAATTTTTTATAAGTGAAATAAAATTTAAAGTTGCTCAATTTTTCCTAACTTTTCCACTTAAAAATATTTATATTACTTCTATTAGTGTTCCGTTCATTAGATTTTTAAATGATCACGCTCAGACATGCGCAGCGAGGAACTTTGTTTTGTAATATGTAAGTATGGACTTTGCACCTCAGGTAATGCCCGGCCAACTGGTATACAACGTGGTGAATCCAGTCCACATGGATCCGAAGTACCATGTCAACCCTGAGGTACTGGACCCTGATAGGTTCTCCGACGAGAACAGACCTAACATAAAACAGTTTACGTTCCTGCCGTTTGGAATGGGCCCGAGGCGGTGTTTGGGTGCGTATTACTCACTAATAAGACAGACCTTTACGTAGCAGTGAACAAAAATGCGTTTGCTGGTTGTAGTATATATCTTATATCCGCCCGGACAGCGACCAATGTACACAAGGTGTTAAATACCACCATAGTGGCCCACGTAACTGTGTCGCGTTCCGGGATCAGCCTGTGTATATCCAGTTCCAACAGGCCGGCATAATTGTGTCGACTGTCGAGGGGTAATCATCTCGCGTCAATCGTCATTCTATTGGATCCCACTCCACTTACCACAAGGTGCAGGTCACTTTGCCGTGCTACTTTTAAAAATAATCTCCAGAAAACTAAGTATTATACAAAATAAGATATTTGAATAAAAGTAGATTATTATTGACTCGCGGTTGTGTTAACATAATGTTTAATATGTTCAATAATGCATATTTATGTAATAATTTCTAACTGACTGTCTATTTAAATGTTTGTAGATATATTTTTTTTTCACCTCCAATAAAACTGCAATTATTTTTAATATTCCAAAGGTTAGTTTTACGATTTAAATTTTTAATAGAGTTTACTTTGTGGAAAGTTCTTTATTTGCTTATTAAAGTCATGATAAAATTAAGATTTTTTTGTGATTTAGTGTAGATATAGTATTTAGTATTAAAATTATAGATAATATATATTATTTAATTTGGGGAAGGCGTGACAACAAGTTCTTGTAAAATTATATCTCAGTAATGAATGTTAAAAAAAAAACATATTATAACCAATACTCAATCATTTACTAATATTAGGTTAAAAAAGAAAAATATATTTATGTAAATATTATATTTTTTTAACTCCTTTAAAAGTTTATCGGATATAAAAAAAATATATGAAAAAGTTACAAGCTATTTTAATGTAAAATGACGTATATATTTTTAGGTTTACAATTCGCAACAATGCAGATGAAATTGATACTCTATCAAATGGTATTAAACTTCGAGATACAGAAATGCGAGATGACCACAGACCCCATCCGAATGTACCCCAGCGTGCTGATTATCAAGTCCATTGGAGGAACATGGGTTCGAATACGTCACAGGCTTCGAACGTAACCTAATTTTGATTTCAGAATAGAACTGTTAACGGAATTCTATTTTTAAATTTAAGTTTAAAATTCTAATTTCAAATTTTGGTAAATGAGACGCGTAGTTGTTAACATAATTATAGGTATATGAAATTGGCGGTATCGGAATATCGAAAGCATTTTCCTTGCGAGGTGATGAGGCCTTAAATGTTTAAGTATGTATTCAGACAATGGTGTAGAAACGCCTGAAATGTTTTTAATGTATTGAATATTGATGCTGAAGATCTTTTTCTGATTATTCTGGTTTATATGCTTTAATATTTTTATACAATAAATATATATTTTTTATTTAATTCGTTTTTCAAATCAATTTATCATTCACCCCGAGAAGCAGTCAGCAGTATATAAATGAGCAAAACCTACTATTGATTTCTTCCTAACAGAATTTCGGCCACGGCGGTCAAACTCAATAAAGATCAGCCAGGTACGCAGGAGATACTATAGTGCACTAGTGTGTGTGCAATACACAGGTGCACTCTCTGTTCCTTACTAATTAAAAAACCTTACTAAATCTTCAATACTTTTCCCTCGTAATAAGAATATAGTGTTTAAAATAGTCCCCATACGCATGTACCATTGCCAGCACTATGGTAATTTGCCACATTCCAAGTGACATCGCGTCGAATGGCAACATTAAAAGTTTGCAAAACACTGACATAAAATGAACAGGCCCGCTTTATCAACACATTGAGTTTGGAAACATACGGATGCGTATTTCGTGCGTAAACGCTCATTAAAACTTTGTATGGATAAGGTTTGGTGCAGTGCGAATGGTCATTAGTTTTACCTCATTTTTTTAATTATTTTTTTTATTGCCTTTAAATGCCGAGACGAGCTTGCCGTTCGTCTGATGGTAAGCGATACGACCGCCCATAAACAGTAGCAACACCATCCAATAACATGAAAGTATTGTTTAATATTCTACTGCGCTCGCCATCCTGAGACATGGAGATGTTAAGTCTTAATATGTCCAGTAGTGACAGTTAGTAGTCTAATGCTAGAGCAGTAGGTAGTCTTTAATTATTGTTTAAATAGAGATGAACCGCAGACGTCTTACCTTGAAATTTGAAGACATTGGCTAAATGGAATCGCGAAATTAGTCTATGATTCTATTATACTCAATGCGGCATCAGCTAGTTATCAAAACATTATTTACTCTTTATTTTTAAATGAAATATTAAGATTTTATTAATATTTGTTCTACTGAATTTAAGCAAACTTAAAGTCTAATATCGCTAATGACAACTTTATATCAATCTTGTTGGGGTTGTAGCACAAAAAATCTAACTTTTAGCTATTTTTATACATCCTTAGATCCGTATCCGGATCAATAGAGCTAGAAACTAGAAATGATTTACCGAATGATTGCTGGAAGTCTTTCGGCGAGTGTTCTGATTGACAGGCGCGCATTATTCAGTGAGTATTAGCTCTTGTGCTTCTCCCACACAAAAGGAGGGAGAGTTCTCGCCGGCAGTGTAAACGGTCACCGAATGACTATACCTATACATATACGATAATATTACCAAGGAAATATGTTTATACACTATCTCTTTACTCACACGAAATCTTCATCTATAGTATATTTCTTAAGCGAGAAAAGAGCCGAGTACATCGCTTCTTCGTCAGCAGTGAGACAAGTGCTGTAATATTGCGATTAAGGTGTATGTCATTTTAAAAATATATATTTGAAAATCACGCAGTCACCAATCCTTTAACATAATTGCTCATAACAACACCATCTAAGTGTATTAGACTCCTCCAATCCAATCTACTATACATTTTCCACACGCGTTTCAGCTTCTCCCATCGAAATCCAATCCTGTATATTCCGAATCCTAAATAACACACATTTGGCAGGCTCTCGTCGTGTTTTTAGAACAAGTACGTTTTAACTCGCCACTGTGGTACTGTCATAACCGTGCCTGCAAATGGGATTTTACTATTGGCCGCATTTAGTTCAGCTCATGCGTTTAACAGAGATTTTCCGATCGTATTCGGATATTCCCGTTTCGTTAAACTGTTCGTTGTTTCTGTTCCTCGCGTATAATTTGGTTTATTATTTCGCGTTTGACATTAGTGTGTATATCTGGTTGGTTTTGGCACATTGATTAGTATCAGTTGTTATTTGTTTATGCAATGCTTTGTAATTCAAGGAGTTGGATGGTGTTTGTACTGTTTATGGGCGGTCGTATCGCTTATCATCAGGTGAACGGCAAGCTCGTCTCGTCATTCAAAGTAATAAAAAAAAATGCAATTAAAGGACATCGACAGTAGAGTAGCCCATGGCGAATAAAATATACTAATGTTATATGTGTACGTAGATCGTCCTATGTGACGTTTACAACAGGACATGATTTGTAATAAAGATTGGATTAGGTTGTTCTTGTATTTCATGCAACTAAATAATGACATCGACAGTGTAGTGGATTATGGAGTACATTTTTTCCTAGGTGATATTAATCCACGTGCATACACTTTAGACATTTACATATTTACTATCCTTTGACGTCAAAGTTGAAATTAATATATTTAATGAAACTGCATCACCAGAATCATACTGGCTTACTTTGGATGTGTTGACAGACTCGTCAACATGAACCATCTGGTCTACAATGAAATGAAATAATTTGTCTCGATCCATAAAATGATAAACATTATTTAGATACCATCAAAAATGTCTGCCACCAGTTCGGATGCTAAGGAACAGACTCGTCAACATATGTAAACCATGTGTCTTAACACAATGAAATGAATTAATTTATTTACATATAATAGTAAACATTATTTAGATTCCATCAAAAATTTCTACCACCAGTTCAGAAAGCAGTTTCCACTAGAAAAGAATGGGCAAGAAACTCTAGTATTCTTCTAGAACAATCTAAACAAATTAAGTGCCCGGTTGGAACACAAACGATCAAAAATATGAACGAAGGCCGCGTCAGACTAGTTAGCGTGCAATTTGCAAGTTATTTTAATGTTAATCCAGCGGTCGCGGTGAAGCGTGCTCCATAAATTCGCCCCGTCACCGCTCAGCCAGACTATAATCTGTTGCTATTATTATGGACACCCCCCGCGGGACGTGGGTTGATGATAAATTATTATAGATTAGCCAAATAGATTGGAAAATCTTGCGACCTACATGTTTATACGAAAAATTTGCTTTCGAATATCGTTCATGTTTTGCTGATGTTATTTCTGCTGGGTTTAGGTGTTTTATAGAATCACGACTTTTTTCCCTTTTCAGGGGTAGGTAGAGGTGTAACACAACCATTCACCAGATACGTTAGGTCTCATGTAATAGGGGACGCTTTTATTGCCATTTATCGGACACTATATATACGTATATAGCTGAAGAGTTTGTTTTTCAAGTCATATTGCTGTCCCATACTACGGATAGGAATTGAGACATCGACCTACGAGTTAAAAACTAGCGTCAAACCTTACGAGGTTTTTTTTATTAAAATTGTCATATAGAACATGTAACTAAGTATAGAGCTTAAACCTTTAAACGGGTATATCAGAAAAGCATTTACCAGGAGGTCATAAAATCAAAATACTATGCTATGATATCGATGCATGACTAATTTCAAAAGAAATGTATGCCAACGAAATAAGTTTATACATAACTAGAGACAATATTGGCGACCGTCGAGTAATTTAACATCCTAACTGCCATGTTAAGTTTGTATTTTAACTATTATATCGGATATATTGGCTTTAAATCGAAACATAATGTTTCTTAGACGCAGTTTCCTCGAGAGAGGCCATAAATGACGCGAATTTCATATTTTATTACATCTCATAATAACACTATTTCTTGTTTATGTCGCCCTGGTACGTCGACCTCGTCAATAATGTATGAGTTTGGGTAAAGCTAATCGTTTAGGGATTATATAAAATATGTTTCATGTTAGGAAATATATTAAACATATTTACAGACTTACTTATTAAAATTTCGCAAAGCTATGCTTAGTTAAAATACAAATTTACTCGATCAGCTGTAAGTCAAAACTCGCCATCTTGCCTCTTAAACTAGGAACCCGTGATGTTTTTGACAGCTATTTAAGCATTTCTTAACCACCTCTTAACGCTAAAACAAGTTAATTAGTAAGTCTGTTAGTTTATAAGTACCTCCGTTTTGTCTATTTCCATAACCAAACACACATCATGATTTTATCTCTGAGAGCTTAGGCAGAGGTGCAACTATGGCACCTACTTTGACGTAATAGGAGCAAGCCTATAACCATATCGGCTTGAAATTTCATTCTTCAGATTGATAGCGAAGGGAAAAAACCAAATATCACTGCCCGATTTGGTATTCAAACGCGGACCCTCACAGCAGTGAACTTACCGGCAGTACTACCAAGCGATCGAAGTTGACTTAATATCAGCCCTGTACTATACACTGTCCCACTGCTAGGCACGGGCCTCCTCTACTACTGAGAGGGATTAGGCCTTAGCCCACCACGCTGGCCTAGTACGGCTTGGTAGACTTCACATACCTTCGAAATTATTAAGGAGAACTTCTTAGGTATGCAGATTTCCTCATGATGTTTTCCTTCACCGTTAAAACAAGCGATAATTTACAATAATATATACATAACTTAAGAAAAGTCAGAGGTGCGTGCCCTTGGGATTTGAACTTGCGGACACTCATCTCGGCAGTCCGTTCCACTCCCAACTAAGCGATCGCTGCTTTATAGTAGCAAGTAAGTAAATCATTATATCGGTCATAATCTGTTATGTTTGTGGCGAAACCTCAAAATTCGCAGATATTTCATTGCTATTAGACATTTTACAAGACTCTGTTTCTAACATCGACGTTCTCGAAGCCGAGAACCAATCCGATGGACAGACCAGATTAAAGACTCGTCTGCCACCCAGTTTACATAAAACAGTTGAAGATGCAATGAACAGAAACCGGTGGAGACAAATAATTCGCTCTAAATGCGATACATCCAATGATGACCACGATCCTCAGTCATGAGGGACCGACTACAGAGAGAGTTTAGACATCGATATATTATATTATGTACTTCGTACTAGATCTGACGTTCTTAACACTTTCTGTGTTCAATTGAAATGTACTGTAATTCGGTATTGGGTGCGATTTGGCTTATATTCTATATAAAGCGCTTTAGCACTGCACGTTTAAAAAGTTTGATTAGCCAACGCTTGATATTTTAGCGCTGCAGCGAACTTTAGTCTACCTCCAGATTTTGAACAAATAGTTTATAGGGACTTCGTGTCTATAGAATATACGTCAATGTGTTTAGATAACAAACGTTTGACGCGCGTTTACAACCACAAGTTTTTGTATGTATTTTGATCTAGGGCCTTATTCTATATGACACTGTAAACGCCTAACGCGGCCGTATTATCTTCGTGAAATTTGCGTGGAATTCTTCTGTATGCCAATTTTTATTGTCTTAAACGTGACGCGGTGTGTTACGCACTGACAAAATCAAGTGTTGGATAGAGAATAAGGCCACAGAGCGTTCACGTGTTAACGCGCGTATCACTAACACGTATCTAACTTGTCAACTGTATGGGATCTAATATACTATAATTGGATCACTAAAAAAATTTAACGTCAGACTGTGTTGAAAAGTCGCTCGTCTGCAACAACCCTTTTTACTTTCGTTCCTTTGTATCATAATTTTAACACACGACAGGTGGCATTACAGTTGCGAGTCAAGTCTCGAAGGGGTCGCAAATAACATGGAGTGGGGATGAGCTCATTACTGTTAATAAAGTACGTTTGTTCACCAACATTTTATAGGTACCAACTTGCGACTAATTGTCGATTTAAGATTTGTTAGTATACAATTTTAATATTAAAATGGTGAGTGACATGAGAGTGAACACAATAGATTAGTTTCGTTATAAATATATTTGCTATGGGTTACAAAGCTATGACTGTTAAGATTATTGTTATTATGATTTTCAACCAGCTGAAATGATATTGAAATACTTCCTTATTACTGTTTGTAGAAAGACAAGTAGTGTAAAAAAATGAAAAAAATACATTTTTAATTATTTTATAATTTTCTTACAAGAATAAGATTCCACTCAGTCCCAAGTTCGAAATGTAAATCAAGGATCAAATACAACGGTTTTGAAATTAAACTAATTTTCGGATTCTATCGCGGTTTTTTATATTTTAGTTTTCTCCCGACATTTCGAATACTTTGCAGCCTTCATGGTTACGGGGGGTGGGGGTGGGGGGGGACTGAGGTGTTGATCATCCGTAAAGTCAAAGTTACAATATTTACCATCATTTTACAATTATACAACTTTTTTAAAATAATAGCTGTCGGTGGTCCGATTTTCATACATTTAACGGTTTTTTCATACAACGGTTTTCATACATTTTTAAACCAAGTCTCAACAGCGACTTTTAATTGTCCAGTCTGCACGCCCCGCAGCATAGAGTTTCGCCATTTTAAACATTACACTCACCGTTAGGTTCCGTGTAATGGCCACCTCGGCTATGACAAAGTAAATAAACGCTAAAAGCGAGCTGTAATTTTTATCTGTTAGTAGATGTACAATTATGGAAGGTTATATAAAAGGGTTTTGATGTTCTATGTTGATCACTGTCAGTGTCGATAGATGGCGTTGATTTTATTCGTTTTTGAAGGATTCAAGTTTATATCGTGATTTTAGATGTGATTTTTTCATAATATAAATTATATGATCTAAGATTTCCAACATGAGTATGTTATTATATTCTATTGATGTGATTTTGGTTATAAAAATTATCCAACGCAATTTTCCTTATTTTATTGCAACATAATTTAACATTACATTATTTCCTACCAAACTTAATCCCAACAACTTTAATATACATAATAAACAGACATTTAGTCACAACATCGCATCAACAATGCACATGTACCCTCCAATTTCGTCCAATCTCACCCAAACAAGTTCCAACAAAAACGAGGGAAACTCGTGGAAAACAAGAAAACCCTTCGTGATGTAGAGACGTTGACGCCGCATTTGACCCGAGACGGTTGTTGTGGTTTATTCAGATAGCATTGTGTTGGGCCAAAGAATAAGCGGAGTGTTAAGAGTAAGCGATAGCGATTTGTATTTAATATTTTAGTTGTAGGTATTTATTAGTATATATGCAGGCCGCATTTCATAGGTCCGTTTTGAAATGTATGTTAATTAATTGTTTAAAAAGCGGCGATAGCCTAGTTGGGTGTGGAATGCCGAGACGGCTGTCCGCAGGTTCAAATCCCAAGGGCAAACACCCTATTACTTTTCTAAAAAAAATATTTGAATTCTTTGTGAGTTATCGCTTGCTTTAACGGTAAAGGAAAAATCGTGACGAAACCTGTACACCTGAGTTGTTCAGTATTGGAATTTTGAGGTTGTGTGAAGTCTACCAATCCGCACTAGGCCAGCGTGGTGGACTAAGGTCTAACCCCTGTCATAATAATAATTATTATTGTATGCTGATATAATGGCTGCTGATATAAAGGCTGATATAATAATTATTATTATTATATGTTAATTGGACTTCATGTGACTATGACGATGATGATTAAATAGTTAAATTGGGTTATGAAATGGGATGATTTGTATAAATGAGCGTGATGTATGTTTTCAACAGATCGGTTGAGTTGATTCACGAGGGATGTTTATCTCTCGTCAGTTGATACTGTGTTTGGTTGCTACTAAAGTTTCGCCAGGAGCAGTGCTGGAGGGAAGGAACTTTATCGTGGCTATATATAAATACTAGCCTTTACTCGCGACTCCGCCTGTATAAAAGAGTTTCTGGGATAAAAGTCCCACTAAATATTCTTCAATCACAAAAAGTGTCTTAAGGTCTCCATATCAAATTTCATAGGAATCCATTGGGTAGTTTTTTAATTTATCGCCTTCAGACAGATGTGGCGGGGGACTTTCTCTTACAATATGTTGTTAGATTTTTTTAAGAGGAACAATTCCGTCATACGTAATTGTTTACGCAGCGTACGCAAAGAAAACTCTCAAAAGGAATAAATATTCCCTGTTTTTGCAACATTTTTATTGATGCTCTAGTTCTATTAGTCTCAGCGAGATGTTATATAGCCTATAGCCTTCGCTGATAAATGGGCTATCCAATACTAAAAAAATTCAATTCGAACCAGTAGTTTCCGAGACAAGCACGTTCAAACTAAGAAACTCTTCAGCTTTATATATTTATTTAAAACTTTATGTACACCATAAATATAAGAAAGAAGACAAAGTATACAGATGGTGGAAATTATTAAAACATCGGTGGTACAATAATAGTATAGAAGTATATATTTAGGCGTTGAACAAATGCTTTTAACTAACTATTATATTAATATTTTTTACTGATATAAAATCCACCAATCAATACCATGAGATTCGACACCAGCGCTGCACATGGCCGCACCGAATATCTAGTGTTTCACGATATCTCATTTTATTACACTATTATTATAAAATTGCATTGTTATTGTACGTCTCATGTTTACACGATTTCATAAAATAGTTTTTTAAACTTTAAAATAAAATACGAGTGTATATGCACATTATTTCTGAACTAAGATCGCGTTTCAACTTTATATGAAAATGTAAAGGATTGTGGAATGCTTTTTGTGATATTTTCTTTTTAAAATTGTCGCACCGAAATGATAAGTTGAATGTATGAGATGTTTTGAAACATACAAGACGAGATTGGATGTAATACTTTTGTAAATTGCATCTGTCAGCTTAACCAGCGAGGGATAATATAAACCTGAAGGAGGGAATGGAACTGATACATACATACAAATATAGTTTCACGCCTCTATCCCATAGGGGTAGGCAGAGACTATGGATTGCCACATTGCACGATTCTGGCATACTTCTCGCGCTTCCTCCACCTTCATTAATCTTTTCATGCATTCCCGCCAGTTCCGGGTACTTTTGATCTGGCTTTTACTGAGAATGTCAGATATCTGACATTCGAAGGTTCGGCGCGGTCGACCCCTACCGGATCTTCCATCCACATTCGCCTTATTAACCCTCTTTGTCAGTCTCTTATCATCCATCCTCTCCAAATGCCCAAACCACCTTAGCATACCCTTCTCAACTGGAACTGATGCCCGGTATTATATGTATTCCCGAGAGGCAATGGCTTGGCTGTGCTTCTGGCATTGCTTTAGTACATGGGCGGCGAATACTGCTTACCATCAGGATCGCTGGCTCATTTGCCTGCTAAGGCAATAAAAGAAAAAAAAAACCTTAGCCGACCTGTACATTACACATCTACATAAATCCACATCAGCATAGCTTCCTCTACGTACGTTAGTAAAGTATGAAACACAAACTTTAAATGACTAATAAATCTTCTGTTTTCAAATCCCTATTATTTTCCGAAAATATGTTCATGGATGTGGTACCATCGGATCATCCAGCTGTAGTAGCCTCTCCGAAACCTCTATGCAGCTTGCCTGCCAGCAGCTGCATCAGCAACCTTGTTGTCCATGGCTTAATCAAGCAACATGCATGAACGCGGGCCAGCAAGTAGCCCCGGGATCTATTGGGGGGCTCAAAAAATTCAAAATCCGTGGCAGCCAACATGGTACCTCTAAGCCTCATTCCTAAAGAAATATACAGAAATAACTGCTTCGAGCGAAACAAAATAGTAAAATAGTTGACAGTTTTACAGTATTTACATATACTCTTTTACCCACCATCTTATAAACTAAACGCCAATTTCAAGGTGAAATTTACACGAAAAAATAAATCACCTTTCGAAAATTCACAATTTTTATCTTCCATTAAAAACAAGGTAAACATTTTCCTTTGCAAGCCACCCCGTAATGAAGTACGCTGTGATGGTATAAATATGCGGATATTAAAATGTAGCAATTAAAGAACGAAAAAACCTCGAGTCTTGTAGAGTTAAGCGGAGTGTACACTGTGGAAAACTGTTACGGTCTTCACGGAATGGAAGTTCACACACACACGCCTTTAAAAAGGCGCAGGCAGAGGTGCAACTGGTGTGCTTACTTTCTCCCGTATGTATTCCGTCAACATAAATGAACAAATTCTCAAGGGCATATTATGCAAAAAGAGGACAAGGGTAGCCATACATTCCTAACTACATAAAGAGTAACAACAATTGTTAAGACAGGATATTAAAAAATATTGTATTTACGAAAGTTTATAATAATTTGTATATTTAAATTTAGTTGGGTTACCACTTAAAATTATATTATAAAAAGAGTATTATAGTGTTTAATTTAAGTTTCAAAATACAGTCTTGAGTTTTCAAAGATTGAAAACCGTTTTCATAACAATGTACACGACGCCTAAAACAAAGCGATAAATTTGCGGCACCACGACAGATGGCGACTCTGGGCCACGACTTATTATTTATAACGAATAGTTTATAAGAGGGTTTCGGTGTATTTAGGTTACCCTTACCATGGATTTACACTTAATTACAGATACCGGTACTTTAAAACATTAATTAAGTTGAATTGATCACTAGGCGTTCATAAATTAAAATATGTATTTTATTAAATTCTATTCATCTGAATTTAGACCTTTCTGGAGCGCTAAACTTATGGCGGTTCCCGGTCATTAAACTAAGCAAGACCTTTCTGGTACATGTATTAAAAAGTATACACATACTCACTCTCACTCTTATCATTTTTTTATTTTATTTAAGACATACAAAGAATACAATCAAAACCTATAATGATAATTATGGCTAGGGCTAGTATTTAAGCTAAATTGCACACCATTTTTTTTCGCAGATCTTGATTGTTCCAAACGATGTAACAATCATGATATCTTATAGGGATAGCCAGAGACTATTGAGTGACATATGCTACGATTAATTGATCTTTGTATTTTCTTCTCGAGCGCTTCCAGCCCTACTGTCCATATAGTTATACGTTCGAAAAATACTTGGTAATTCGTCCATCTCCGACGTGACTAAATCATTTCGACATATTTATTTTATTATGAAGATATATTTTACGTTAATTCCAGACTTGGGAGGGTTGAGAGAAGGCAGAGAAAGACTGTTTAAATGACAGATCCAGCATAATACTTGCTACCATTAAATGTGGGTATCATAGAGAAAAATTAGTCATTATCAAATATTTTTTTTTAATAAGATCTTTATCGATTAACCATCGAGAAACAACAGTAGTGGATGATTGTTCGCATTCACTTAAAACCGAGTTGATGTAACAGCTATTTTAAAATTCAAAACAAAATGTTGTTTCTTACCCGCCGGAATAAATTGCCATTTAAATGAGAAAGTTCACAGTCCGAGGTATTAACTTTACGCACCGTTTGGGAATTCGCGTGATATTCAAGATTTTATACCTGGAAGGTGATTTTCATAATGCTCAGTCGTGTTTTTATGTATTTGGAGTTTTGAAGAAGAATTGCTTGACTGAATAATAATTTACCACCAAAGATTTTTCTGTTGTCTGGTTTCGAGACCGATTTAATTTGACAAAGGCCATGCGACTCTAGAAGGATGGCAGACTGTCACAAAGCGCTTTAGCTTTTTATGAGTTGAGGAGTTTGGTCTGTTGGAACTTTTGAAAATTCTCATCGTGAAACATTTATTATATAGGTAAGTTAACAAAAGACATCTAGAATTTTCCAGTCAATAAGCAATGTAAGAGGAAATAAAAAACAACATATTTTAAGCAGATCGATACTAGATCACGTCATGTGTATTTTTTTTAAACGCGCACAGCAATGTGATCCCTCAGCATCTGATGGTAAGTGGAGTGGGGTCCAATAATGTCGACTGACGAGAGATGATTACCCCTCGGCAGTTGACATAATTATGCCGGCCTGTTGGAATCTGATACACAGACTGACCCCAGAACGCGAAACACGTAGGCCACTATGGCTGGTCTTAACACCTTGTTGACATTGGTCGCTTTTTGAGTGGATATATATACTACCACCAACATTTGAGCTTCAAGGCATTTTCCTTAAATACACAGACACTTCTGCGAAGATAGAACCTCACTTCGCCCCTCAATAATGACCACCCCACAAGATCCCTCAACCGCAACAATTGTCCGTATCCGCATTGTCCAATAATTTAAATTGATACAAAACCTTAAAACCTAACGAGGGTCATAACAATAACATTTTTTTATTGAAAAAAATCTTATTTCGCAAAATGAGGCCCATTATATTAGCTGTAGAATTCATAATCGCTTGAGGACCAGATGCGTTACTTCTCCGTTTTAAAGACGGCGGGTAGGTACTGTCAATGACGTAAATGAGGACACGGGGTGTATCGGGACAAAGATAATAAAACAATGAATAGAAATAAATAAAAATGTGAAATAATTTAGATTTTTATTTATAAATGGGCACGACACAGTGACCCCAGTGTACCCGATGATAAGTGGAGTTGGGTCCAATAGAATGTCTACTAACAAAAGGTGATTACCCCTCGACAGTTGACACAATTATGCCGGCCCATTGGGACCAGGTATACATAGGCTGAACCTGGAACGCGACACACTTACGTGGGTCAATATAGCGGGTTTTAACACTTTGTATACGGTGGTCGCTATCCAGGCGGATATAAACTATATCCTACCACCAGCAAAACCTTATGGCCCTTACAATACACCATATAAATAGTAAAAAAAAATAACCATAGTTATTGGTTTTGACTTCCGAAGTGGCGAGTCGCGTGGTCTAGGTCGAATCGCTTAATTACAAGATATCTCTAAGTTCAGTATGCCTCTTGGCAAAGGCTTTCTCTAACAGTTTCCATTGTGCTCTTTCTAGGAACCTTTCTCCAAAACAATATGTAGAGAATGTTTATCAACTTCATACTCTACAAAATAAGCGTACTGCGACAGTATTTTTATTCTTTGCCGCCCCTTGGTTATAAATAAGGAAGTTAGTTAAGAAAACAAACGAAACGTATGAATAACAATAAGACGAGCGGCGGGATGGGTGCTGGTTTATTTAATTGCGCCCGGGCTGTGGCATCGATCCGATCTGGATGTATTGTGATACTAAATATCTAGACAATCCTAACTTATTAGAATGACTACGGGCGTATATCACGACTTGAATAAATGTTTTTCACATAAATTATTAGCTGATCAAATACAAAAGTCACACTCTAATACCTATAAATGGTTATCAAATAAGTACTCCCTACATTAGATAGAGCTGAGTTTCACCGCTCAGTGTCATTAAATGCGTGCCACTGATAATACTGGCTTACAGGAGTTGTAATTGTAAGTGTGAGGGCGAGGTAGTTAGTTAAAAGATCTTCATTTTAGAAATTACTAAATTGATTGTGATTTTTTTCACTTACAGGAAGCTACATTATTCCTAAGTGCTATAAGCTATTTTTATCCTGAGAAAACTTTTTCTCGCGGGCAGAGCTGCAGGAAAAGCCAATAGGATAGTATACAAGATTAACGAATGAAGAATGCCTGTTGCATGAATAAAAAACATTTCAATTTTAAATTAAATGAATAACGAAAGCTTTACACACCAGAATGCCAACAACTAAATACACTAAAATGAACTCATATAACATATATTTAAATCTAATTTACTTAGAAATCGTTCCGAATACCAGACGCATCAGAATACCGAGTTATCGCCACATTCGTATTTAATGCCTATCTTCGAATATCTCCGATATGGCCGCTTCCAGTTTCCAGTTTATTGTCGAAAAGCTAGGACAAGATGCGTTTTATTATGATTGTAGACAAAAATGAGGCCCTCATTTCGAACCGGGATTGTGATATCGTTTATGTATGCCTGGTGATTGTTCGCGGAATTGGTTAACGCTTTATGACTGTTTTTATGTTGTGCAGATCGGGAATCGAATTGTTCGGCAACGGTTCCGATTCCGATTGCTGTTTGGTTTTGTTTCATATTAGTTTTTTTAGTTCGTGCTTATTTAATGTGTGATTTGGATGTAGGCAAATAAATTATAAATTGCTAATGGGGTGAGAGGGATACTGATAAAGTTTTGGATAAAATATTTTGAGTATCTTTAAGTGCGTAAGTTACTTTTTACTTCAATTTGCACAGCCTGCGGAAACTAGTATAAGTATGTGTGTAATGTAATGATATTTTGAAATGTAAACTTACTTCTTCCTTTACTAATATTATAAATTTGAAAGTTTGTACAAATGTTTGGATGTTTGTAAGAAGGAAATACAGAAACAGCTGATTGCGATGAAATTTGGCACACCGATAGACAAAGTCCTAGATTAACACTAGATTTTATCCCGGTAATTAGTCTCATGGGAAATAATAGCGTTTTTTCGTCTGATTTTTAATAGATGTCATGATATAATAAATGGGAAAGGCTTATCACGCGGGCAAAGTCGCTAGAAACATCTAGTCTGTTATTACAAAATTATTGAGTAACATTTTAGTATATGTTGTAAATTCCATTAAATAGAATGCAGACAAATGATGAACGTGTTCGATCCCTGGGTGGAGTAGTTGTTAGTTTTTCTGCTGAACATCAGCCCGAAGTGTTAACTGTTTTCGGTAAAGCACAATAACTTCGCCGTCTATTATGGACCTTATAGGGGACGAGATATGGGTGACACATCTGCCTATCCCCAAAAGAGAAAAGCCGTGATACTACGTAGAAAAAACATTATAAAACTCACATATGAGTTTAAGAAAATATTAAAGTAGGTAACTTTACAAGACGTATCAAGACGTTCGTTGTGAAGTTATTGCAAAGTGACATCTAATTAAATAGTTTAATGTATATAATGTACGTACAGATGTCACCGGCGGGCTTCGTAAGTTTTCGAAAACATTTTATGTTCATAACGAGCAAACTTGTGTGTTAAAACTTTAACATTCTAGTCAGGTACTGTATTCTGTTTATGGTAGCAAACTCAACAATATAACATTTTGTTTCGCAAAAAAGTAATCATACAGAAGTAATGTTTATCTACTGTGTTTAAAATGCTTCTATGGTTATTTTCTGCAACTAGCTAATATGTAAATAATTTAATTAAAAGTCAGAGTAATAAGTTTGTTTTGGGTTCAAATAAGATAGTTGATAATGTTATGTTAATATATTCTTTACGCATATTTATCTGACGGTACAATATTAATTAGTGCTATAAAAGAAAAAACAAGATTGATGTTTATAAAATTTCAAGATCAATTATTTGTTAAACGAGAATAAAGAGATTATACAGTTTCTTTAGAACATATTATGCAATAAACCACAAGGATAAAATAATATCAGTTTTATTCTTAACACGTCGGGATTCCCACAATAACTCACAGCCGTGGCGCAAAGAACATTTTAAAACATTTCCGACATTTTAAAAATGTTGCCGGCACACCCGGCTTGGTTTTTTAAATAAAAATCAGTCGGAATCCTTCGCGTGCTTCCCGCACTACCAGGCGAGCATAAAACTGAAATGGTTTTCTAACATTGAGAAGCGCGGTTCCTATTCGAAACACGGCCGTAACTGCACGGCCAGTGTAATGAAAGCACTGTTATCAATGATGATCCACACACGTGCGGCTCTGCTGTGTTTGGTCGCGTTGCATTTTATTCATGATACGCGAGCTGCCACGCGCTTTTGCACTCCTGGTAATTCTGCAGTTTGCGTCGTTCATTCGTTGTTAGTGTGTCCGGAAAGTTTTTGGAGTTATTTTGCAGTTTGACATCTGTTTTACCGGTAGCTTGTTTACAGAACGTAGCATTAAAGAATAGAGTTTTGTCAGGTGCGAGTTGGCCTTGTTTTATTACCATGCGTTGTTTCATTTATACAAAACTAAACTTTATTTCAATTATGTTATGCAGGAGTTTTAAAACATATGCACGGCAGCCTGTAATATTCCTAAGGCCATTGTTTCGCTTACTACATCGAAAAATTGCAGATTTTGGTTTAAAAACCTATTTTACGGATTGAATAGATAAAATCTTTGAAGTGTACCTAATGAAATCAAAATAATATATTTAAAAATGTGTATAATATGTTTTTTTAATATCATGAAAATCTATGAATTAGAAAAAATGCTGATAATTTCTAAAACCCAGTGAGACCATTCTGTGTGTATTATTCTCAGGATTTACATCTTTTAATATACCTGATAATGTCACTGAAAAAGTAACGTGACGATTAGAGTCGAGACTATGTTTTTATAATAAACCTCTTATCTTATTACCATACTCTCAAGGGGAACAGATTACCGGTGCACGTTTTTATCCTCCTTCCTTAGTATTCGAGTCCTTTAGCTGCATTACAAAGCGCAATTTGGCCCTAATTGCACCGATCATCAAGAACTACAAACTCAATCTGATAGATTTTTTCTTTAACAGCATCTAAGCAGGCCGGCATAATTCGACAGTGCGACGGTTAAGGGATGAAAGATAGATCTCTCGACAGTTTCGCCCATTCATAGGATCTCCACTACCTACAATGAAGTTTGTACAAAAGTGACAGATTTTGATATATTTTTCGATTCCCTTAATAGATTTATAATCAAATTTATAAGTTATTTTTATTGGCCTATTATAACATTTATATTGTATCGCTCTGTTACTTACAGCTAAGCTAAGTATGCCATTCTCAAGCAATGTTGTGTACATCTTTAATTGGTGCATGTATTAGTTATTAATCCTGTGTAAAGTGTTTTAGACTATTGAATATATATCCTGTTGATGTTCCTGTTATAGTAAATAAATAAACTATCTGGACCCAATTCCACCTACGATCAGGTCACTTTGCAACACAATTCAAAATTGTAGAACATTTTACTAACACGAGTATTATAAATCAATACATGAACGCTAAACTTGCCCAATACCGTTTGTTTGTAGAGAATGGTATCGAAAACGGAATATTGTTGGCCAAGTTAAATAATAAAACCGGGGATTATGGTCATCGGACCCAAATCTGCGGATATTATGGAGTGATTTCAATATTATCGGAACGTTACTGGTCATTTATTATATCGTTGTATGAGGATAAGTGGAAAACTCAGGATATAGGTAAATAAATATCAAATATTATAACTGCCTTGGCGGCTTAATTTACGGTATGACTAGAGCGTTGATGTCTCGGATTCTATCCCCGAGTAGGTCAAAGTGATAATGTTAAAATTAAACTACTTTTCGGATTGTATCGTGGTTTTTTATATTTTTAGTGATAATGATTTTTTTTAGCTCGGAGTCTCGAATTGATGATATGGCGATAGGCTCACCACCTATCACGTCATGGGACGGAATACACAGCGGAAAGTGGGTGCGTCTGTCATGCATCGGTGCATATGAAAACCTCTACGCGAGATATGTCTATGAAAAGAGGTTTGATGTCTCTCAAAACGAATTCTAGATCAAGGCCTAAGTTTTGTTAATATTAAAGTAGTCTTCAGTATCGCTGTGGGCAAATTTATTACGGGGCTGATATTCGGCTGCTTTAGAGTGGTAAACGAAGTAACTATCCAGGAGCCTTCGCTTTGGCGTGCCACGCACTTGCAAGGAGCACAAAAACACATTACTCTTCTCCGACAATCGGGTGAAAGCCTCGCAAAGATATTTTGCCCAGAGCCCCGTATTAGTACAAGTTGTTACAACTGTATTCGTTTGTTGTGACTTGCTTGATGTCGATTTATTTTATTGCTTTGAATGACGAGATGAGCTTGTCATTTGCCTGATGGTAAGCGATACGACCGCCCATAAACAGTAGAAACACCATCCAACACATTGAATTACAAAGTATTGTTTGATATTCCACTGCACTCGCCATCCTAAGACATGAGATGTTAAGTCTTATTATGTCTAGTAGTTACACTGGTTATAATGTCCTTCAAAACTGAACACAACAGTGACTACACACTGCTGCTTGGCGGCAGAAATAGACATTGCGATGGTACCTACCCAAGCGTACTCTCACATAAGAGAGCGACCAGTAGATATCCACTGATCTAGAATATACTAACTAAACATTAAATTACTAGTTCGAAGCACGAACTGGCAAGCACAGCGTCAGACGTCAACCCATGAGGTGGACAAATGAATGTAGTCGCAGAAGGTCGCTGGATGCGGGCCGCTTCCAATAGGTCGATCTGAAAATCTTTGGGGGAGACCCATGTTCAGTAGACACCCTGCGGCTGATGATGATGAAACATTTATCGTATACTATTTATTGCTACAAATATAACTAGAGATGAGCTGAGGTGCAGAAAATCCTCTCAAATCCCCGTAAACGATAGTTTTTAAATCTACAGATAAAGTGCGGATTTCTATCTCGATTAACTTCGATTTAAGAACGAGTGCCGATTGTCACTTCGCGGTGTAAGGCATAGGCCAAAAGAGTTCTTTTCAATGTTGTGTTTAGAGAATAATATTTTTTAAATATTTTAATGGGTTTACAATGTACATACACGCATAATAAATATATCTACGGAGATATTTTTAAAATTTGTGCGCCACACGTTTCGTAAACGTAACAGCAACCTATTAAATTATAGTTTTCTGAGCGACTAAAGTGAAACTGCCACCGCTATGTCTATTATGTCGCCACGCGGCATTGTAAAATCACTGTTGGCTATAAGTTTTAAATACTGTTAACCGGTGTAATAACTCGGCACTAAAGAATTTACATAAACATATAAGGATTTTTTGAGACAGTTGTGCTATTGTCGTAACTATCCCTAGAAGAGCGGCTTGTTTGTCTTGTCGTTTATTTGTTTAATATATTCAAATACAATATCGAATACTCTCCCACCACTATACTACAAATAACGGGAATACTTCACGCTCCCAAATCACGCTAAACCCGCTCCCGCTGTTCCCTCGAACCCTCGCGGGACATTAGACGCGGTGGCTCGTGTCGCGTCGGCCGCGCTCGCCGACACTCGGATCCCGCGGGAACAATTTGAGCCACTAGCTTTTAAGTTTCGCTCGACGTTTTGACTTCTACTTTAAGTGCCCGAATGTGCAATCAGCGCGGTGTGTTCCCCTTGTTACTCTGTATTTGATAATTTGTTTACGAGCCTAAGGTTCATCGTTTGAGGGGCAGGTAGATAAAGACATAACCAACAAATAAATTATCAGATTTAAATTTTATTAAACTAAATTATATATTTTTTAATAATAATTATTAGGTAAGAGTTAATTTGGCGAACGCTTAATAGTATAGTCGTATCCACGCAATCTTTCTTTTATCAGTATGTCACGATATATGTGCAGCTAGCCAGCAGCGTGCAAATCTTTGTAACATGTTCATTAAATTTTAATACAGCTTTAACAAAAAGGCTATTGAAAAGAGCAGAGGCAGGGTATCTTGACAATTTTTCTATATTGAAAACTTCTATAATTAACAAAAAATCATAGGCATGTAATCTACTTTGTGAATTATTGCTTGCTTTAACGGTGAAGGAAAACATTGTGAGCAAACCTGCTTACCTGAGAAGTACTCTATAGGATTTTGAGGGTGTGTGACGTCTATCAATCCGCACTAGGCCAGCGTGGTGGACTAAGATCTAATCCCTCTCAGTAGTAGAGGAGGCCCGTGCTCAGCAGTGGGCAAGTATATATAATACAGGGCTGATATTATTATATATGTAATCTACAAGTCCGAGGTATTATTATTACAATGGTTTTAATTCCCCGGTAGCAAACGGAATCCACCTTCCGCGACTCACCAGTGGCTTCTGTACTTTTATGTGGACACTTAGCTGTCGCTCGGGCGCAATTAGAAAATGTATCTCACATACACCAGTATAGTACATCGAATAACTACTATGGTGCAGGTCTTGGCTGTCTTGGCTATCTGGGCTATTTCAATTTAATCTTTGTGTACATTATCCGTAAGAAAGATTTTAGATTGTCTTTTCTATATAAGTGCATTTTGTGACTATATATTTTATACTAGTGGTAGGTTTCTTATTTGTGAAAGTCCTCCTTGGTAGGTGCTACCAGAATGTCATTTTTTTCTGCCAAGCGGTAGTGTGTAGTCACTATTGTGTTCCGGGTTGAAGAACATTGTAGCCAGTATAACTACTGGACATGTTAAGACTTAACATCTCATGTCTCAGGATGGCGAGCGCAGTGGAGTATAAAACAATACTTTGTAATTCAAGGTGTTGAATGGTGTTTTAACTGCTTATAGACGATAGTATCCCTTATCATCAGGCAAACGGTAAGATCGTCTCGTCATTCAAAGCAATAAAAAAAAACAAAATAGACGCCGATCGTCACCGCTTATACACATCTAAAATATTTAAAATAGGTTAAGAAATGTTGCGATCTCATATTATATAGGTTTTTAAAACGTAGTAGTTATTGCGCCTAAACTATGCTGAAGAAACTATAACAGATTGAAGAAACTACAACATAAACATGTCGGGACAACATTATTTTGAAATTATTATTATTTTGAGAAAAATAATAAAGCGATTCCTCGTTGACATAATTTCTACTGAAGATTTCTCTTATTATTTTGTTGTTTGATTCTAAACACTTTCTGCCAAAATTCTTTTTTTAAAACATTCCATATTCAAACTGTTAGTAAAAGCAAACACCACAACGTACGGAGGTTGCAACCCAATACATAAATACTCTTTTCACATTATAATATGAACCCTCAGTGTATACCGCTTTCAACGAAGAAGCACAAACATATACTTGATAGTTTCCGCTGGGTATCAAAAATGATGTGTGGGTGTGTGGTATATAGAGTTTAGGGACTCGGACCATTGCTTGCTCCTATGATGTTATACTCCCGAGTGTCGACATTGGGCCGTAAGACCGGTGAAACCAACATAACCATTCCACTCACCCTCCAAGTGACGGTAGCGACAACGCGTTTTAGCTTGCGAAAAAAAAACAAAAGGTGTCCAAAATTATAGTATCTAAACCCTGCTTGACCCTGAAGCCTCGACTCTGTTACAAAATAAACAATATTTCGTATAATGAAGTGAATAATTGACTGGAATTTGTGCTTAGAATTTTCAAAAACACGACAAGACTCCGTGTCATTTTATTGGGATTGGTTGATACAAACACGACATTAACTTACGAGTCGCGTTTTTAGAATATTCCATGGGGACTGTGTCGCAAACTAAAATAACTTAGATGGTATTATACAAGTGCGTTTGCCATCTCATCGGGAACTATACAGGTTACCCAATCAAGAACACCAATCATATCCCAATAACCAGGGCAACTGACCAACAAAACGTAGGTATAAATCATACATGTACCAGGGTTGCATGAGAGCGGGAGGATTTATTCGCCGGCGCAATCTATTCCGGTCGCGTGGCTCAACCGTCGCCTAGCTAGCAAATAGACGTAACTGAAAAATACACGGGCGGTCTACGGCCGCACACTGGGGCGAAGTTACGGTATTTTTAACAGGTATTCTCTCGGATAACTTCGGTGGCGTGGTTTTATTGCGTATGAGGTATGATTGTCGTGCTGATTTGACTTCGAGTCAGATAAAATGATAGATCGGTACTGAGATTTGTTGCATAGTAATAGTTAAGAGTTTTTTTTTATTTGCACGACAAAGTTATTCCACTGCCTGTGTTGGTTACTGGAGTGGCGTACAGATAAAATACGAAATGATGGTTATCCAACGCTAGTCGGCACAATTATGCCGGTCTCATCGAATCATGAAACGTGCCTTGAAAATTGCAATGAGGCAGCCGAAATTTACATGTGACTTAATAGGGCTGGCTTAACGTGAATATCATATACTTCATTATTATTGAGCAAATCATTTTATTCTAAGTTATGTTTTTTTTGCAGTTGCATTAGTAGATAAGCATGTCTCTCGCCTATCGGTAAGCAATATGACCACCCATAAACAGTAGTAAAATCATACAAAACCATACATTACAAAGTACTGCGTGCCACTTCACTTCGCTCGTCATCTTGAGACATAAGATGTTAAGTCTCATAATGCCCAGTCATTACGCTGGCTGTAATGTCCTTTAAACCGGAACACGACAGTGTATGAACACTGCTGCTTGGCAGAAGACATAGACATTGCGTTCGTCTCTCGCATACCAAAAAATATATTTTCAACTCCTACCTATCCGTCTATTTCATTAATTTCGATACGGGTTAAGACTAATTACTGTTCCCAGAGACTCACCGAACTTCATCGCTCGGTTTCATAATGCGTGCCACTGTTGATCCTGATCTACAGGAGTTGCAATGGTCGATGTGAGGACGGTAAAATTAAGATCCACCACTAATGAAACGTAAGTGCCATACTGTCTCTCTCTTTTAAATTAATCTTCCCACATGAAGGTGGAGTCACCCATTTTTATATTTTCTTCCATTTTGCTCTATATATGACGACTTCATCGGAAACATTGTATGATACCATGTCGCATTGCAACACATTTACCCATGTAGTTTTTGGTCTCCCTGTAGGTCTTTTTCCGGGAATGGACAGTTCCAGTACTTGGTTACCAATGTAACAGTTTGACATGTTTCCGGCTTGTCCGCGATATTTCGTGCTCCGATACTTCCGCGCACATAGTCATTTCAGATGTTATCCATCTTTGTAATGCCTCACATCCATCTCAGCATCTTCATTTCAACAATGCTAATGGTATAAACCTGTGTGACGCTCCAAATCTCACTGCCGTACATAAGGACAAGATTTATGATGGTTTTATAAACGAGCACTTTAAGTTCGACCGGCATCTTTTCGTCACAAGTGTCCCTTGTCTCGCCACTTAAGCCATGCTGCTGCTATGCGGTGTTGAATGTTGTGTTCTTGGTCTCCTGAATATGCATCATGTTTCCCAGGTAATCTGACTGCCCTAATATTAAAACATATTTTTTTTATAAAATAATTTATATTTATATAAATTCCCAGCGTACGCCGTATAACACTACAGCTGTCGTAAGATAGGTGGTGTACGTGCGGTGCACCGGCCGCAACGTTCCGTTATATTTCACACAGCCGGGCGCAGCACGTATTGTCGACCCTCTGCCTTGCCTACCTTCAATTAAAAATTAATAAACACCGTATGTATTTGCGTCGTATTTTGTAACGTGGTGTGCGAGTAGCCTGTGAAACGGGTGGCGGCTTTGATCGAATTTGAAAATATCATTTAGTGAGAGTTTGGATTTGGTTATAAGTGAGTTTTTCAGCATTTGCAGTTGCGCAGATGTGTTACTGAACGGCGATAAACATCCAAATATTACCATTATTTTATGAGAAATTGCTGTAGAATGTAACCTTTGATGTGACTATTATTTTTTATGTGTTCTATTTTTATAAATATTTGAATGTAGTTGTTTAGTTGTTTAATCAGTTTCTTACTCGAAAATAAACACTCGTGTCAATAAAATATCTTTTTTACTTAATTTTATAAATAACTCAGAACATATATACCAATTACTTACAACAGAAATCATTGATAAATTTGCCTATCTTTTCGGACGCATAGTAATTGGAAAGGGAGAGAAAAAAGACGCCATTTAAAGTTGTTGTTAAACATGTAAATAGCAAAAAATACTTTGTAATTCAAGGTGTTGGATGGTGTTTCTTCTGTTGATGGGCGGCCGTATCGCTTACCCTGCAAGCTCGTTTCGTAATTTAAAGCAATAAAAAATAATAATAATATTCCTACGACAAATCCTGAAATCAGGACTCTAGAATATCTGGAGAGCTCAATAAAACACTCCCGTTCAATACTAAGATTCAATGCAGGGAGCGAGGTACCGCCTCGAGCAAAATAAATATACTTAAATCTAACTGTACTTTATATACTATCTATAGATAAGGGAGCTAATAAATAAATATTTTATAGTGTATTACGCCTCGATGGCTTAGTGTGTATACGGTATGAGTACGACTACCGCACTGAGATCCTGGGTTTGATTTCTGGGTCGGGGCAAAAAAGTTAACTGGGTTATTTTTTAAATGAGTTAGTCGCAGCTCTTAGTCAGGAAGTTGGCGGTGTGATAACCTCGTGCTCGGAAAGTACGAAAATCCGTTGGCCCTGCGCCTGATCTCTCTCCAGTCATGTCGGATTGCCGTCTAACCGGAATATGAGAGTGAAGGAACAGAGAGTGCACTTGGATATTGCGCACACACTTGTGCACTATAATATCTCCTGCATACCTGGTTGATCTCCGTTGAGATTGCCTGCCATGGTCGTATTACGGCTAGGACGGTTCTTTCATTCATGGCTTCCTACGTATAGATTTTTAGAATGAAATGAGCGTAGATAGGGCACTTAATGGTTTTTATCACGGGATAAACATTCATCCCGAAAAAACTTGCTAACGCGGGCGGAGCAGCGAGCAAAAGCTAGTATTTTCAACGTAGTTAGTATTTTGTACGTGTCATAGCCATTCCAAAATGACTGTCAGCAATGCTAGACGCCGTAAATCTATTGTTACTATTAAATTTAAGAATACCGCCTGTCAGGTTAATCTGATAGTCAAAAACATCCCGACTGGGCTATAAAAAATAAAATATTCACGTAACCTAGAAACTTGATGTCCAAATTCCGGTCTCATGGGCCATCAAACTAAATCCAATGAAAACTGCATACCATCACCCTAAATTCTATTAAAGGTAGATAGAATTGCTGTGGCCCACATTTCGGCGAAAATATAAGCTTAATCTCTATTGCACAGAACTCTGTGTAATAGGGTGTAAGCCTATGACTATATCCTCGCATAATTCCAGATTCTGTACTTAGCAGAAAAACCCGTCACGCAACGCGGAGATCGAACCCGCGACCTCAACGTACCAGTCGTAGAACAATATAACTACGCCACCGACGCAGTTGAAGTAAACGCGCCAATTAATGCCGGAAGGTAGATAATAATAGTTGTAAACGCGAGTGTGACGTCACAAAGGACGAATTCCTATCCCGCTGCTCATTCAATGGTTCCCGACTTCAATTTGTAGGTGTAATCACGGACTTCGCGGTGAGTGTTGCTAGTTGTCGAAATTTTGGCAGGATACCTTTAATATAATAATAATAATAAAAAAAAAATTGTCAATAAGTTACATTGATTCATCATCATCATCAGGATATCCACTGTTGATCATGGGCCTCCCTCAAAGATTTCCAGATCGACCTATTGGAAGCGGCCCGTATCCACTGATCGCCTGCGAATTTTATTAGGTCAACTGTCCACCTCGTGAGTGGACGTCCGACGCTGCGCTTGCCAGTTCGTTGCCTCCACTCCAGAACCTTTGTTCCTCATCTGCTATCAGTTCTGCGAGCTATGTGCCCTGCCCAATGCCACACTGATGGCCTTGAAAAAATTAATTGCATATTAAATTACAGTAAGCAGAAAAGCTGTCACTTTCCAACAGTGGAACAGATATCAACCCAGTGCTTGTATCTTAGAAACTATCAAAAATTGTCTCTAGTATTGATGTAGTAATCCTCCTACCTACAGATATTTTCTGAATAATTAGTTCAAATTGTCCTGCTTAAAGATATTTTTCCTATTGAGGCTGAATTTTTTATACCTGACTTATTAGATTTTAACCTGATATTATATGCTACTATATCAGATCCCTAATGGCATCACTGGAATATTGATTAACTAGAGGATACTGAGTAAGCGAGACACAAAGTGCCCTATAATGAAAATGTCAGATCGTCGCAACGCCCTGAGTCGAGCTGACATTATCTTTCCAAAGGAGCCGGCAGCAGTTTATAGAGAAGTGTATAAGTGAAATGTTATATAGATTCGCTGATGGTAGGTTGTATTTTATATCTGCCTGGATAGCGACCACCGTACACAAGATCTTAAAACCCACCATAGTGGCCCAGGTAAGTGTCTCGCATTCCGGGACCAGCCTGTGTATATCTGGTTCCAACAGGCCGGTATAGTTGTGCCGACTATCAAGGGATAAACATCTCTCGTCAGTCGACATTCTATTGGACCTCACTCCACTTACCATCAGGTGCAGTGGTGGTCGTGGTCACATTCCCTGCCGGTATAAAAAATGTAGTGATAAGAACGTCCCTTGTTGATGGTAACCGCCACAATGGCCAAGAAACGGAATCACACAGCCTTTATTTACAAATCTCTACAGCGCTAAACTGCTTTCATCAATATTAGTTTTTTTTATACCCGGTATTTCGAAAGGCGTACCTGGCAACACTTCGTGGCATAGACGTATGAACATGACGTGGGATTGAATATCCGCTAATGATGTCGGCTTTATGCCGCGCGTTAACAGATTATTCCAGTTTTTGTTTGTAATTTTTTCTTAACATGCACGTGTGAGATTCGTGTAATTAACATCGTTTGACACATTTATTTTCGGAAACAAGATTTTTAAATACGTGAAATCATCTATCAAGCTGCGGATTGTAATCATAATAGCATTTATTTGCATGATATTAAATATTGTTAGGATAAAAATATTCTTGTAAGGGATTGTGACACCTTTTTCTGTAAAAACACTTAGCGTTTGACAGACCGAGGCATTGAAAATTCATATACGTCGGTTGGCTGTTGAAATATTGGTGAAATATTAGTGAATGTATTCCAGTATCAGTGATAGTATTTTTTTTTATTTTAATCAAAATCTGTCCAGTTCTTAACAATATTGTTACGTTATTGATTTTTCTGGTTTATTTGGGGTAGTGTAATTACTCGCAGTAGTCCAGCGTGGTGGACTGAGGCCTAAACCCTCTCAGTAGTAGAGGAGGGCCGTGCCCACCAGTGGCATAGTATATAAACAGGGCTGGTATTATTATGTGGGGTCAAATACTTTTAAAATCAGAATAATTTTATGAAGTTTGTGTTTCAATCCATGTATTGATTTAACTTTTTATTCTGTCTATGTTTTCAAGCACTCACATGAGTATTTTCTGTATTACGTTTTTGTTTTGGTTCGTATTTTTGTAAAGCTCGATCGATAGGTATTTAGTCAACAAGTCATGTAACTCGGCATGCACTCGGGCCATTTGTCGAGCGGACGTGACGTCACGCGAACAACACGCAATCCGCAGTTTCCGTTTCCATGTTCCCGTTTTTCCAGCAGTGCCGGCGGTTAGCTCCCGAAATCGACTTAACAATTTCAACGGGTATTTTTAATTTGTTGCTATTTTTGTTTTGTGTATTCTTTCTAATTTTTTTGGGGTTAAATTGAGCGTGGAAGTGTTTTGGAAAATTATATTGTGTATATTTTTAGAACATTTATTTTAGGGTCAAGTTTCTTTATGCTTTTTTGGTACTGTGACGCAATGTCATATTTCAATTATCAGCTTATTTATAATTTTATATGTTAGTACTTGTGATATATTAATAATATCATAGCATCAGTCCTGTATTATATACTGTCCAAATGCTGGTCTCAGGTCTTCCCCACTACTGGGAGGACTTGGGATTTAATCTACTTGTTATATTACATCTAAAATATATTAAATTGTAGCCTACAAGATAATATAACCGTAATGTTTAAGCGCTATATATACTGCCGAGAAGTTTCGCAAGTCGTGACGATTTACGACTGCTTTACTAAAAATACACAGCTTGACGCTATAACCTGTAAATACCTGCCTAGACATCGAACCCAAAACTTACAAATCACACCATGTATGTTCCTATAATATCACTATGCCCATCCATCTATAATAAAAGCCGAAATAAGTGCCATTACCATAATATTTTAAGCCACGAAGTACCAGGAATACAGAACACATAAACAATTTAACAATGAGCCAGCAGGTACGGTTGCGCTGTCAGAGCCAGGTCGACGATACTGACAGGGGGAAATGAAGCGTCCGCAAGTGCAATGTTGAGCCCGACAAGATTGAATTAATAATGGCCATCCAATATATTACAGATTTTTATACAAGTGAAAGACGCGATGCGCTGGTCGCCTGGTACGTGCCACGTGTGCTCATAATATCAAAACCGTCCAGAATTTAATTTTACATGGTGTATGGCTTTCCATTCATATTAAGATATTTGATGTTAGGTTTTAGAATGTCTAGTAATTACACTATTTACACTGTTAGTGCAAGTCAATTTCTTATTTAACACAAAATACAATGTGACGAAATATCTTCCTCTTTAAATTACGTAATTATATATATTATGTTCTGTAAATATGCCAGATTTGAAGAGTCTATTTAAAAAAGATTCTCTGTTCACCTTTTTCCTTTTATGGATACAGTGATATGCTGCTCTTTACGGGCCATCTTTGGTCACCATCTTGCAACCAACCTATTCCTCAACAATTCAATTGGATAACAATAAACGTAAAACAAAATCGGCCGAATTGGCGCATTGGAGCAAATGTTTGCTTAATCCGCAAACACGAGTATTTGTCTAGTCTGTATGTTGCCGGACCGAAATTTCCTGCTAACTCTTTACGCGAAGAGACTATTAGTATCTTGTGTTATATTTACGAAGGTTTTCTTAATATGTGGCAGTAGATTCATATCTTGTTTAATTCATCGTTTTTGTAAAAGTTTGCATTATTTATGCTCATATGTCATTACTCCATACATTCTTCCCAATAGAGAGTTGATTTTAGGCAGCTGGTAGTAAAAACAGAGCCAACTTGGAAGTAAATACGCAAAAAATAGTCTATAAGGTCTATAATTTCCATTATTAAAAACATCTTAGTCAAATATGTTAATTTGAACTTTTTATGAACACAATCTAAAATAGAATAGCAATGAGCAAAAATATGATTTAAACTTCATTCTTCACTACTTCAAACGTGTCTTTTTGTGGGCTGGATCCTTATTGCGTATTTACCTCCAATTGTTTTTAAAACAGACTGAAAACGATGCGTTGCCTCAATCCAACAATGCAGTAGGGAAGCGAAAGAAGAACTTCGATTTTCTTCTAGTTTTTACTAGTAGATAAATTGAATTTTTATCCTACCTTAGCGAAATGATTATATAATAAATAATATAAATCTACGACATGATATTTGCAAAACACATTTAGCATCCAATCCATAACTCCGACGCAAAACATACGTACCAGCCACAGAAAGTAAAATAAAAATAAAACCCCTTTCAATTCGCGTAACTGGAAATACGTTATTCCGCGAACATTTCCTCCAGTTCACTAATTTAATGATTCATATAAACCGTGTCACGTCGGAACTCCCATAAAACCATCAAATTTTTACGCCTTACGTTTCATGACGTCCTATACTCACTTATTTTCCAAACCCGCATCGTAATGGAGTAAAATATTGAATAATATATAACGTAGTGCCAGTGTAAAGAGATCCGTCTTGTATTGCCGTTGAGTGTAAATTTGCAATTTTTTCTACTGGAATAAAATGCCTGGGAGATCAGGTTTTGTTGGTTAAATTATAGTGTACGTCGCTGTGTAGCACGAAATAAAGTTGCGTCTTTTCCTGTAAACTTACTATGAATTTGGTACTACGTCAAAATAACTCTCAAAAGTTATTAGCAGCATTCGTTTTGTCAGCGAATTGAAAAAGCAGGTTTGTGTGCAGCAAAATATAATATACTTGTGTATCACAAGAGCAACCAAAAATCTGACAATACTTTGACTTTGCGGATGACCAACACCTCAGTCCCCCGTGACCATGAAGGTTGCTAAGTTCTCGAAACGTCGAGAGAAAAGTAAAATATTAAAACAGCGATAAAATTCGAAAAGTAGTCTAATTTTAACATACTTGTTTTACTAAATATACATAAATAGAATATATGTTCTAAAAAGGCGTTATGAACAAAGGAGCTTTAATATATAATACTAAATATTAGATTTACTCTCGAACAGGATCCCTAATTAACATCAGTCGGATAGAAAAATATACCTAACAATCTCTCACGAGAATACAATAGCTAATACAAGTGAAATAGATGTTAATTATATAATTTCCATGGCGCACGCCGCAGCACAATGGCTGGCGTCGTGTAAGTCGTTCATTTCCGTGCACTGCCCGCCTGATCTCCGGACGCGCTCTGTGGTTGCTTGGTGTGTTGCACTTGCGACCATGGCACATATGGGATAAAGTATTGATTGCATTGTCATTTTATGAGATGCAATCAGTGGTATTAAATTAGATTTTAACCTACACATATTGTGTAGAAATTGCTGCCCAATTTTCATTCGAATTCTGATAGGGCATAGGACTGAATCCCCTCCAGCCGAATTTCGGGCACGAAGGCCAACTTGAACGGGGATCAGCCAAGTACGCATGAGATATGCACTCTCTGTTCCTTCACTCTTATAGTCCGGCTAGATGGCGACATGACCGGAGGGAGACCGGTCGCGAGACCAACGGCTTTACGTGCACAAAGGTAGACTGGTTTTCGAGGCACAAAGGTATTACATCACCAACTTTCTGACTCCGAGTTGCAATTGAGTACTTCTTAAGATAAAAAAAAACCCAGTCACGTATATTTTTGGCCCGACCTGGGATTCAAACCCAGGACCTCAGCGCGATAGTCGTACTTGTACCGTGTACGTATTGCAACTACATTACCTAGACAGTCAAAGGCATACGACTACCGTCATAGCTGGATAATGCAATCGCAAGCAAAAAATACGGAAAGTATAGTCCTAACCACCATTACCATCCTACAATACCAAATATCTAATTAAATAATATTCTATTGTAGATAAAAATGCGGACAAGCTTTCCATTATCCAAATACCTTCAAAATATCTGACATTCAATAAATTTCGAGGATAGTGTTTGCCCAGTATCTTGTTAATCATCAAATTAAATCTATTTACGTAGGCCGGTTTGCAGAACCAACATTTAATATTCACCCTCCTCCATTAGATAACGTCGAAGTGTTTGCTCAAGTTTAAAAAAATCTATCGATTGTGGTTATTGCTTGAAATCCAGACGTTGATTTTAGTTAGAATAATCGAATGTTAGAGAGGAAAGAATTAGACTCCTGTTGCTGCGATATCGAGGAAGTCGACTGAGTATATAATATATAAATGTTACTCCTCGTTTAAGTGCAAATAAAATATGATCAAATACTTTAATGGATATTAATTTTGTTAAAACGTTTTTATTTATTGCGTTTGTTCCGGTTAATAATTATTTTATGGAATGGTGTAAACAGTACCTAAATATACGATCGTAGCAATTGCAGGTTATTTGGTTTTAGTTATCGAATAGTTTCATTGTGCCTTCGAAGATCTTCGTCCGGCTAAAAACATTGTGACTGGGTTGCTATGCTTTGGAAAACAATTTAAAACGTTGCTCATACGCCTAATTTCTCTGCGGTCATTTCGGATTGCCATCCCAACAGACTACAAAAGTGAAGGAACAAAAAGTGCACCCATGTATTGCACCCACACATATTTACTATAATATCTCCTGGCCGACTTCGTGGATATTAACCGCCATTGCCGAAAAAAAAAATTGAAATATAAGTTCTACTAGGAGGGATATATTTCCAAAATATTAGACGTTAAGCTTCACAATGATCAGTATCAAATCCTTTATCAAAAATATGTGTCGTCCCTGAACGCCATTCGCATCTAATAAAGGAATCCATTCACAACCTCGCTTCCATTACGCGTGTCGTCTGGATTATTATAACCGTTTTTAATTTACCATCCCGGCACGTTTGTAATTAAAATCTGCACAATCGTTCGTTATTAAATAATTAGAACTGCAAACACATCGTAATCTGCCTTCATTAAGTTAAAGAATATCTTTATTAAATTTTTTGTGATGATAAAATTGCCTTTGGGTTAAATATGTAAATATAGTTTGATATTAAAAAATATTATTTTTAATTAGATCTACTTTTGTCCTTTGAATGAGCGAAGGTTCGGTATACGATCTAGGGATTCTAAGCGACTTTATTGTCATAGAAAGGGAAAGTTTCGTTCAGTCTAGTCAGTGACATTACCGAAGCTTAAGGAATCGTATTCATTGCAGTGATGATGACGCTTATCATCAAACCAGCGTGTTCGTCTTCCATTATTGATATGTATAATACATTTGCCTAATGCCGATGCACGTAGTCATAGACGTAGCTGAACGAATTTAAAACATAAAATCGCGGGTAAACCTTTGGGTTCTTACCAAAATAAATAAGAAAATTTTCAATCAAACTTAACGTGTATAGGCGATTACAATTGCGAAATTAACTGCCAGTAACCTATTTTTTTCAATTATTAAATTACTGATAACAATCTGTTTAAGTTCCATCATTATTTGTGGTGATGTACCTTCGGTCTATTGGAATTTAACATTTTATTTTGACCTCATTCATTATATGACTAGCCAAAACTCAGATGGTTGGCGCTCATTTGAGAAGGGTCTACGTTTACTAATGTACAGCAAAAACTGAATTATTATATCATAATGTACGTACTCAATGCTACACCGCAATCGTAAAATAAAGGTACCACCACACAAATACAAAAGTATCCATAACACCGGCTTTACAAGGAAATTTCATTCAGAATTCCCGAAAACAAAATAAATTTCATTTAAACGAAAGCAAGCGGATCATTTCGGCCGGATAGGTTCAACAATTGCGGATTTCATACTGCTCACTGCTCATGTGAGGATTTCTGAATAATGTCTACCATCATACTTGAAAGTAAAGAATTTCATAGGATTTTCTGATGTTTTTAATGAGGTTAGATAATATAAACACATGTCGCCGGAACATCTACACGCCGGAACATTTTAGAATGACCTCAGCCTGATATTATATTTGACTTCACTGGTATTCTTACAATCGATAGGATATGATCTGATTTAAAACTTTACACATAATTTGGAATTCATCTTATTGTATACAAAGGTAATATTTTAGGTTTAATAGGTACAATTTTAGTTTTTTTTGTGTTTTTAAAGACATCCACTCAGAACTCATTAAACGTAAGCTTAATATTGATATTTTTTACCTTTTTATTTTTTCTTTATTTTTTGTTTATTGCCACCTATGACGAGACGATGTTGCCGTTCGCCTTGTAGTAAGCGATGCGATCGTACATTACAAAAAGTCAATATAAAAAGGGTTTCGTAGTCGGTTACAAGCGGAATATACCGACTTTAATTTGGTTAAGATGTAACGTTCATAACAAAGCTTCGCTTGGAACATTCTGTAGTCCTAGCGAATGCCGTTTCTTGTCACAATATTACAGTAATATAACAAAAGATGTTCACAACTATTCTTTCTTAATACTTATATGCCAAAGTAATCACACTGCACTGATGGTAAGTGGAGTGGGGTCCAATAGAATGAATGGCGAGAAATGATTACCCTTCGGCAGTCCACATAATTATGGCGGTCTATTGGAACCGGATATACATAGGCTGATCCCGGAACGCGAAACACGTAGGCCATTATGGCGGGTTTTAACTCCTTGTGTACAGTGGTCGTTATTCAGGCGGATATAAAATATATCCTACCGCTAGCGGAATCATTATACTTTACGCCTACCATCAGAATTTTAAATTAATAACAGGACGAGAAAGCCGCTTGAGTTATGATAAGGACAAAAGCAAAAATAAGCAACACCATTTGACCTCTGAATTACAAAGTATTGCATGACTTCATTACACGTATTAAGACAGACATCAGGGTTTAAATCCCATATTGACGAGGAATTACACTGGCTATAGCCACGAGAAGAGAGAAAGAGATATACTCGTTCTCTCTCCTCGTTGACTACAGTACACATATTTGACAGACATGATTTAAATCTCATTATGACCAGGAATACACTGGCTACATCTCGTTTTAGAAAAGGAATATACTTAACAGCGTTTACAAAATGTTTGGTAATAAAAATAACCAATGCGTTAACAACTTCCTAATTTTATCAACCTGCAAAATTAACTAAAACCTACTAAAATCAAAAACAAAATAGAAAATAAATACAAAAATCACTCGCACATTGTTTACGTTAACAATGCTTTTACTACTCCACGAAAAAACACACGTAAATCTGCCCCAATATGCCGTAAACAGTTTATGATAACGCCCGGGGTCGGCACCCTAATACATAACGATTTTCTGATTGTAGCCTACTGCCGGCCATCAAACGCCAATGGCTTCGGGTCCATCACACAAGGGCTTTTATTCGCGGGTCCTTAACAACACTCTTGCTATGTGATATTTTTTACGTTCGCACATTTGAAGAGCTGGACCACGCGACGATACATGTTATATAATAATAATATCAGCCCTGTATTATATGTTGTCCCATTGCTGGGCACGAGCATCCTTTATTACTGAGAGGGATTAGGCCTTTGCCCACCACGTAGTAGTCCACGGCCTAGTGCGGATTGGTAGACTCCGCACACCTTTAAAATTCCTATAGAGAAGTTCTCAGATATGCAAGGTTCCTCACGATGTTTTCCTTCACCGTTAAAGCAAGTGATAACTCACAAAGAATATACACATAATTTTATAAATAGAAGAATTGTGTGCCCTTGGTATTTGAATGCGGACTTTCATCTTCGGCAGTCCAAGTCTAATAGAGGTTTATGATATATTATTAGCCTTGCATTTCTGTGTCACTGTTTGGCTCAGGTTTCTTTTACTGATGAGATTGAATCCTTAACCCAAATATCCAGCTTGGTCTGTTTTTAACGTTGCTTGATACGGGATCGGCTTGTATTTGTCCAGTATTGAAATACCGATATAATTGCGGCAATAGACGATGTATTATTCATATTCTAACACTACATCTGAATTTCGTTTTACTTCCATCCGAAGAAATACATTCCGCCCATCATCAAAGGCACTGTGGTGGCGCATTATACAAAAAAAATAATGCTGAACACTGGATTATAAATATATTTATGAAACATGTTCATTGTAATTATAACCAAATAAAAAGGCCGTGCGAAAATAATTTTTCTAATAGTTTTTTCAATTGGAAACAGCACTACAATGGTCAAGTAAATTGCACGGAACGCAATTTTTGATAAGGTGACAGTGGCCATAAATCAGGGGAATTAACAAGAAGGGTCCCCGCCGCTGTGAAGGACCACGCCGTTCCAGGGCCGCATGAACAAATGAGGGTTTGTTCATGGAGGGATCGGTCGTGCTGATGTAGTTTTTTGGGTGTTCATTGCAGGAATGTTTTAACATTTTTAGCTGAGCCTTTGGACCATTGTGCTTGTTATATTTATATTTACGTATTATCCAGGTGGCTAAAAAATAGTTTGATCATATTACTTAATTATTTTTAGAAGTAAATAAGGTTTTCCATCAAAAAAAATATTCTTATTTCATTTCTATTACAATTATATTTTCCAAGAGAACTGAATTTCTATATTTCTAATTAGAACGACAACACAACTTACAATAGAATCAACAAATTTAATTCCCTTTTTCCCTCCAGAGTCCCCAATTCCCTTCATCCCTCCCTGCCCAGGTCATACCGGAAGGGAACAGATGGCGCGTCACCTCCTCCAGCAGGCCGGTTATCAATCACGCGAATTAACTGAAGATCTGCCGCAATAAGATTGGATCTCGTTTCCGAGACGTCTTGGCGCGGCGCGACTTTCTTTAATTGTTCTGAGGATATTAATTACTTGTTGAGTCTAGGCTTCGTTCGTAGATGGGTTTGGATTGGATCCAAGGTTTTTGTAATGTTAAAGATGGCGTTGATTGGTGAGTTTTCGGGGAAGTGCGTTAAGTTTTCCAGTGGAAAACTGGTTATAATCTTGTGGTTATTGGCCATATAAGGTCAGTCTATGGAATAAAAAGCCTCAGCCGCACTCTTTGAAGCATGAAGTAGAATTTCACTGGGCTGACAGGTAATTTTTTCTTTGAAAGTACAAACCACACCTCTATTACTTCTTGCGGATACAAATCTGGAGACATACCGTGATTACATTTCGTCGTTACCTCGAATCCCATTGTCTACTGAATTCGGTCGATAGACCAATCGTACAAGCTGGACAGAGGACTTCGTAACGGTCGCAGAAAACTGATGGATGCATGCCGCTTCAAATAGATTGTTTTTTTTACTCCCTGCAATAAAAATCCATATTATGGACGCCATTCTTGAACCTAGAGAGCGGAAGAATTGGGCTGGAAATCTTAAAGGGAGATCCATGTTCAGCAGTGGATTTCCAAATGCTGAAGGAGTAGAAGACCTATTGTACCAATGGGGCTGAGTTTACCCTTATTATACCTCATCCGGGTTCATCTATCAAAGTTCGCTGTTCAGTGTATCAGTTTCATTTATTGTAATGATCAGGCTTCATCTATCATCGTTTGGCGTTCGGCGTAACGGCTTTATTTATTGTGATGACCAGTGCAACAAATGTATCTGTTGCTCGAATTCGAGTAACGCTATTCAATCATACGAATAAGGGCAAAAGGCGGCATAATTATTCGACTAGCGAGAGGATATCTCGTCAGTCAACATTGTATATGGAATCTATTCTGCTTACTATCAGATGCAATAGGGTCATTTTCCCATGTTTGTCTATACATATTATTATAAAACAAAGTCCACTTTTCTTTCTGTCTGTATGTTATCGATTTTCTCAAAATCTACGGAACGGATTTTTATGAAATTTGCTATGGATATAGTTCAAGACCCTAGGAAGGTTATAGGCTATTTTCTACGCTGGAAACATATACTGAGACTTTTATCCCGGAAAACTCCTTCACGCGGGCGAAGCAGTGAGCAAAAACTAGTAAAAAAAATAAATAATCATCAGCCGTATCCGCGGCATTACGTACAGAATAGGTGTATTAGTTTGTCGAACCTCAGCAAATGGTCCACCAACTTCATTGAAAACTGTTTGCAAACACAAAAGGATCACCAAAAATGGTCGGGCAAGTGTAAAATCACCAAAAACAACGGACCGCGCCGAGCGTTTGATGAAAAAAAAACACGAAAGCCGAAAACCCGTGCCACTGACAGCGGAATAAATGGAATGCACATTGTTTCTGTATCTATGGTTTTGAATACGTTTAACTATAAATTAGCCTAATGTGACTGCGTACAAGTTTTGAACTTTATAGATAGTGATCATCTAATTCAGTAATTTTTATTATGTAAAATTTGATAACGAAATAATGTATTGTGTCTCAGTGCGTTTAATAAAATATAATAATTATAATTAGATTACTGAACACATTGTTTTAAACATAATAGCAATGTAAAATTGTCTCATTACTATATACGAGGAGAATCTACAGGTATTTTGAAATTGTCCAGCCTGAGATATATCACAAAGATACTAGATTGTTTGTACACCTTTTGTATTCTATTTTACTTTCATTTTTTTATAGAAGAGACTAACGGCCAAGTAAGTTACTTGCCTTGTAAAATAATCAAAATAGTAAGCCCTATTAAACACACATGCATCACACTTATATACCCAAAAGGGTAAAGTGCAACCAGGTCACTAACGATAACCCCATAACGATACGATACTATAGTAAACATATAAGCGACGGATTCACATAATATAGTACATAATCTAATGCCTTTAGGTCGATAGCGCAAGGCAGACATATCGGGCATCTGCTTGCATCAAACGTGGCATCAGATAAGGTAGGCTCGAAGCATTGTCCTGTAAGCTGTGCGTCGTCCGGCCTGGTTAATTTCCGTCTGTCCTGCCTCCTGCAAGACGGCACGCTGCAACTGTCATATTCATTATGTTCGTTATTCAAAATGAAATTCTATTTGCTAGTCTTGACGTTGTATAATCCTTTATGATGTTTACAAGATTAATATTGATTTAGCGTACAAGTTGAGAAGTTGGTTAAGCCCTGACTTCGTTTTTTATGTGTCTTTATTCGAATTTTATTTTAATTTTAAGCCCGTCTCCTATTATGCTGTCTAGTTGATCTTTGCACTTCCCGCCAATAACCTTATATATGTTAATTGCCTGACGATAACCAAGAGATAACCCTACGTAATTAATGCGAAGTGACCATCGTCGTTCTTAATAATGGATTAAATCCTCTTGAAGTCATTAACAAAAAGAAACCCTTTTTACAATAATGACGAGACGAGTACTCGCTCGTCTGACGGTTAACGTCTCGTCTGTCCATAAAGAGAAACAACACTACTCAAAACTTGGAAAATTACTAAGTGCTCCGATGCACCGTGCTCGTCGCTTCAAAACATTAGATGTAAGTGTTATAATAAAAATAATATCAGCCCTGTATTATATACTTTCCTACTGCTGGGCACGGGCCTCCTTTACCACTGAGAGGGATTAGGCAATAGTCCACCACGCTGGACTAATGCGGATTGGTAGACTTCACACACCCTCAAAATTCCTATAAAGAACTTTTCAGGTATGTAGGTTTCCTCACGTTGATTTCCTTCACCATTATAGCAAGCGATAATTCACAAAGAATACACATATTATTGCTAGAAAAGAGGTATGTGCCCTTGGGATTTGAACCCGTGGACATTCGTCACGGCAATCCGTTCCACACCCAACTAGGCTATCGCCGCATTTTGTCCTATAATACTGACATTTAAAAGCTAATCAGTATAATGATCGGTTTACATCGTAAACACAAATTCCATTTCTTTGTAACAAAAGCCGCGACGTAAGCAAACTTCGAATTCATAATTCCAACAAACAAAATACCTACCAAATTTCAGAGCCCTTGATGTAATTAATTTCAGGAATTTCCAGCTAAATCCCTTTTTGAACTCGGCATTATCAAAATCTCAAGGAGACCATAATGATTATTAACCGTTAACTCGTTTGGGGTTGTTTATACACGCTCTTTTTACCCGACTACGGGAAAGCTAAAGAGTTATACTTTACAAAGCGTCAATAGCATAGTTGAGAGACTCGTGGATTAGAACTTGTACCAAAGCATGCAACTGTGACGAAAGGTTATATTTTCCGAAAGAAAACACGAGACAACATATAGGCACTAATATGCATAAATGCGATGCAAATCGTCCTAATGATAATAAGATTCTACACAAATAAAGGGAAACAGACGAATTGGGTTATATGGATTCGTCACTAACATGCAATTCTGTCTTATCTAAGTCACGTATGTATTCTTTGAATTATCACTCGCCTACACTAGAGGAAAATATGACAAGGAAACCTTCAGACCCGGGAAATTTCCGTAATCATTTCAAAGGTTTTTGCCAACTCACTCTAGGTCAGCGTGGTGGAATAAGGATTAAACCTCAGAAGAGGCCCGCGTCCGATCTGACATTACCTAGATAACACTAGGGACTTCTTCTCTATAACAGTCTTACATATACCCGATGTTATGTTCTCAAAATTAGCGTGAAATGATATTCTATATGCCAATTTCTATACTCTGAAAGTTTAAACAATGTTACTAGAATCATAGGCATATAAAAAGGCCTCTGGGCTATTATACTATTCTTAAATTCCATCGTATCACCTAAACTATACATCCGATTGTAATTAATGAAGTATCAATACATTCATTATTATACGAACGAAATCAATATAAGAGATATTAAAAAATCGACCAAAAAATCGAATCGATCCAAAAAATAATTAATTAGAAAAAGGATTTCATATTTATTTTACTTTATTGGTTTAGGTGCATTTACTGTGGTTAGCTCGAGGTCTCGCCTTGTTGGTGCTGTTTGAAATTGTACCTGTAACCACATAATTGTTTAGCAAAGATAATTGTTACATGTAAGATTACACCTTAAGTGAAGGAGTCTCGATTGGGTATCCTTTGGACTATGGTTCTAAGCACAATACGAATACTGTTGTGTTGTGGTTTGAAAGACATATTTTGTTCTGGTGTCATCACTGGACTATTTTATAGAATAAGCTCTAATACGAGTATATCAAAGTGTTTACAGGAGTGCAGTACTTTGCACTGCTCAGTTCTAGTTGCTTTTATAGTTAACATATGTTAGGCTATTAGTAGTATTGAATTTAGGATTTTCACTCGGATGGAGATGCGGACATAATAGAAATAAATAAACTTTCCAAAAATCACATTTCTTATAGAAGGTAATGATAGCCTAGTTGGTTGTGGAATGGACTGCCGAGACGAATTTCCGCAGGTTCAAATCCCAAAAGCACACACTTCTGATTTTTCAAAAAAAATATGTGTGTATTCTTTGTGAATTATCTCTTGCTTTAACGGTGAAAGAAAACATCGTGAGGAAACCTGCATATCTGAGAAGTTTTCTATAGGAATTTCGAGGGTGTGTGAAGTCTACCAATCCGCACTAGGCCAGCGTGGTGGCCTAATCCCCTCAGTATTTGAAGAGGCCCGTGCCTAACCGTGGGACAATATATAATACAGGACTAACATTATTATTATATATTTACACTTCTTATAAGAAATAACAACGATGTCCGCATTAGGCTTTGCTTTTTTCATGGACATCAAAAACATAGTTTAAACGGACAAACCATATACCAAAGGACAAGCTAGTATGATTAGTTATCCACCTAAAGTCTTGTTCAATATTGACGTTTCTGATCCATCCAGTTTATAGTTTTGTTTCTAGGATTACTAGTGTCCGAACCGTGTCAGCTAATAATTCCGCTTGTGCAATTCAATTACTACAAAATCTTTTGCACCATAATTCTAAAACTATATTCCTCTTGCTATGCAGTTTCAGTAGTTAACAGTTAAACAGTACCCAAAACTGCTGGCTCACCGTTCCTTCGTTCAATAAACTTTAGAATGCAGAAATCAACGTGCAATTTAGTGGGTAGGTCGCGTGTGCGACAGTCTGGTTAGACCACAGTTTTGTACAGATCTACGGACGGTAACGTGCTAGCGTTGTTTTAGTTAGAGGAATATATTCACTACTGAGAATGCTATGTAACAAATGACTAAAACGCTTTTCAGTGCAATTGAGTGCATTCTAACACTTATTTTCTAAAAATTAATTGTGTATTTTTTGTGAATTATGGCTTGCTTTAACGGTGAAGGAAAACATCGTGAGGAAAACCTGCATACCTGAGAAGTTCTCTATAGGATTTTTCGAGGGTGTGTGAAGGCTACAATCCGGACTAGGCCAGCGTGGTGGACTAAGGCCTAATCCCTCTCAGTAGTAGAGAAGGCCCGTGCCCAATAGTGGGACAGTATATAATACAGGGCTGATATTATAATACTTATTGTTTTGTCACAGCCGCTTCGTATTTCATAATCTACTGATAACATCGAAGTACAAACATCAAATTCAGTATCCGTCTCTGGCATTCACCCTATCTTTAATAACTACAAAGAAATGTTTGTTGATAAATGATATCTCCAGTACTCATACACAAGACCATTAATAACAACACATTACCAGCTTCACTAACATAATAACATCGCAAACCTAATTTGCCGCTAACAAATCACAGCATGAAAATTATCCAGCGAAGACAGAGACCTCATAACGAATGACATCTCCACAGAATCTAGAACTCACAAACATTCACGCAAATTAGTGTATTGGAACGGCTGCCAGTCTATTACGAGGCCCAAGAATTCTTTGGTGAAAGAGCAAAAAACAGACAAAAGCAATGACATTTATCTAATTACGGGATCGCGATAAGGGCGCGCGGGGGTGAGGCGGGGTGGCAAATTCAGAGTGGGGGGAGATGACAGCTCGGGATGTTGTACCGCAGTCGTAGAGAGGCCGCGGTACGGATCGCACGCCCCCGCGCACCACATTTTGGCGATCGCGCTCGCAATAAAAAACTTATGGAGGAATAAAATTTAGTGTTTCTGCCACGATGAAGTGAAAAATTATGTTGTGGCCGTAAAAACAATGTGCTTTATGTGTACAGTTTGATATTAGTGTGATGATAATATTTTTTTCAAAATGACTGTACTTCTCGTTTTGGGATTTTTTGTTGGTGAGTTTAATATAAGTACCTATTTATTAATTAAAAAAAGAATAATGATACATTACAGTTATTGCGAATTATTATAAATTAATAGACTAAGTATATATAGAGTAATTTTCTCGCTTGCTTATTACTTATATAAATATATTAAATCAGTTTAAAATTGAATTAATTGCAAAACCTTTAATACTTTTAAACTGTGAGTATTTTTAATAGCAAGCAGTTAGACTCCAAGGGATTCAGGAATTTTAATACAAAGCTTTTTAAATCGCATCAAGGCTACAAATTTAATTTATACGGCTTTGACTTCTTGGTCTATACTATAATTTCTTTTCGTTTGGCCAAAGCAAGAGAGAATTCCGTGTTCGTTGTTGCGTTTTTGTTTTTTAACCGATTGGAGAATATTGATGAAGTATTCACGGTAATTTTTATGGTAAGTATTTTATTTTCTCGGTTGGAAGTAGATCCTTTCTTTGTATTGCTTTTACTCAAGATTTGGGTCTCCTATCAATAATATATAATATGAATATCGGGTTGGTCTAGGACGGTACTCCGACATAATGTTCGTTAAGTCGTATTGATGCGTTTTCACTATCAATTCTCTGTCAATTTGGTGTAAATTTTGACAATGAATTTGAAAATAGCATCGCTATGCAGTACCGCCCTTAGAAAGTGGCAGATGGGGCAACTACCTAGGTCTTCAAGCTTGCAAGAAGCGTAAAGATAAAATATTACTCTCCTTCGGTAATTGGGTAGAAAGGCCTTGAAAAGCTCTGCCGCCCAAAGCCTTGCATTAGAAAAGGCCGCTGTCACTAAGATTTTACGAATGTTAAATTCTGTCGAAGCTACCGCCCATGAAATGATATCAAGAGGATTCTTTCGTATTTTGCTAAATTCTAGTGACGATGGGAATAAGGAATAGTTCTGTACATTATCCTCCTCAGTATTTTAAGTATTGCGAGCGTAATTAGCAATTAATATAATCGTGTGATATAAATCATCATGAATCATGTTTACGATCTTAACTAATGAAATCTTACCTCAACAACAATATGCTTTGTCTTTTTGTCATCTTGACATTTGCAACCCGTGACGTTTGACCTTTTGGCGGTATATTTTATTAAATTTCCAAAGAAAACATGATGTCGCGGTCCCTTTTATTTACTTTAGAGGCATCACAAAATTCTTCAAACGTCATAGATGGCGTAATATTATGATAGGATGATTTACAATTATATTACTGACTGCGGAGAGATAAAATCTCACTAGATGCAGATTTTTACTGAATTTACCATCGGATTAACCTCAATTTTCAATAAACGATCTGAATCGCTTTTTTTTATCTATCGCGAAAATGGACCAATCAGAGCAAAGTTTTGACATGCTTACAAATGAGTTATTTTCATTGGTTCGTTCTCGGAATCGGATTGAATATTGGGATTGGGATCGTTTATTGAAAACGGATGTTAGTGAAATGACTTAGCACTTCTAGGATAAGTCAATGATCACGGAACATTGTTCAATCAAAACATTTACCTACCCAATTGATATTCTTAATTGCGTTGGTGAGGTTACTACCTAAGCAATACGTTACTAGCGTGGTCGCCACTGTTATGAGGGCCCGGGTTCGAATTCCAGGTCGGGATAATTGTTATTGGGTTTTTTTCCTCAGTATCCGCCCAGAATCTAAAATGTGTGCCTTAGTCACCTTAATACATTTGATAATAGTTGTTATAATTGTAAATATCCTACTATGAATGTCATTTACGCCGGGCAATGATAATGCTTTTGATTGTCTCGGTGGCGTAGTTTAATACAACTGCAGTGTTGAAAACTTAGGTTCGATCTCCCGGTCGCGCAAATTGTTATCGGGTTTTTCTGCTCAGTATCAGCCCAGAATCTGGAATTGCCCGATATGGCGGTAGTCTCGCTACCCATCATATTATGAGACAGAACACATGGCGAAAAGTGGGTGCCGTAGTTACATCTGTGCCTATCCTGCGGGAATAAAGTTCTTTTACATCGTATCTCCCTTAAAATCTTCAACTTTGTTGGCAGAATGCAAACATAATGATTAATAACTGTTGGCCATCTCCAGCGCAAACTGAACATCTCTCGGGTATGAGCTGGAGATTGATGTCGGGATCTACTTTTTCCTTATAAAAGACATCTTCTGAGGCTGTCCTTCACGTGTCTCACGAAGTGAAGTTTAAAGAGAATTTTGTAATTGTAGTAATTCGGAAGATTACCGGAGTTTGGAATTTATGTCCATTTGACGCTTAGCTCGCTCCATGTTATAGGATCGACTATTATAATCGATGGATTATAAATAATTATCGTATCTGATAAAAATGCGATATTAACTTTTTTAACGTTTTGTTATCTGGGTAGTGTTTACTACCAAATCCATTAAAATAAAGTTAGTAAATGATTTTGAACTAAGGCTTTTTTTCCTTTATTAACTTTTGAATTACTTGGTTTTAGTAGTAAACAGTACCTTGATGATGAGACGCTAAAAAGCGAATATCGCTATTTTCCTAGATACGATTTAGTTATTTAGGAGCCATATTGATGGCAAGGGGTAGATGCTTTGGCGACAACTTTGCTTAATGCTTTCGCTTCGCGTGATGTGGAGTGTGCAATTTTTTTTAATACATCAAATTGAAGAGATGAGCATGCCGCTCTTGATGTCGCGACATGACCAGCCATAAACAGTGACAACTTTTAATTACAAACCATTGCGTGGCAAACCCTAGTTAGGTTTTTTAACCTAGTAATTAAGGTTGTTATAATGTCTTTAATAAAAATACAATCGTGAACACTGCTGCTTGGCGGCAGAAAGACATTGCGATGGAAGCAATATCTTTCAAGAAGCTCGCGTACGAGACGCATATCACCTAGTGAATACTTATATCTTACATTTTTTATACGTGCGCGACAAAGTGACCCCACTGTCCCTGATGGTAAGTGGAATGGGTTTCATTAGAATGTCGACTGACGAGAGATGATTACCCCTTGGCAGTCGACACAATTATAATACCATTATCAATGTTACAAAATATAGTTTTAGTAACAAAATTACTATATTAAAAAAAAAAAGAATAACTGTAATAGTCGGGAAGTCATCTCCACCTACCGCTGATACGTTGCCGTCATCATCAGCCTGTCAGCTAGACTCATAACGGAATTCTTACTTGAGACAACTCTGGCCATGAAGGACGCGATGCGTTTTTAGTGTATAGCATTAAATACCACAACTCCACAAACATTTCAGAAGCACTACTGTGGCGTTTGAGGCCCTAAAGATGTTGTAGGCTACTCCTATATTGCCATATGACTTATTCGTATTATTAGTCCAGAGTTGACACGTGTAGAACGACTTATACAACTTACTTATATGTACCTATACATTACTAGCAAATTGTTTATTGCATAACACAAGTCCACGCTTTTATTTCTAAATACTTGACAAAGTGGCTTAGTTAGTATCTTTTATATTGAAATAAATAACATTTAAGGTTCAAAGTGGCTTAAATAATTAATTAGCTACGTTAACACAACTTGTTAAGTTAATTTTCGTTAGCTCTCGAGCACTGTCCGTGACGTTATATGTATTTTAGCAGATTCAAATAAAATAATTATGCCAAAACTTTCACTTATTATAGGGCAAAGTATGGAAGTCGATGGAATTGACTGTGCCAGACATGCCATTATAGCTGTTATTAGTTATTGATTGAAATTTGTAATTAACGTTTGCAATTATATTATTTCATCATCTACAGTACAAATTATAAACGTATAATAAAAAATAAGTTACACCGTATAAATACAGTTTAAAACTTTTATTTATTTTAACTCCAAATTATTTAGTGTTTTCCATATCGATTTTAAGAACTGCAATCGTTTTCGGAAATAATTAATCGAATTGTAGTGTTAGTTTGCAGAAGTTTAATGATGTGTACGTAGTTATGATTTTTTATTCAAAATCTATACATTTCTTTATTATAATTATGAAATATTGGCATTAGGTATCCCATTTAATTAGTTATTCATAGTTTTCGCTTCTTTGAATAATAAGTCTATTTCTGTGTTCAAGTTTCATTACATTCCATGTTCTTTCTATTCTTGTATTCTTTGTGTAAATGGGAGCGTATTTAACCTATAAACTATATGATTCGAGTTTTGATTGCCAGGTCGGGTAAATTTTTGCCTTTTTTATTTGTAAAAGTACATCTATGTTAGCCAGAAATAACATTTTGTGATAATGATAAACATGTCCTCTGTTGCATTCATCATCAGCCCGTTCCATTCCACTGCTGGACATAGGTCTCTCCCAAGGTACGCTACAGAGCCTGATCTGCTGCTTTATGCATCCAGTCGCTGCCGACTCTCTTGTATAAGTCGTCCTTCTGTCTGTTGTTGCAATATGTAGTTAGAAATAAGATTGGCAAAGTCTAAGAAGAGTAGATACGTCTTTACGTTGGTAAAGAAAAGTCCATATGGTTCGGAAAATAGCCCTTTCGGAGTAATAAGACAAGTTAGTGTCTATGAATATTATAAAGTTCGTAAAAAGTATTGGATCACTAAATTTTACGTGTGTTAGTACTGACATATGACAACCGTAAATTTTATAAAATTGTTTTTACGAACACTTTGGCATTTATAGACGTTTTCGAACAACTGTCCTAAGAAATATAAGTCGTTTTTGCTGGCAAAGTTACTCCACTAGATCTGATAAGTAACGTCTCAAGGCCGGCATAATTGTATCTACTGGCAAGGGATAATCACCTCTTGTCAGTTGTCTGGTCTTGACTCCGCTTATCATCAGGTGCAGTGGAATCAGTTTGCTGAGCCCGCGAAAAAAAAATAGAATGGACGCTAATAAGATATATCGCATATTTCGACGGTTGCAATAATAAAGACAAATTGAGTCCCTTCTCTTGCCAGAATTATGTCTTACTGGTTGTAAACCAGATAGCAACGGTTCCATTATTGTTTTTACAAATAATTGACGAGACGAGCAAGTAGCTCGTCTGGTAGTAAACAACACGTCTGTGCATAAACGAACACCACGGGAATATTAAATTAAAATCACATTAACATTAGATTTTAGGGACCTGTTTCACTTCAAGTAAATTTAATTTGATGGTTATTGTATTAAACAACCTTTGTAGATAGTACTAATTTTATTATCATTAATTTGAAGCGTAGAGACTTTTGTATTCGGTCGGCTTATACATTAATGTGACGAGTAGAATTTACTCAGAAGTTATAAAACATGCCTATTACTTAAACTGGCTATAATGTACTCAAAACCATAAAACAGTGCTTATTCTATGCTGCTTGGTGGTAGAAATACTTTACTCAGAAAAACTGGCCTACGTGAGATCTACCATCTTAAAAGTTTTTGCTAAGGAACGACTATGGCACAGTTTTCACTGTAGTATGCGATCAGATACTTATATTAAATATACTACGTGTTACACGAAGGAGGAGGCCTTCAACTGAAAGGGGTTCTTGCTCACTCATTAAAAATGAAAATGTAAAAATTTCACAAAATGTTAATATTATTTTATAATCACTTTTAGTTAATATCATTTAATTTAATTTTGATCAATTTATGTAATTTAATTGGCGAGAAATAAAAGGCTTTGTTATTTACGAAAAGTAAATTAAATCTTTCGATTTTGTGTTCTGCAAAATTTTACATCTCCCATGTGGGGCAAGTCCATACTGCCAATTTCATTTTTAGTGTTTTTGTGTTTCGTGCAATTCCTTGATGTATTCATTTCGTTTGCTCCCGTGTACCTGGCGTTTGAAGATTGCCGTTTTTATGCTATTTGCAGAACTAACAGTCAAAGCGGCTTTGTAAAATCTATTTTATTATTTGCATTTAGGTTGAGTTGTTTGTGAGGTATTGTTGTGTTTCGGGGAGCGGGTGCGAGTGCTTTTGGCATTTGTATGTACAAATTGTAGGTAGGGTCTAGACTTTATCTCCAAATGGGTATAACTCATAGGTTATCTGAGCCAGTTATAATATATAGTTCATCCATCATAGGTCCATGTTGCAGGAAAAAATTTATAGTCGTATAGGGCACAAAATACATTTTTAATATTTTTTATTGCTTCCGAAAGCAGACGAGTTAACGACCTACCTGGTGGTAAGTGGTCACCATCACCCATGGTAGTCAGCAATCACTGCGCTACAGCTAAGCCGCTACCGACAAAAAAAAATACAAACCTCGTTTGACAGACATTTCTTAGTGCGGAAGAAACAGTCGTGGGAAAATGTTCATACTTGATTTTTTTCAAGTATATTTTAACATATCAAAAACTTAGTTCTCAGAATTTCACTTTTATCTCACAGTATTTAAAGTACTCATAGTATTACGGATTCTTTAATTCTTATTGCTCAAACTTTAACTGCACTTTTTACAACACACGTGGGTCGAACGATTCACATTTTTATCTGTATTGCAGAAAGTTTTCGTTTGCAGCTGAGCTTGAGCGTATGTTAGCGCTTAACTTGACGTAATATAATTTAGGTAACAATTGTCAATGCACTTGTATGCTAAAAGTTGTATCCGCTACTTATGCAGAGTAATTTAGACATTGCGTTAATAAATGAAACCACATACTCATCTTATATTTACGCTAATGTATGGCATTGAAATAAATTATTTATGGCAATATAAATAATCGCAATAAAATCCTTAACTAGTTTTATTTTATCACAATATGGTTTTTAGGCCTGTTAACGTTGTGCCAAAAATTGTTCATCACAGCGAAAATTTGTAGTAATAATTACACTTTTACTATTTTAGTTTTAATAATATGAAAATGGCGTTGCGTGAGTGTATTTCTGACTGAAAGTGTGATGTTGCCGCTGTGATGAATACTCTTAGAGTAATAGTAGTGGTATTAGGGCGTGTAAAATTAAAATTGCTTTATATTGAATTTTAATTTGTTTGAAACTTGCATTTTTTTTACATATACGATTCGAGTAATTTATTGCTGAGTGTTATTTTAAAGGAGACAAGAATGTAGTTTCATAAAGGAAAGTAATGTCAAAACGACCCTGTATGATACTATGAATATTAATCACAAAACATCTGGATTACTGTACTACTGTTTTGTGATATTAGATTAAGGTTACTAGGTTAATTTGGTCATGAAGCATTTCAACAAATAGTAGGTACTATGTTGCATTTCTTAATGATGAAAAGTGGTTAAAGAAAATATAAGGTGGTATCTATAATAGCTTAAATGTGCACAAGTTAAGATATACACCAATATTGAAATGTAAATAAATATTCTAGAAAAAAAATCATATGGTCTCTTATTCTCTATGACATACACCTCGTAACACGTTATGTTACGTTATCTTCGTGAAATTAGCGGGGAATGGTATTCTGTATGCAAATTTCTATTGCCTTAGACGCGACGCGGTGCGTTTTTATGCTTCCCCAAAAAAGGGGGGAGGATTGTAGCAGTTGGATGCGACTTTACCAGTATGTTTAGAATATAATAAAGTCGAGTACAAGAAACTATTTTTTTTGATTGCTTTATATGATGACATGAGCTTGCCATTCGCCTGATGGTAGGCGATACCAACCATAAACAGCGGAACCACTATCTAACACTTTGAATTACAAAGTATTGTTTGGTATTCCAATGCGCTCACTTTCGTGGCACTTGAGATGTTATATCTTATTATGTCCAGAAGTAATACAGGTCACAATGTCCTTCAAACCGGAACGCAACAGTGACTACACACTTCTCCTTGGCGGCAGAAATAGACATTGCGATGGTACCTACCCAGACGGATTCTCACATTTGAGAGACCTACCAGTAGATTCTGTAAATCTGTTATCTCAATGAAGAGTCACCCCCGCGTACTCCTAACATGTGCCTAATACGAACTATCAAAATATCATATGGCATAGAGAATAAGGCCCAATTTCCGTTAGCAAAACTCAAAATAATAAGTGAAAACTTTGAACAGACGAATTCCAACAGAAAACGGTGTCCAGAGCACTGACCTACATCCATCATCCAATCAAACTGGCGGAAGACCGTCCACTTACCCACTTAAACATTTGATGCCCTAGTACTATGACGTGATCGTTCTGCACAAATATTTATATTATTACGTTTGCTGATGTCTAGTCAGGCTGTAGCTACTTCTACTTAGATACCAATTTTATCAGGGTATGGTTAATTCGATACAACACACACATCACGCATTTATCCCCGAAGGGGTATGCAGAGGCGTAACCAGGGCACCCACTTTTCGCCAAGTGTGTTCCGTCCCGTGATCTAATAGGGAGCGAACCTATCGCCATATCGCCACAAGCCTCCGGGCTGATACTGAGCAAAAAACCTAAATATCACTTTGCCCGACCCAGGATTCGAACCCAGGATCTTAGAGCGCTGCCGTACCGTGCATGCAGTACAACTTCGCCACTGAGGAAGCTGACTTCCTTGCCTGAGCAAGTCGTTATAATATGCAATAAAAAAATCACTGACAATTATAATGCTGTTGTCTTAATTGGCTAGTGGTATATACGCTACTCATAGGCTGCGGATTTACTAATCTTATGTAGCTCCCTCAAACTCGGTTCTTTGGACTGGATCTCCCAGAGAGAAATGTCAGGAAGTGTTAAAAATTAAGAGAAATAATTTTTGCAACCTTGAATAATTTGTTATGTAGTAATGGAGTGAGAGTAAGACCGGAAAGAAAAATTACAATGATATAGAGTGAACGAATTAATCCTTCACACGGTCGCTGCTTTTTGAAGAGTAAAGTCCTCACGTTAAAGGTCAACATGCACACACATTCGAATGATTTGATCACCTAATCGAATCATTCGAATGTTGACCTTAGATTAAGCTATAACTATAACGAGTCTTTATTACAAATTGATACTTTAATATAGAAAAATATTAATCAAATAAAATCTATTGATGCGAGGAGCGTTATTGTTATTTATAATAATTATTCCAAATTATATTAACATTCAGTAACATTCCAACATTGTGTTACTTCGAGTAACGTGGATAACATTGAACAAATAGCAACAAGTGTTGGCGAAAGTTCTAGAAAGTTAATGTTAACATGTTCTCAAACTTTGCTCTACAAAAAGTAGCAGAATGCACCGCTAAATGTTTTTTTTTACTGTAAAACATTTGAAAGTTCCTGCGTTTGATGTTACACGTGGATAGAGTTGCAAGCGTGAGGTTTTCAGATCGTGAAATTTATCTGAACTCGGAAGTTGTAAATTGTAATCAGAATTTTATATTTTTTTAGTTGCTTTTCGGTTCTACGTTGAATACTGTTCGTGTGCTTGCGTTTTTATTTATATGTAATGAGAGAACATATTCCAACGTTGCATCATGTCTGATGTTTATTTGATGTATATTTTTTTATACGAGCACGGGAAAGCGACCCCACTGCTGATGGTAACTGGAGTGGAGTCCAATAGAATATCGTTTTTATTTCTATGTAATGAGAGCACAGATTCCAACGTTGCATCATGTCTGATGTTTATTTGATGTATATTTTTTTATACGAGCACGGGAAAGCGACCCCACTGCTGATGGTAACTGGAGTGGAGTCCAATAGAATATCGTTTTTATTTCTATGTAATGAGAGCACAGATTCCAACGTTGCATCATGTCTGATGTTTATTTGATGTATATTTTTTTATACAGGCACGGGAAAGCGACCCCACTGCTGATGGTAACTGGAGTGGAGTCCAATAGAATATCGATTGACGAGAGATGATTACCCCTCCACTCGTAGAGTAGAGTCCAATATTGTGGTATCACTACATAGTATAAAACAAAGTCGCTTTCTCTGTCCCTATGTCCCTTTGTATGCTTAAATCTTTAAAACTACGCAACGGATTTTGATGCGGTTTTTTTTAATAGATAGAGTGATTCAAGAGGAAGGTTTATATGTATAATAACATCCATTAAATAGTGGAGAAATACTGTTATTTCGTTTTGTTATACCCATGCGAAGCCAGAGCGGGCCGCTATGTTTTTATATACAACGTTCACAGTTTTTCTGTAGTGTATTTAGTATCAGCATTGCACCCGTGCGAAGCCGGGGCGGGTCGCTAGTAATAGTATACGGGACTTCTTCGGCGACGAAGTTCTATCGTGTGCTCGGTATGACTACCGTTTTGAGGTATCACGTTCGAATCCTGGGTCGGGCAAAGTAATATTTTTCCTATTCAGTATCACCGCGGAGTTTAAACTTGTACCCAATATGGCAAAAGGCTTGTCCGCTATATCGGTCAGAAAATACATGGTGAAAACTGAGTGCGCTTGTTCCTCTGCCTACCTTCTTCGGGAACATAAAGCGTGACTCTGTACACCTTTTCGCCTTTAATAAATAAAGTTAGTGTTACTATTATTGGATTGAACTATACCCAACATTAGATTCATCGCTGTCAATTTGACGTGTATAAAAAAAAATTGACACGCGCAAAAACGTTTGTCACGCAACACCGGTTTCCAATGTGGGCGTTCGTCACGCCGACGTGATTTTTTTTCGTTTATAAAAAACACGTAGGGGAGGTTATCCCGATTAGTGTTAGAAAATTTTATAGGGACTCCATTATTGAAAACAAAATATTGTTAAATAAAAAAAATTAAGAAGGATTCAAAATTGCAATTAAAACGGGTTAATCCATATATGAATGGTAGTTATTGTTATAGTTAGTACAAAATATTTATAAATAACCCTGTAATTGCAACTCCTTTCAAATACGCTATTCCGAGAAAAAAAAGGAAAATAACGTAGTAGTAAACATGTGTACCATGAGGTCATAATCTTGTTGTTGACAGACACAAGATTTTTTTATAGTGTTCAGCACGGCTAAGTAACCCTACCATCACGTAAACTCTCGACTGACGAGAGATGATTACCATTGCCAGTCGACACAATTATGCCATCCTATTTGATACCGGATACATTCAGGCTGATTTCGGAACGCGGCACAATTACAATGGTCACTATGGCAGATGTTGCACTTATGTACAATGTTTGGATTCAAATAGAAATACTACTACTAGCAATACGCCCAAGTTAAATGGAATTGGAATTCGTGCTGATGGCGATAGGCTTGTCGATCACGTCAAAGGACAGACAAGATCGAAGCAGTAATCTCCCCTCTGCTTAACCATCCGATGATAAAGTCGTGAAATATATGTATGTTATAATATAAAAAATAATATAAACCAACACGATTGGCATAACATTTTAAGTGCATTATGTTACTAAGTGGCATGCAGTTGTAATTTTTGCTGTTGATAGGATATATTTTATATCCGTTCTGATAGCGAGCACCGTACACAAGGTGTTAAAACCCGCCGTAGCGGCGCACATACAAAAGTATTTAACGTTCCGGAATCAGCCTATGTATAGCCGGTTCCAACAGGCCGGCATAATTATGTCGACTGTCGAGGGTTAATCATCTCTCGTCAATCGACATTCTGTTAGACCCCACTCCACTTACCAATTGGTGCAGAGAGATATCTCTACCGTGCTCTTTTAAAAAAATAATTAGTATTCAAATTTCTGTATGGTGTTGCTGCTATCTATGGGCGGCCTTTTCTCTTACAATAAGGCGAGCGGCATCTTTGTCTTGTCATTCAATTGTAATGAAAAAGAGCTAAAACCCGGCATCAACATTACTAGAATTCCCAAGAACTATTTAGAGCTAAAATCTGCTTCATCAACAATCAGAGCTACAAAGGAGTGAGGAATTTAAATTGCCAGTTACTCTGTCATCTCAGTGTTTCTACTCAAAGCTACGGGACAAAGGTCTGAAACTAAATTACATTTCTAATGAGAAAAACAATTAAGGGTAATAGATTTTAATTGCCGTTCTGGGGTCCACTTTGTTCCTTAAAAAAAGGCACCGAAAGGGACATTTTGAATGATAATTATCGGTATTTATGGATATTTCATTCGCTCTTACCGGCGATGGGTTTTCTTAATTTCTTCACGTTAAGAACACGATTTTTTTGTAAATTAAGTATTTTTTGTTATTTGGTTAATTGATCAGGAGTTTATACCTGCTTTATATAAATCCGTATAAATATCGAAATTCATCGATCGAGCGGAAGATTCGTGTAATCGTAGAGTATGCATTTTGACTTTTTTTTAGACATTGATACATATTCAGTACGTATCCATACTATACGTCAAATACTTAATGATTTCATTTGTTTACGCGAATGTTAGACATTAAAATTAGAAAAAATCGTATTTTATCGAGGTTTTAATATTATAGTTTTCTCTTGACGTTTCGAAGACTGCAGTCTTCATGGTCACGGAGGGGACTAAGGTGTTGGTCATCCGGCAAGGCTGCAGTCTTCGAAACGTCGGAAGAAAACTGAAATATTAAAACCGCGATCAAATCCGAAAAACAGTTTAATTTTAATGTCAAATATTTGTTCGATAACGGCAATAGATAACGCTATTTCTTTTTTGGTAATTAAAAACTAGTAGTGTATACATGACGGGAGAAGCAAGTTGCTCGCAGACAACGTAACAAAAACTTATAAATATTAACAGTATCAGGGCCCTTATTCTCTATCCCGCACGTTATTTTAACACAACGCAACATGTTTAAGACTATAGAAATTAGCTTACAGAATACCATTCCACGCACATTTCACGAAGATAACATGACGCGGCCGCGTTACGCGTTTACACTATCATACATAATAAGGCCCCAGGGCTGTGAATGACAAAGATCTGCATGCATACTGCATACGCTTGGAATCCTTAGATACTAAGTGTAATGGCCAGTTACGCTGGCTTCAAAGTAGCGAATGTGTTTCACGAAATATTTTAGTAAATAACTTGTTATACCCATATCGAATATATGTGTACCCTTTGTCAATTATTAATAAACCAAACATCGCGGGGTAACGTTCATACTACCTCCCGAAGCAATTATTGTGCGCCCAGTCTTACACCGAATTCACGCCCATGTGTATGTACAGGGGGAAATTATCGCGGCCCTAGGTACACAGTTCAGTGTATATCCCTTGGTTGTCAATACACACAATAGGAAATTTTGCAGGGTAATAACGCCCGTAGAATTTATAAACAGAGTAGACTTTATTTACCATTAGCTGAGTTTTACGCTACATCGTATGTATCACCGTTACACCATTTTTGTTCTCATTATTTTCCATCGCTATGGAAACTACAATGACATTTTCTACATCAGCCAGCTAAATTGATATAATACATATAAAACCTTCAACATATGAGGCCTCGCGAACATTTCCTGGCCTCCCGTCCGCCTATATTAAGAGGGTTCCTTTTCCTTCCCTCAAACTTCCCTTTCCCAAATATCCCTCCCAACTTTCCTCCAGGCCTCTGCAGTCGCTATGCTGGGAATTCCAGTAATCATACGCAGGTTCCCCCAGCGTTGACAGCGGTACGATGCAAAAAAAAATTTTACACGAATTTCGAAGGTATTTTAAGTCTGCCACCCTGCACTCAGATTTGTGCATCTAGTTGTATTTGTTCATATATGATGTTTTATCCTGATTTTGTCTCATCAGGCGATTTCATTCTCAACTAGGCCATTTCTGCTAACACCTATCTTCCTATAGGACACCACTCATACTTACAACGTAAAAGAGTATTCCTCAAAATAAATGTACGTAAGGAAATAGTACTTACTAAATATTATTACGATTTTTCTCACATTTGTTTTTTTATTACATTAGTACTACATATTTTTGATAAGGAATTAAGACAAACAAAAAAGATAGGAGACAATTTCGTTAAAACTATTTCGTTGGGTACATTTATTTTAAGAAATATTCAAAAATAATTCACTTCAAGTCCTTGAATAACTTTATCAACAATACGCTCCATTAGATATTTTACGCATGTAAGATACATACTAAATCCAATCAACTACGTACTGTACAGCGGCGGCATTGAAAAATTCTCCACCGGGAACACGATAATCCGATTCCCCGGGGATACCCCGGCAGCTTTTATTGCTGAAATATGTAAATGTTGCTTCTGAAAAAAAAACTAATTTATTAGTATTGTCGGCTGGAACTGAAAAGAAATGTAAATGAGCGTCATATTTACGTCAGAATTGGTGCAGATCAGCCAAACGATTATGGAAACGGGGTAATCGAGCGAGGCTCCGCTCTCGGAGCTGAATATCGATATGATGTGGGGCCGAATCCGGTGTGTGGAATGGAACTGATGCGTGAATCGAAAATGTTTTTTTTATCTGAAGTCTGTTCGTGTCCTCTTTTGGATCGATTTATATACTGAGATTAAATCAAGGTCAATATTACTCATTGTCTTCTAAATTCTACACAACCATCATCATCCGCTCATCATCCGCTCCAGATGCAACCCTGATGCTGACCACGATTCTCAGATATAGGAAGGAAGGGGCCGACCAGAGAGAGAGAGAGAGAGAAATCAAGGTCATGAAACGATGAGCAGATTTTTTTGACGGTTTTCTTGGTCAGTGGTATATGGGCTGTGAGCATTCGAAGGTCCTGGGTTCGGGCTCCAAATGGAGAAACAGTTGTGTATTTCCGTAACTTACTAGAATCTAGATTTCCTGAAAACGTTTGAAGATCGGCAGGCAGTTGGTGTTAATAATTTCAATCAATAAAAGCACAAAAAATATTCCCACTGCGCCTAATAGTAAGTGGAGTGGGGTCCAGTGGAATGTCGACTGACGAGAGATGATTACCCATCGGCAGTCGCCGCTATCTAGACTTCAGTTCCCTTATCATTAGATGCAGGGAGATCAATTTGACATGTCAAAAAAATATTAGTTTACGAAATTGTTACGTCATAAATTTTTCAATAGAAAGTAAAAATATCCTTAAGAAGTCTTAAACAGCCGTGTTTATTATTTTACCTGTTGACCCTCTATTTCGAGCAAGGCTATTGTTTCAACTTTGTTTTGTAAATACGCGGTTACACCTAAAGTCGTATTTAGAAATAGATTTTTTATGGTTTTAACGTACTGTTATCGTACATCATTTAAATTGGAGGCTTTAATATTGATACTATTAGTTTGATCGTACATTAATATGAGGCTTTACCGAGATCTGCTTTTTATTTCAACTAGGATTTTATTCACATTTACTTTAAGGCCATGGCAACGTAACCTCAGTGCACCTGTTGGTGCAAGATGAAAGAATATATCTGCAGTGCACCATGAAGTGCTGGTGGGTTCAATAGAATGTCTACTGACAAGAATTATTAGCCCTCGACAGTCGACATAATTATGCCGGCCTCTTGGAATCGGATATATTTTTTAACGTATGCAAGACTGCGACCAGAATAGATTAAACGAAAAAATTCGAAAGTCAAATACGATTTCGGCATCGATCCATAGTAAAAAGAGATTGAACTATTTGTGCCTCCTCGGGGAAGGTGTAAGTGATGGTGTATATGAAAAATAACCTATTTCCTGTTTTGGATTACCCAATTATTCTGAAGCAAATTTCATCAAAATTTGTTTAGTGATTTTGTCGTGAATACGTATCACACATAGAGGTATATATACATAATATTATACACTTAATATTAGTATGAATAGATATCTAAACAATAAAAAGATTTTTTAGTACCAGACAAGGGTGTGTTCAAGTTCTCTGTCCAGTTTAGGAATCTCTTTCAGCCTGTTTTTATTACATAAATACGTTGTCCGAGCTCAATATTGGCAAGACAAAAGCAAGGTAATTGCCCGAGATTCACTTAGTCAACCTCCAACCACTGTTGCGGTTAGTCGGCTTACTAACTTTTTGTATTTTTATAAATAAAATGCCTTCCTGTGTTTTTAGACTATGTAAAAATTATACTCCAACTGTGAATAGAAAAACGTTTAATTTCATACGTTAGTAATAAGTATACACTATTTAATATATTTTTAACTAATAAATGCATTTTATTCGACTGTCATGGCGACCAGAGACCAATAAACTAGATGGCCACGGCGGTCGACACTCGGGCCGTATCAATGCGAGCTGCTAGGGCTGTACAGGCATGTGACTATAGTAAATAGTGCGCTGTTTTATGTGCAATTTTGTTAGTCTATGACGCGTCTATTTGTAAAACGTCATTGTTTTCAGCAGTTCGTTTCACTTCCTCAACGTTATCTTTAACAAAAATGCTAAACATTTCTTTACAGCCATTCCGTCGTTTAACTACATATTTTAAAACCTACTTAAAGCGAAGTTATCAAACGCTAAGTAGCCTCTTAAGAAAGTACGTTTTCTTATTAAATATTCATAACTAACACTTGGTCGCGACAAAATTACGTACTTTGTTTAAAATACCCACTTAGCCGTTACATAATCTTGCCTAACTTAACATTTTAATAACTACTTCGCGACCTTCGGAAATATTGTGCGGCTTTAGGCGTTTCCTTTAGAAGTTCCTACGGTCTGGAACATCGTAAATTATTTTCTTTGTATAATTCAATAGGTATTCTTTGAACTGATATTGGCTTGAATGCCTTCTTTATATTGTTGAATAGTGACAAAAATATTTTATTCTTATTCGTAATTAAATTTCTTTAATATTCGGGTGGTTTTATTAGTATTACCTAAGAATATCTTTATTATTATATCTCAACTGTGTCACTAAGGCTTCACCCTAACCATTAGACCATGAAACCTAAAATTTTAGACATAGATTTCCTATAAGTATTAAAAGGAACTATAATATTTCGAAATTCATCTCCTACGAAGGTAAATAGGAGTTCAAAAGCACATAAAAATAATATGTTTTCAGACAAAACGGATTTTTATACGGATGGAACCTGGAGAAAAAAGGAAATTTTGAAAATTATACCGTTAAAAAAACTGACTTTGAAACAGCAAAAAACAAGTTTTCCCGAAAAGCATTTTTATAATAGTACAATTAGGGTTCTCTATTGAAAAGCATATTTATGTCATCTGTACGACAGCGATAATATTGATTTACCTGTCAATAATATTGTGATTACCCTTTTAATAAATGAAAAAGGCTTATAAAACTGGCTGTAGGGTAAATTGACTGAATGTAATGGACACCGGAAACCGAAGCGAATAAGGATGAAAGAGTGAAAAGGGACAAAAACAAACTGAAATTGAATTAATAACTCTTTTTACTGTCTCTGTGATATTGACACTGGTGTACGATAGAAATATTAATACCACTGTGCTTCGGAAAGCACGTAAAGTCGTTTGTTCTGCGCCTGATCTTTCTCCGGTCATGTCGGATTGCCGTCTCACCGAACTATGAGAGCATGCATGAGAGCATGAGAGCACTGCATCTGTGTATTATGCAGACACTTATGCACTGTAATGTATCCTGCGTGCCTGGCTGATTTCCGGTAAGATTGGCAAACGTGACTGAAATTAGGCTAGGAGGGATTCATCCGTTCATACGTCAGGAAATTTTCAACCGAAAACGTATTTCAACTTGCGATTTTCATATTTCAAAGAAACTTATAATACAGAGCAACATCCACAACGAAGTATCTAATGGTCTTGACAAAAACATAATTGATTAATTATTTAATCGAATTATTAAATTTGGCACAAAACTCATGACTTCAGTGGGAGGTTTGCACTTTCCAAAAACCTTTTTATAAAAGTTTAAAATTTTGCAATATCGCAGTTAAGGTGTAACCGTCTTCCGGTTTAATTTTCGTGATCCAATCCGAGTCGGGTAAAGTGATATTGGCTTTGTTTGGTCACTACCAGCCTGGAGATAATGCCCGATATGACGATAGGCTCGCTCATATTATGTTATGGGATTAAATAAGCTTGAAAAAGTGGGTGCTCTAGTGCCTATGCTTACCCTCTCGGCTATAAAAGGTGTGAATGCATGTATGATTTTAAATTATGCCGGCCTATTGGACCTCGATATATACAGGCTGATCTCGGAACGCGTCTCACTTACGTGGGCCACTATGGCGAGTTTTAACACTTTGTGCACGGTGGTCGCTATCCAGGCGGATATAAATTATATCCTACCACCAGCAGTTGCAGTAGTGTATAGTAGGGACACGGCAAATATCAAGTGGTGATGGTAAGTTGCCGTCGTTGCCATAAAACAACTACAATACTGGAATAATTGCCAATAAGATGTCAGCATAAAAGGTACGTGTAAATTCCCTTTGATATTGACTTCAAAGTAATACTCCTCCTTGCGTCGATATCCTCAATGCTGAGGGTGGTGACGCTCTACACGAATCACTTTATTCCGGACTATACTGCGCCAATGGTGCTGATTCTCTGCAAGGTGGATAGCTTCGTACATCTTGCTGTCGAGAGCGGAGCGGACTTGGTCCGACTAGCACATCGGATTGCGCCCTCGAAACCTTTTACACTTCAAAGTAATAATAATAATAATAATATCAGCCCTGTATTATATACTTGCCGACTGCTGAGCACATGCCTCCTCTAACTATTAAGAGGGATTAGGCCTTAGTCCACCACGCTGGCCTAGTGCGGATTGGCAGACTTCACACACCTTCGAAATTCCTATAGAGAACTTCTCAGATGTGCAGGTTTCCTCACGATGTTTTCCTTCACCGTTAAAGCGAACGATATATTCACAAAGAATACACACATGATTTTTTAGAAAAGTCAGAGGTGAGTGCCCTTGGGATTTGAACCTGCGGACATTCGTCTTGGCAGTCCGTTCCACACCCAACTAGGCCATCGCCGCTTCAAAGTAATAATGGTTTCAAATGAGTGTAAAGTCTACCATCACACAATAATGCATGTTGGATGAAAAGCTTACAATACCTATACATTTCAGGAATCAAAGACCGAATCCGACAATCTCATCACGATAATCTAATAAGCATTATGAACATTGACGCGTCGCTTCAAGCCTGCTATTAAGATATTACTCACGCAATAATAATTTCGAATTATGCTAATACAACATTAGAACAGAGTACAAAGCTCAGACAATCTGCTAAGTAGCGGAGCTTAAAGCGCTCTAAATCGTGCGCTGTTGAGATAGTGGCTCGAACTTACCGTTTCTGAGTGTTCAAGTTTGTCTTGTAATAGCAAATAAGTCATAGTTTCGGTTAGTTTACTTAATTGAAGTGTGAGAGGCCGGGTTAATGTATGTGATGTCGAGGAACCTAAGTTTGTACTTGTGTAAATATATGAATGTAGAAACTATTCTGTCCACCCAGTCGTCGTTGCATTTGTTTTGTTGGGATTTTAGTAAAATTTATGGACCTGTCTGCATTCATTCAGAATTTGAGTATAAATAAGTTTCTCTAACAAAAAACAAATAAATCGCACGTTCATTTCAATAGCGTGATATTTTCAAATATTTTAGAATGGTATTCTACGTATTCACTTAAAAAAATATTGTGTCATAAATTATTTTTAAACATTCAATATAACACGCTTTAAATATACCACGTTTTTTAATAAAATTGAACACGGCTATTTTAATTATATAATAAATATATGATTTTTCAGACTTGAAACAAAGAAACAAATGATAAACCCTAACATTTAAAAGTAAGTGAACGCAAATCCGCTTAAAATATTTAAATGAAATTTGGTAGAGAAACCATGACAGGAGTGTCGGTATCATTAACTATAGGTTTTTATTCCGAGGAAGTCTATTACGTGATTGGGGCGGTGAGCAACATGCTTAAAAAAAATTCCATCAGCACAGAGAGGTTACTAATGTAATTTCTTAAAAGACACAAAGTATTCTCTGTGCTATTTTCACCACGCGAACGAACATCAAACAATAGTGTAATAAAAATATTTTTTAATATGAAAATTGACGGCGAGACGCTGTACAACATATTCACTGAGGGTAGGGTTGCCAATGCAAAATTTGAAAATGTTTCAACATTTCTAAAATATAAAAAAATACCGACAATATGTTTAAAGGGAAATTATAAATAACTAATTTATTATACGTTAAATTTACCATACTTAAACCAATAGTTTAATATAAGAATTAATTATTCATAATTTTAGACTATGGGCAAATTAATACTAATGAAAAAACTGGATAAACTCTTTGTCGATTATTTTGATATAATGTCTTAGGGTTACTTACACAATTTTATGGCTTGCAGATCTTTTTAATAGAAAATCCTGGACAATGTTGCTTTTACAAGGAGTCGTAGTATTTACCATCGAGCGACTTATTTGTCTCGTTTCTAGCAACAAATCCAAGACATTTCTGGATAATGCATTGACATATTTCCTTCAAGCTCGAGCTGGCTTCGTTGTTTACTTTGTAGCCTTTCATTTATTATATATCCAATATAAAATGTCTGCAGCTACATAAGCGACTTAATTTAAGTAGTAATTAAATATTCTCATGTACCTTGACTTATCATAAGTGCAACTATGTTCGCCTACGTGATAAATAAATAAACTTATTTATTTATTTATTTATGTACGTGTGTGGTAACCCTATCTGTACGCTTTTTCTAAATTGACAGTCTCATACTTCGCTATAGGGGACATCACAATACATTTTATTCTTATGTACAGACTACACGGGTTTCCTTTTAAAGCAAATTGATATTTTTTTGGCTTCGACGTTAAATTACTTTTACTTTGTCATGAGACCTAAGATATTACTGAATATAACTAAAAATGTAAGCGCCATTGTTGCTTCAGGCTTTATGCGTATTAAAAATCTTGATAAAATGGATGTCTTAGTAATAGCAGTTGGTAGGTATCTCACACATGAGATTCAATCTACCAGTGAAGGATGAAATTTTCCTAATGGGAACCCGATGCAACATATAGGTTCTTATATGCATAAATGCGGTCTGTAAATCCTTCTAATGATAATTAGATTACATAAATTATATATAAAGGGAAGCCGATAGGAATCCGGTTATATAGAATATTTGACACCGCAATCTAGGCGCTAAAGATATGACTAAGGGATGACTATTTCTATCACCAAATATCAGAGATTAAACTATACTGAACGGAATGACATTGTGACTAGTTGCTAGGCTGATATATATTGCTGGCCCAAAACAGTAAAAAACAAAACACACATCATGTTTTTATACGTGAAAGTGTAAGCAGAGGTAGAGCATCCACTCTTCGCTTGTGTGTTCCGTCCATGTATGATAGGGGATGAGCCTAGCGCTATATAGGATTGATACTGAGAAAAAAAAACAATATCACCCCTAGGATTTGAACCCCAGACCTTAGAGTGGAAAACGTAGCATGCAATACAATAACGCCACCAGCTCAAAATAGTATAAACTTAACATGACATAAAGTTAGAAAGTAGTTTATAACACAGTACCGCTATAGTCAAGATTAGGTGTAACTGCAGACACTACAAAACACACTGTTGTTTGGTGTTGAAAATAGACAAATCGTTTGACCCACCCTGACAGTCGCACACAAAAGTCCTGCCACCCAGCAACAGATTTACTTTTGTACACCAACTAATCCTATTCAATACGACTTGAGCATTGTGGATTGGGCAGCATTCGTAATTTTCGGCACGTTCTCCACTCGAAAATGCAATGAATACTAAAATAACGAATCAACCGAAAATAATTTGCGTTTCGTGATAGTTCCTGCGGGATTTACGGGACGGATTACGGAATATCTTCACGACGTGAGTGGATAAAGAGGGTGGTGTGACTTTATTTCATGTGACGCTTTTACTCGCGGCTTCGACCGCCTTTTTCTATAAGTTTTAATGGCATACAGCGCCAAACTTAGGAATGGTTTGCCAGCATACGTGTTCTTATAACTTAGGGTCCTTCAAGCGGAGGGTAAAAAAGAATTATGCAGGCCGGCATGGCTGTGCCGACTGTCTAGAGATGCTTGCATCTTTTGTCGGTCGAACTTTCTTTAGCTTCACTTCGCTTAACATCAGGTGCAGTAAAGCCACTATGACGAGCTACGAAAAAAAAATACTAGCAAGTGGGTCCCATTGATGTCAATGGAGATTAATTAGAATCACCTCATCATAGACACCTACATATTCTAGAGTATCATGGATTCGTTGCCAATCTGACACGAAAGAAATAGGGACTAGAAATAGATTATGTACTCTAGTAATCTTGCTCTCCTAGTGAAATACAACACCAAACTGTCATATTACTCTGGTGCTAAGATAATGGTACCTCAATAAGAGATCAAGAATCTATTCACGAAGTAAATACATAATTACATTTACGAATAATGTTTGTCTGAAACTCCTATGTTTACATGTTTACTTAGCGCCACGCGCTGTGTCATCTCCACTAATTAGAAACACATTAGGTTAATGGCCCATTTAGTGAGTATTGAAGGGATGTAATAGAATTTGATTAGATTTAATGGAAGTATCATTAACCAGGGTCTACTGTGTATCGTATTTTGTGAGTCTAAAGGCGAGTTCCTACTCTTCTTATGTAATAAATACTGGTGGTAGGTCTTTTATATGTGAGAGTCCACCGGGGTAGCAACCACTGCAATATCATTTTCTGCCGCCAAACAGCAGTAATCGTTGTGTTCCGATTTGAAGGACATTGTAACCTGTATTACTACTGGACATAAAGACTAAACATCTCGTCTCAGGATGACGAGTGCAATGGAATACCAAACAATATTTTGTAATTCAAGATGGTGGATGGTGTTTCTACTGTTTATGTGCGGTCGTTTCGCTTACCATCAGGCCAACGGCAAGCTCTTCTCGTTATTCTCAGCAATAAAAAAAAATAACGAAATGGCAGGTGAAATTTTACACTGACAAATTATAAAGTAACTTATGCCGCAGACTACACTTCTCTCATCATGTCCAATAAGGTAGTAGCCACCTAGTACCTTATTGGACATGATGAGAGAAATGTAGTCTGCGACGACCTACCACCAGCCGGTGGTAGGACATATTTTATATCCGCCCGGATAGCGACCACCGTACTCAAGTGTAAAACCCGCCAGTGGCCTACGTCTGTCGCGTTCTGGGATCAGTCTGTGTATATCTGGTTCCAACAGGCCGGCATAATTGTGCCGACTGGCGAGAGGTAATCATCTCTCGTCAACCTACATTCTATTGTATCCAAATCCACTTACCAATAGGTGCATTGGGTCACTTTGTCGTGCCGTATAAAAAAAAAATGCTGATGTCGTGGAAGGCTCATCTGATGGTAATCGTCTCGATCGCACATATACAGTAGCAACACTCTCCAGAACATTGAATAACAAAGCACTACCACTGCTCTAGTCACTGACATCAGATATTAAGTCATCAGTATTTACTCTAACATTCAAACCTGAACACTGCTTGAACAATGCTTTGCAGCAAAGATAGACATTGCAATGCTATCTACCCAAATGGTCTCTCGAATACAAAAGACCTACCTAGACAGCAAAGCAAAAACTACCATTACAACCAATTAACAGGGTTCAAAGTTGACCCGATCTAAAGTTGGTCTCGCAAAACATGTTGCATGATAGATTGTTAAACCTTTTTGCTGTTGCCATGTGAATTGATTAAAAAGTTCTCGCCGCTGTTACTTGTTTGAGCTGGACTTTGATATTAATTAACGTATTGATATTCTAGTTTGGAAATGTTGGTTCTCTTTTTGTGTTGGTGAATTTATAGTGCTCTGGATTTTGAAGGGTTTAATTTAAAACTATTTTGTTGTAAGGGAATACAATGTGCTAGATTGGATAATAAACAAATTGAAGTTGGTAAAGACCTGCCAATCTATCTCGATCTAACGAGTTGCGTTATGCAGCCAAATAAGGGGAAAGAGTAGGGGTGTTTCATTTTATACTTTATTTAATAGACACAGCTATACACATGAGAAATCTATTACAGTGACTTGTTTCGATAAGTCGCCATTTGTAATCTGGTGTAAAGTAAGACAGACGGATACTTCTGGAAACAGTATCCGTCCTTATATGCGCATTTTAATTTACCGGCTTTTTTATTGCTTTGAGTGACGAGCTTGCCATTCGTCTGATGGTAAGCGATACGATCGCCCATAAACAGTAGAAACACCATCCAACACCTTGAATTGCGAAATATTGGTATTCCGTTATAAAAAAAAAATAGTAGACTAAAAATAGTATTGCATGAAAAAATTGAAAAAAATTAAGTTATACTAGATTCTATACAACGTAATTCTTCTTTGTTCCAGTGATAGCAACGGCACACAACATCACGTTCCTTGAGGTGCCGAGGTACGGCGACCCGCACCGGGAAGCGAATCTCGTCTGCCATTACGTGAATGAGAAGGACGACCCTCCACTGCACTCCGTCAAGTGGTACAGGGGGAGGGATGAGATATTCAGATACACCCCTGGTCAGCAGGTAAGTTGTTTTATTGTCTTTGATATGAAACAGTTTGTTTTCGTTATCTTATTTATTAAACTAAATCTTGCATATGTGCTGTACAAAAAATGTTTTGCTTTGGCTTGTAGAAACCTTGGATGTAAAAGAAAATTCAAAAGGTATTAGTTAGGCTTACTTTTTGTTCAACTGACACGTCTAAGTGACCCCACTGTACCTGATGGTAAATTGAGTGGGGTCCATAAGAGTGTCTACTGACGAGAGATGATTATGCCGGCCTGTTGGAACTTCTTCATAAAAATATATAAATATCAGCTATGTATCGCATACTGCTCTATTTGTGGACTTGGGCCTCTCTGTAACTAGGCTATGGCTTTTTGCCATCATGTTAGTCTAATTCGAATTAGTATTAAACCCTTGGTGTTTTTTGTGACATTTTCAAGTATCCAAGTATATCCATAATATTTTCTTTACTATTCAACCTGCCATTTGCTACGTTAAGTCTTATTACAATCTACGTAGGATTCATTATTCTTAATAAAATATTCAGCTTTTTACTACAAAAGTTTTAAAATTGTTTACAAGGAGTTAGACTTTAACTACGTTCTTTATAACTATTAATTGACCGTAGCAAAATAATTTTAAAACTGTTTCCTAGTTTCCATCGTTTATCCTTTTGGTTTAGCTTCTCGTCTCTGGTAAAATATTTTCTTCATTAAAACTTGCGGTTTAATCGATACTAAAGCGACGCTCGAATGAAAAGAAACGTTTCTTTTAGAATCTTGAACTTATTTTTATGAATACCTTGAGAGCTAATTAAGACGTGAAGTTAAGATTTAAAATATTCGGGTTCAGTAATTGAAACGGGCAATAATGTGTGGTTTTTTTGTCGATTGGAATAAAACTACTTCAGATTTTTCGATTTAAGTATCATTCCCGACATTTCAAAGACTTTGCAGGTATCATGGGCAACGGGTAGACTGATGTTTTGATCATCTGAAAAGTTAATACTGAAATAACTACCTTCATTTCACAATTATTATTTTTATATATTATCAGACAGGCAGTTCGTTTAACTGATATGTCTGTATCCTGCAATTCTGGATCCCGATTTCACTTCCTAGCAAAATAATTGTTAAGTTTGTTTTTAAACCCGTCCACATTTTCTGCTCAGACCACATCCTGTGGGAGCTTGTTTCGCCATTTGTTCGTCAGGAAATTCATGTGTGGTTTGTTTTTTAATGGTTTGTGCTTGTTTTATCGTTATAAATCTAAATGCATTGCAGTAACAAATATCCAAAATCTAATCGCCTTATTCGCATATTGTTAATCCAGTTATAACATATAAGCTGCTTTTTATAGTCATAATACACAGTGGGTTATAGAATGAAGGAAATTTCGCATTGCTGGCCCCGAACAACACCTATTTACCAATAAATCGTATTGTTATCAATGTGATGGCAATGTGGTCCAAAATAATTGATCCATATTAATAACAACTGAATTCATATTTTAATTACGCCACCATCCTATTTTGTGTCAACTATTTGTTTAATAGGGACATTTTGTACGGCTTGTATAATGAAACCATTCAGAGGTAATGAATGGTACCCTTGCGATCAATATCAGCGTGTAAACAGTTGCGACAATGGACCGGTGCCCTATATACGTCTCGTTGCAACAAGCCTCGTCGCTTTTGAGGTTTACAAATGAGTGAAATGATTGGCTTGCTTTGCTTAAATGTACTCGTTCTTTCATAACTTAAGAATCGAGATTAATTTTTATCTTAGAATGATTGTGGCTATCTTAAGTTTTATTTATATTAAAAATGAAATTTGTGTTTGGATGTTCTTGGAAGTAAACTGCCAAACGGATTTGGATTTCGATAGAATTGGACAAATATTTCGAAAAAAATTAATTGACTTTCATGTGGGCCAGCTAGTGACACTGAATATTGGATTGGATTAAAAAAAAAACTGATTTAATGGGAAAGTCTCTCGTCTGATTGCAAGCGGAGTTTATATATTTAACACAAGCATAGAACGAATGATATTGAATAGATTGATGACGTAACCTTTGTTGCAGCCACCGACCCGAACATTCAACACGACCGTGGAGAGAGTGACGCGAGGGTCGTGCAACTTGCACAGCTGTTCAGTCAGCGTAGTCCTCCCGAGGATCTATAACACAAGACTCTCGTTCACCTGCGAGGTCTCAACAGAGGGACCGAGGTTTGCTGTCGTCAAGCAAGTCAAGAATTTGACTGTCGCTGGTAAGTATTACATACACGCACACAAAAACATCGTGAGGAAACCTGCATACCTGAGACATTCTCTATAGGAATTTTTGAGGGTGTGTGAAGTCTATCAATCCGCACTAGGCCTGCGTGGTGGACTAAGGCCTAACCCCTCTCAGTAGTAGACGAGGCCCGAGCCCAGCAGTGGAACAGTATATAATACAGGGCTGATATTATTATATTATTACACATAACCACGCCTTATTCTTCAAAGAGACAGTTAGATTCATAACTAGTGCATCCCTGTTAGCCGTAGACAAAGAGGTATTAGGTTTTTTGAGCAGTGTCAGGTTGGAGTCTCGTATCATTGCACGATAGACTTGCCTCCTATCACATCACAGAATGGTATACACATGGCACTAGTTGCACCTCCACCTACTCCTTTGGGAATAAAGGTGTGATGTGCGTTTAATATATATTTTTTTTAGTAAAATTGCAGACATGATTTGCTTTTTTTTTCACTAATGGCTGCTTACTTGACCTAGTCAAAAGCATATAGAGTTACAAATTAAATAGCTGAAACCGACTGTAAATTGTATAGATAATATAAAAAAATATCAAGAAAGCAAACTCAAGACGCCTATTCAATTGCTTGTTTCATTTTATATTACTTTCTAAATTGCTTGTTTATAGAGAATACGTTAAGAGATTCATTCTTGGAATAGTCGTATATGTTTTGTTTGGTGAGTGACAATTTACTTCGTAGAAAAGAAGCCATACATAATATTTGTATTAAAGTAATCATGTATAACAAAGACGTTAAAAACCATTTAACAAAATGTCTGTATACTAACTGATGTTTTATATACGACGTAAACCGGTGGATATAGAGTACTTCACACACTTTTTAAATGATGTAGGTATTCCTAAGGTGCAAGTTTTTGAAAATTCAATTAGCGATCTGCGATTACCTCAGTGGCGTAGTTATACTACAGTACGACAGCAGAGTTGAAATCTCTGGTTCGATCCCCGGTTCAGAGACATTGGTTCGGAAACATTCGGTTTGATTTGAAAAGTGGTCGCACTAGATGCACCTCTACCTACCCCTTCGAAGATAAACGGCGTGTGTGTGTCAATTAGCATTTCTAGCAACTAGCTGAATTTCACCGCTCGGTGTCGTCCGAGTTGCTTCATCCGAATTAATAATGGCGGATTTAAGAGTTCCAGATTCAGTAGTAAGAGCGATACCGTCTCCTAGACCAATATTCCTCTACAACTACAAATATAAAATTACTAAATGTTAAATTTCTCCCCTGTAACCACGAAAGCTGCAAAGTCTTCGAAACGTCGGGAGAAAACTAAAAAATAATAAAACCGCGTTAAAATCCGCAAAATAGTTTAATTTGAATGTCTAACATTCGTGTAAACATAAGAAATCATTATAACTAATGTGTCATTCTTGTGCAGTAACACAGAAAGAAGACCCAGTGATAACGGGCGTTCCGGGCAGCATCCAGCTCGGAGAAGACATCATAGTGAACTGCACCACGGCACCGGCCATGCCGCCCGCCAACATCGCGTGGTACGTCGACTCCAAACCAGAAATGGTACGTACGATCGCATAGAACATCAATTATAATTACACCTGATGATAAGTTGTGTAGGGTCAACTGACGAGAGATGATTACCTCTTGTCAATCGATACAATTATGTAGGCCTGTTTGAAACTGGATACACACTTACGTGGGCCACTGTGGCCGTTTAATACCTTGTGTGCGGTTGATTCTATTCAAGCGGGTACAAATTTCCTACTACTGATAGAATATTGTGAAACGATCACGTGACCATATGACTCTCATGGTCGGTATCACATTTATAAACAGCAGAAACACCAACTAATGATTAGGCTTATGAAACGCTATACATTGCTGGATAAATTAAAGTAATATTTATGTTATGTTTACATCGATGTTTATTTTATGTGTTGAATCACACTGTCTACCACTAGTAGACAGTGTGATTAAAACCATTTTGGTTGTTTCATAATTTTTTATGAAAAATAATTCTTTATTTTATTTAATACCATACAGTTACATAAATGAAACTTTTTTACTTACATGCATTTGTCACTTTTCATGTTCCGAATATTATCTTATGCCCTTTATGGGTCCGTATGTCTTGTGGACTTAGTCAGTAAGCAATTATTCAGAAAATAAAACGATTTATAGAGGCTGAATGTGTTATTCTTGTAATTGTTTGTAACTCTTTATTTAATCTTAAATCACATAATGCAAAGTATACTTTAATGTCCTTTAATCTAGAACACAGTATTGCTAGCACTCTGAAATCTATCTTTGAAAATAGATATTTCTCTCATAATCCGATGTCATAAGGGCAAGTAACGCCAAAAGGAGGACGGTCGAGTTCATAAAACATCGCATTTTTAAAACGTTTTCAACTTCACAATTTATTATGATTAACATGGAGTTTCTTCAAACATGTAGAATAAGTGTTAAATATGCAATCCAGTGCAAAATTTTTGAAATGCGCAGCGGTGCACTTTGTAATCTAGTTTCTGTTTAGTTTGCATTCAACGTATTTCGGCGTGTTTTTATATCGTGGTATTAATTTCGAATAGTTACCATTTATATTTATTTAATTCTTTATTTTACACATGTACATAAGGAAAGAAATACTTAGTATATCCACTTATAGAGTACGATTGGCGGTCTTATCACTCGAGGAAATATCTTACAGACAACCATATGAAAGGGGCATTGAAAGGGATAAAGAAAAATAGACATTTAGACAATTTTTTTTGTTATTCTTCTTTCTTTCCTATTGGTAATTTTTTATGTTAAATTTCAAACAAAAATAGTCTCTAAAAGCTTAGACAATAAAGGTTAAATGTTATAAATAGATTAGCCACAAACCAGTATCCGAGTCCCAATAATTCAGATCCTTTCTTGATTCTATGAAATCGTCCTACACATAAGGCTTTGTGTTTATTGTTTTCGTCATATTAATTTAATTTTATCATTATATCTCATTCGCTGTACTTATGTAAGCAATAATTTCCTTCAAACATTGACAAAAGGTACTTCCTGGTGGCAGAAAAAGACAAATTCTATATGGAGTTACGGATGAAACTTACCTAATTACCGCAGTGAAACCTCACATAAATACATCAATTCTCTTTTCAGGGTAGGCAGAGGAGTATCACCCAATTTTTTTTCTATATTTTAATACGGGCACGATAAAATGACCCGTTGTAAGTGTGATGGTAAGTGGAGTGGGGTACAAAAAAATGTCGACTGACGAGAGATGATTACCCCTTGGCAGTCAACACAATTATGCCGGCCTATTGGCACCGGGTATAAACCGGCGAATCATTAGTTTATTTTATTTTATTACACTTTATATACAAAGAATATAAAGGCGGATATTAAATTCTAGACATGATGAGTCCCATATTTTGGGCGCAGCCTTACTGGCGGTAGGGTTCTCAGAGTCCGCCTGAGTAGGTACCATCGCAATGTCAATTCCTGCCGCCAAACAGCAGTGTGTAGCCACGGTTGTGTTTCACTTTGAACGACATTGTAACCAGTGTAACTACTGAACATAATAAGACTTAACATCTCATGTCTTAAAATGGCGAGTCAGTGGAATACCAAACAATACTTTGTAATTCATGGTGTTGAATGCTGTTTCTCATGTCTATGGGCGGTCGTATCGCTTACCATCAGACGAATGGCAAGCTCGTCTCGTCATTCAAAGCAATAAAAAGGCCTATTTCCATATCAGACAATCGTAAGCAAAATATAACTTACCTGACCAGGAACACATAACCGAACAGTAGCTACACCGTACGCACTACGCTTATTCCCACCATAATTAATACATTTATTTAACGTAATAAACCGTGATAATAAAATGGCGGGGACATTTACCGGCGTGCAGTAATCGCGGGCCACGTTTGTCGCATCGCTGAGTAATATAACATTATTAATGAATTTATATCGTGTTCCGACATTATTGTCATGTATAAATTGTTTCGCGACGGATAATTAATTGCTGAATGTGTGATTATTTCGTTAATATTGACGCCATTATGGTTATATTATACGATGGGATGTATGGACGATCATAATTAAGGCCACGGTTAGACTGAAGGTTTTTATAGCGTAGATGGAAATTAATTAAACATTTTTGGTATTAAAAACTCGTTAATATTACCCAATCTGTACACTTTTGTGGTGCGTGAGCGATTATTTAATACTTCGTATTATAAATATGAATTTAAGTGAATATGTTTGAACGTTTGTGACAAGTAAATGAAGGAACTCCACAACGGATTGGGATAAACATTGATAGATATATACTATTGGATTAACATTTTATTCCAGCAAACCGAATTTTAGTCCGAATAATGATTCTTATATTTATCCGAATATTAGATTTTGAAATAAAACTATTGTCCGGATTTTATCGCTGTTGTTTATATTATTATTTATATTGTAAACTGTAGTATCTACCTACATTGCCTACATACCTACATTACATTGTAACTTTGACTTTACGGATGATCAACATCTCAGTCCCCCCATGATCATGAAGGTTGCAGTCTTCGAAACGTCGGGACAAAATAATAGTATAAAAAACGCCATAAACTACGAAAAATAGTATTTCAATGTGTATTCCAAACTTTATTCTGATATAAACAAAATCAGTGCAGACAAGCCTTGTGCTGACAAGGGATGCATAGATTTAGCCGGTCGACATTTTCTTTAGATTTTACTTCACCTAACATCATATGCAATGGTCTTACTCTGACGCAATTATAAAGAATTAACCACCTCCAATATATACACAGAACCACGCCTTTAATCTCTTTAGGGTAGGCAGAGATGCGGCTAGTGCACATTTTTTTTTTTTTTTTTGTTTCGCGGAGAAAGTCCCTTATTACTACCGCCCAGCCTTCGTGGGGGGCGACTGAGCGGTTATGCTGGGGTAACCGTGCCTTACGGCCCGGCGTTGAGCCGCCCGGGTTTGATGACGACCTTCGGGCGACCGCCGGGCCGAGTCCCTAACCCTATATACAACTTAAACCTATGCACGGCCTACCAGCTAAAACTCCGCGGTGGCCCTCTTCGGCGCATTAGGGACGGCTGCGGGCTTCCTCTGACGTTGAAGTGTCTAGTCTGCGACCGCAGCCGCCCCTGCGCGGTGCCGCCTTGCGGCGCGTCTCCTAAGGGGGGGGGGGGGCCTCAGAAGCCCCCGCGCACCGAAGGACGCCCTCGGCGTCTACGGCAGCGTGAGGCCAACTACACGCACTGCCGTCCAACCCGTGGGTTAACCGACAAATGTGCAAAGATGCACAGAAATGCACTAGGGCGGACAGCCCCCTTCTTGGCCCCTATTAGTCGCCTCTTACGACAGGCAGGGGATACCGTGGTGGAATTCTCCAAACGCCCCCATTCCACAGGGCGGGCGGCTAGTGCACCTAATCTATGCCTTAGTGTATTCTGTCCCATGACGAGATAGGGCCTTATATCGAGCACAAATTCCAAATTATGGGCTGACAGCAGACATAACTTTTCTCGATACAAACTTTTTATCCGAGACCTAAGATACGCGCCAACGAGGCAGTCTGCAAATTATAAAAAAAAAAAAAGAGCCGTCACGGGAAGCCTGGCAGATGTGAAACATTGTGTTCGTAAAATTAATATGTATAAAAGACAAGATTACAACAGGAACTAAATATATCATATTGCAAAATTACGTATTACGATTATTTTACAGAAAATGGTGACTATTTATTTACATTTATTTTCATTTCATACATAATACATCGTACACTACGATATATAGACTATATATATACCCTAGTAAAATTCGGTTTATACCTGCGCCTATAGATGTTTCACATAAAAAGCGATAAGCGATCTAGTACTAAATAATCGATACTTGTCCAACAGACCGAACCATGGATGGTGAACAACACGCAAGTCTCAGGGCCGAACGAGTTCGGGCTCCGGTCTAGCTGGCGGTCTCTCCGGCTCAGGGTCGCCACTGCGCGGGGCTTTCTGCTCCTGCGCTGCGAGGCCACGCAACCCACGTGGCCACCGTACATGAGGTCCACCAACGCCACCATCATCGTCACGTCGCCACACCTCTCTAAGTTTACTGCGTCAGGTGAGTAGAATTGAAACGTTAGCTATGTTCATTTAATGATTAAATTCAAAATATCTGTCATCACAATGAGGCAAATGAATCAATAAAGCTTCTGTTCTATAATCAAGTTACTTTTGATAACAAAACTTGCACGTCCGAATATTTAAAAATCCCACAACTCATCTCTTGCGGTTCCAACAAGCATTTCAAATTATATAAATAAAAATCGAACAATCCCATTCATACTTTACATTTAATGCCTTTCATGAGTACTACTTATTAGGAGGGGGGGGGGGATTATAACCCTCCCCCTCTCCCCGCTACTCGCGTCTCACATTCCAGTCGGTCGCGTTCAAATCCTCTTACGAGGGTAGTCATTTCAGTAATTTGCCGCGGGCTGAGTTCTAGCGGAACTTTAAGTGGCCGGAAGGCTCCAACTATTCCAAAGCTGCGATTACACTCGTGACATTTCAGTTTATCTCCTTACCGCTATAGATCTTGATCGGGCAGAATGTGAAAGGTCTCCGTTGAAAGCATTGTGTCGTCGCCTGTACCTTTGGTCCATTTCTTATGTTCTAAAGGAAGCATTTGGTGGGGCGCTAATGGCTTGAAGTCTAATGGAATATTACTTCATATATTTGTAGTATCTGCTTACATTGTAGTTAAAGAATATTAACAATGTGTTAAAATTCGTATGAAATATAATTATTAGAAAAATCACATTGGAAAAATTCTCCAGTCTTTTCTTCTGTATACAGATACCATATTTTTGTCCATTTTGCTCACCATAAAACAATGGATAGTAAGGCAATTGTTAACAAAACAGTAAAATTAATAACAATTTGAATCTAGTTTAATCAAGTTTTAAAGTCGTTGAATCTAGATAGCATCTTTGTAGTCATACCGACAATCAACCTGACAGCATCTCGTTTCAGACCCAGTACAGCGAGACCGAATCCAATAATCTCTCACATAACACCCCACACAGTTCCGAACTCGACATAGATTCCCCAGCCGACGGCCGACCGGCCAAGTCATCAACTACAAACATCGAACCGAAACGTTTGCGTATTGTGAACGTCCCCTAACTCGAACGAGTCATTGATAAGACGTTATCAAAGGGATAGTTTCGATATACTGACATTCTAATACGGATATGTGAGTTGGACCAGTAAATTAAGTTTCTGCTGTTGTTCGACGTGGGTGTGATTTGGAACTTGTAAGATATGATATGGTTCGATAAATCGGCTCTGGTGTATTGGTTGTGAATTGGGATGGTGAAACCTCAAGTTCAGAATTAGATTTTCAGGATAAAATGGATTTGTAAAATCTATACTAATGCTGAAGAGTTTGTTTGTTTGAACGCACTAATCTCAGGAACTACTGAAAGGATTTTAAATTGTTTTCACTGATAGGAAACTACATTACTCCTCTGTGTTATAGGCTACTTCCTATCTTGGATAAACTATTTCTTACGGGCGGAGTTGTAGGCAAAAGCTAGTGTAATATCCAAACCCGGGCAGGGTTTGGATTTTGTGCCCTATAAGGCGATATGCTTTTTCCATTAAATCACTTCAAGTCATCAACACATAAAAACTTTCATTCCCCGAACTAAAATTAGAACGGCAGTTCACGGAACTTACGGATCAAAAGTCCCGTAAGTACGCTACTAATAGAGCAGTGAGGCTATATAAAAGCAAAAGTAAAATTGTTTCTTCATCAGTATTTTGATTTAGGACAGCTTACTTGACCTTGTCGTGTTGGTTTATCAGTTCAATACATAAAACTGGACAGCACTTTTCTGCCACATTTTTAGCGATTTCGGAGTACAACCTACGATCCTTTCCTCATCACCACATTTATTCGCACCATACATGAAAAGCTACTTTAATAATCTTATTTGTTACTATTCAAAAACGAATCAGGAAAAAGAAATAAATCATTGTTTTCGGAACTCAAATGTTCCAGTTAAATACATTTATTTGAATTTGGAATTCTTAACCAACGAGGAGATATTACAGATGAAACTAGCCAGTACGTCTAAACGCCAATTTCATATGTAAAGACTAAATATTAAGGATACATTAAGGACGTCACAAGACCAAGTTAACTGAATTATTTGGGACCACGAGTAACAAGAAACTTCAGTAAATTTCACTGGAACTTCATTGTACAATATTGTCTTTGTTATAATGGATGTTCCGAGTTGCGGTGCGGCGATTCGATTTAAACAGTTATCTCTTATTGTTTGATTCGAATCGTGACTGGTTATTGTGGGGTTCATTTGAACAAGTACAAGCTTCAATAAGAGCGTTGATATTCACAAAATTTTGAGTGTATCAATAATTAAAAACTATAGATTAGCGTTAACACTCACAATCTTTTTTTTTACAACCCCGCTACACCTGATGGTAAATGGATTGGGATCCAATAGAATGTCAATAGAGATGATTACCCCTTAGTAGTCGATACAATTATGCCGGCCTAATGGAACCGGATATACACAGGCTGATCCCGGTGCGCGTCACATTTTCGTGGGCCAATAAGGCGGGTTTTAACACCTTATTGTACGGTGGTCTATACGCACGGATATGAAATATATCGTACCACCAGTAATCTTAACACTTGTATACACAAATGAGACTTTTAAAAATGCAAAAAAATGTGTAACGTAAATACGGAACACTTTCCATTTAATTTGTTTTCGAATTTCATATTTATAGTTTTTTAATAATATCATTTGTGTATACTCCCCTAGCCTTGTTTACATATATTTCATTTTTCCAGTCTGTTCCATTTCTACCAAGGTTATATAAGACCACAGATAAAATTAACTGGATTTCTAGGTTTTTTATCACATTATACTCCGACATGTTTCAGTATTGCTCCCATTTGGCATGGTCCCAACCAGCCGGCCGTCCGAAACAGATAGCGAGCCTAATAGTAGATAGTCTAAAATTTTATTTCTCCCAAGATTCCGAATAAACCACTATTACAGAAGATATACTTCTAAAACGTGATACATTTTGAGACAAGAGAAATAGGTCATTCTTACCACTAGGAATTGAATAAATTAAGAGGATTGGTTAAGGGCGGATTTTAGACTTTATTGTTTTAAGGAGGCCTTTACCTCATATTAAGATGGGTTATTGCAATATTATTTACATAAATTGAAATATAATTAATTGCAGTTCAACAATGATATAATAATGATAATTATATACACATAACATGATTGTAACATAATAATAATGAATTCTGCTAAATTTGTAATTGTAATTAATGTTTTCAATTCTGTAACTTTTGTAGCAATAAATAAAAGGTTTTTTACTATTATTATTTATATTGTTTTAAGCTGTATGGTAGGGTGACTTTAATTTGGATTTTAAGTATTAGAAATACGACTTGATTTTGATAATTTTTCCTTGTCCACAGGCTCACAGCGGTCGGCCATCGAAGCTTTCCTGCTCATCACGTGTATAGTACAGTTAATTTCTAAATACAGTGCCTTGAGTGAAATCTAAATTATATGTATAGTGTGGTAAGAACGAATCTCGTTTGGCGTATTCTCGCGAATTTGAAAGGTTATCTTGGATGGTATTAGAAGTATTCTTGCTTAAAAAGTATTAAAATAACATCATTTATGTTATACAAACGAACTTCTTAGACATGGAACGATTTTTAGTATGAAAAACAACGTTCCGTGTCTTAAAAATCGTTTATATAACATGATATTGATACTTATTTTATAATGGTAGTATTTTAGGTAAGAATAACTCTTGGCGATATCGCTTAAAGTAACCTATTCAAATTCGCTGATGAATCTTTGTTTACATACTCGAGGGAAACTAGATTTTTTACTTTGATTCAACAATGAATTCTTATTAATGCCAATATGTCATTATAAATGCGAACGTCTGTCTATGGGACTTTAAAAGTTAAATCACTTACCAATTGTTGGCGAATTTTGTAATAAGCTGGAATTCTAAGAAAGGACACAATGTTTTTTTTTATATTTTAAGAAAGGATATTGCCAACTTTTTTTAATTTTTCACAAATATTCCACGCGGGTGAGACGCCAGCAAAGGCTAGTGATACAAAATAACCTTTCTAGAATGTTCTTTACGTACATTTCGAAAACCAATTTAGTTCGAGGTTATTCATACAGGGTCATTTTGACATTGTATTACTAAATGAAACCACCTTGTTTTCACCTTTGCCGCTCTTGTGCCAAAAATCATCCATTAATAATGAATATTTTCAGGGATTTTTCCAGTTTTACTTATATTATTTTTTATCAGTTTGTAGTTTAATGCGAATATGGCGTGTGCGTGAGTGTATTTCTGACTGAGAGTATGATTTTGCTGCTGCGATGAATTCTTCTAGAGTAGTGGCATTAGGGCGCGTAAAATTCAAATTACTTTTTATTAATATTTATTTTGTTCGAAATTTAAATTTTTTATTTCACATCTAGTACTTATAGTAAAGTATTATTTCCAAGTAGATAAGTATGTGGTATCAGTTAGTAACGCAATGTCAAATGACCCTGTATCATGTAAATTTGTAACATGTGAATAAATAAAGCTAAAAGTATTTGCCAATCGCTTCAGTGTGTAAACAAAGCAGACACATTGCTATATTCTGTTTATTTTCGTTATTACTGTTTTGTACTATTGTTAATTCTGCGTATTCAGCGTGCCTAAAGTTACGTTCAATACACATTTTCCTGTTTTCAAGCGATATACTAGTTGTCCGAGCTTGTAAATATATGTACGGTGGAACCCTGTTTAAGTTAGTAGTAAGGGTGAAAGTTTGATTAAGGAATATGTTATTGTTTGTGTTCATAAGTTTAAGGTGTATGCTTTGGGTTTTAATTTGGCGGATCTTCCCAACTAGGCTATATCTATACGTATTTTTAAACAAAGTCTAAAAAAGCTATCTGTATTGATCGATTTTCTCAAAATCTACAGAACGGATTTTTGTACGGTTTTTACTAAGAGATAGTTCAATTCTTCAGGAAGGTTTTTGTTAATAGTACATTACAGTTTTATGTAAATTAACTGTAATATAACTATTACTATTGAAGAGCTCGCGTGGTAAAAAATCTCGTGGATTGGAATTTACTCGGGAAATTCTTTGTGCCACACTGATTTCTACGCGGGCGAAGACAAGAGCTAGTCAGTCATAAATAACATTTACATTCCATAAGAGTATGAAGACTGAACCTACTCTTCACGACATTGAGATATTTTATAAAGAATATCGTTTCTTAAAATTTTGCATTACGTATAAAATAGGTATTACATTTTTACACTAAAGCTAACGTGAAACATAAACGAAAAATATGAATGAAAATGATATTAAAACTAATATAGAATGCATGTATAAATCAAAAATGCATCATTCGGTCAGTTTGGTGCGCGGAATTCGTTGAAAAAATTTATTCAACCGATTTTCGAATTGAAACACACGGGCATGCGGATGAAATTCGCTTGCCAAAAAATAACTGTACCGTGGTCACGCCATTTATTTCAGTAACATACACAAATTGTTGTTTCCGCAAATAAACACTCGGTTGTACTAATATTTTTCATGTTTAAAACATTGTTCGTAATCAGTTAAATTGCTTTATCACGGAATTATTTATTTAGTGTGGTTGTTCGTATCCATCGGGACGTAGTACTGGCATTTTAACTCCCGGACCTTTAACACCCTTTCAATGATTGTTTTTTTTTTATTGTCTTAGTAGGCAAACGAGCTAGCGAGCAATGCCAGACGCACAGCTAAGCCGTTGACTACCGGGACGTGAGCACTAAATTATGACGAGAAGAAGGAGTATACGCTCGTAAGTTTTGTAAACGAATTCCAAATTTAAAAATTCCAGACTCAGGCTGATCTGAGCAGAAAAACGCAAATACCACATTGCCGGACCCGGGATTCGAACCCATGACCTAAGAACGGTGCTGTACCTAGTATGCAGTACAACTACGCCACCGAGGAAGTTCAATCAATAAATCGCAATTACTTAGTACATAATCTCAATATTAATATAGAATTCATAGAAATGACGCTTCATTCGCGCACAGCGGAGCTATCGCGTAACAGATGCCTCGTAGCTCGAGATTGAATGAAAAATGGATGTAAAATTGAAAACTAAAATAAAAAAACCGCCATTTCGCTTTGAATGAAGGAAATCCTAAACCGGAAACAGCGTCGTGGCTGACAGTTGGTGTGATCTGGGGATACGTATCTTCATCCTCCTGTCAATCAAGACCCCTTCGTTGTGGGCTCGGATGGTTCATAATAATTATTAACATTACCCTCGTTATGTCAGTTCTCCAAACGAGTATTCTAATACTATTTAGCTGAGATGCGATTAATACTATTGTTTACGTATATCGTGTATAAATTTTGTTTTTTTTTTTGTCCTACTACCTCTGGATAGAACCTGAAATCCGCGTTTAGAATAATACTAGCTTCTGTTCGTGAATTTGCCCACGTGAAGTTTTTCGGGATAAAAGTCCCATTATATATTTCCCCGGAATAGTAGCCTTTAATCTTCCCAGGGTCTTAAACTGTCTCCATACCAAACTTCATAAAAATTTAGTAGATTTTGAGAAAATCGATAACATACAGACAGAAAAGGGGACTTTGTGTTATAATATTATATTTCTGTGTGACAAGATGTCATGTGACATACTTTTGTGAATATATTTATTTGTATTAATGTCTGTAGATATTAATACAAAGAAATATATTCACAAAAGTTTGAAAAAAAAACAGTATAATGCGCATTAAAAACATGCAAATCAAGATATGGAAAAAATTAAGTATTTGGCATTGGTGTTTTGCTACTTCACAGTAGATTGAGTAACCATCACATGACCTCAACATTTTTGTTTGACAATTCTGCCATTTTCCGCTCTATATAATCCTAGAACTCTGCTAATCCCAAACGAAATAACCAACCAATCTGATAAACTAGTCAGGTAACGTTAACAAAAGATGCAGCGTCTGGGAAACTCAAAGGCCAATTAATGGGAATCCATCAAAGGATCTGCAATAGATCAGAGGTACAGCGACATACAGGGGTACTGTGGCGGCCGAAAGCCTGTATTCGTAAGGCATCCCTTTTGATCGACGCTTCTAGATATTACTGCCTCTGGCATTTCGGTACTAACAGGCCGTTTCTCTGCCGTTTTCACTTCGGAAATGCGTGTTCAAAACGAATTGTGGATTTGTGAATGAATCTGACCGATAGTTTCTCGTGTGTTTTGTGTTTATTTGGATTTTGGTTAGCCATGTACATAGTGAAACTATATAAATTGAAGCAGACAGGTGCTGGAGTGGAGACTGCGATTAGGTAGACGTAGTGTAGGATGCCCTGCTGTTCGATGGACTGACGACTTGAAAAATGTGGCGGGTGGTGGATGGATGCGGGATGCTCAAGACTGGGATGGTTGGCGCTCACTTGGAGAGGGCCATGTTCAGCAGTGGACGTAGAGGTTGATTGATACATTGGTGTAAAAAGTATTGATAGTGGGAATCTGTCCCGATGTATACCAATTGGAAATCAACTGAGTGGCGTTCGATACGTACGGCAGCTCTTTGTAATTACCATTCGAATGTAAACGACTATCGGAAAACAGTAAATAAAACACTGAATAAACAAACTGTTCGGCTGACTTTCTAATTGCAACAAAAACTCCGGAGATACGTATTTAGAATCAGTACAATAATATCTAGATTGTATATGTTCCAAATGCCGAAATTGTAAGCACAAAATCTCGTCTCAAACCTCCAGCGCTACCCGAGAAAGTATTCAAATCATATATTTAAACTTCCTAATTGCTACTTTTTATTATCTTACTGCTTCAAACATATTCCTTTCTAAACCTAGAAAAATCACATCAAGTTTACTTTTTTTATCACTCCATTTGCATATTGATGTCTAAGGTCAACTTTGTTGTTGAGGATTTCATTCTACTTTCGCCTTTATTACAACATTTGCATAAAGAAAATTTCGTTTGTATTTCTCACAAAGGAATATAGCAATGTGCCAACGTATAACGTAACAAAAATATAATTAAATCAATTATTCTATAGCAAGCACTGAATTTCGATGTTTTATGTCACGAATGATAAATTTTTGTAATTATATACATACGCGTTGAGGGCCGGCGATAAAAAAATGTGTATCATAAATCTCAAATAAAATGTAAAATTGTTATAAATAAATGTTGATAATTCGTTTTAAGTCGCTTAGTTGGTTACCACGAATTTGTTATGTAAGTTTTGATATGCGTGTCCTTTCAATTGCTGTGTACGATTGTATTGTTTGTAGGATGATTTTGGTTCACACTTCTTGAAGTTGGGCGTTGGTAGAAAGATAAGAAATATCGGGCCATTATCAAGTGTATTAGTGACTTTCAATCCCTTTCCTCCCTGATGATATGTGGTGAGGTATTAGATTACCTCTTTACCCCAACCCAAAACCACTCATTACCCCCTCCTTGTGATATTTCGCGATTTTATTATCGAACCCCTGCCCCCTTTCGAGGCTCACGTGATTAATGGACGACCCCTATCTTGTGCTTAATATCAATGACTTTAAGTACACTCTTTTAAGACTTCACTAAATTATAATCGCGATGCCTTGCAGTGATAATTTAAATATCGTTCGTATTAATTGTGTCGTTTTATCCTATAAAAATAGTTACCTCACTACCGAATTAATAAATTCCTTCCTTCCTCAATAATATTTAAATGCGCTAACAATCTTAATTATCCAAAATAATTCGTTAACAATTTTTTTACAATATTCACCTCATTACGGTATTTAAAATAACCGAATATTCCACGTGTCAATGTGTCCGAATTTGTTATTATTAAATTTATTGCTTAATTACCCTAATCTAGAATTAATTGTTGTTTCAAATTAATAAATTTCATAATTATTGAACCATTCATTTATTATTAGGTGAGAGATTGGCTAATTGGTATGTTAAATTAAATTTGTTAGGACGTCGGAGTCACTTCTACTTCTACAGACCTTGCTATAATGGCTTGAATAAAAACTGCAAATGACTTTCAATCTTTCAAGGCATCAATGAAACAGATATACAACATGAACACCTCACAAATATCACTAACTACAGAAATACTTTCTCGTTATAATAGCTTGTGTTAAAGACTAAGGGCTTTCTATGCTGTGCAGTCTTGATCAATGATCAGATATATTTCGTGAACACCTCACATTTTTGTTTACTATTATTGTATTGGTAGGGACTAATGCGGTTATGATTTAATAAAAAGAAATATCACTGGCTACAGAAATACTTTCTCAAACATTTCTCCAACTAATCGAGTGGTATGACTGTCAACGACCAACTGCCTAGGGTCTGCAAACGCTTAGTTTTTTTGTAACAAAATATGTCACAAATATCCTCACAAAATTATTTTTAAGCTAACAGTACATTAATATACTTAAAATTGCGGTGTTTGTAACCAATGACCACCAAGAGTTTCTAATTTTAGTAGCCATTGGTTACAAGCGGTGTACTGTGAAGCGGCTAGAAGCTGTGGTGCTGCGTATTTTTTTTATTGCGCAACAACGTCGATTCATGTTACACCTGGTCCTGGTTGTAGAATGAATAAACCTTTGACTGATTGCAGACTACACTTTTGCCTTCGCCAACGTAATTTACTCCAAATCATCGAGTTATATTAATTAAGTCATTCCAGTCCAGGACGCCAGAGTACACCAAATAGATAACGAATTAATGTTTGCAGATCTTTCAAATGTTAGCCTAGAAAAATTGAATCTACGTCTTATTGTTTATATTAGACTTTGGAATTTAAACAACTCAACTTAACTCTCTATCAACAGCCCAATTTCTGCAGAATATTTCTTAAAATCTAGATAATTTGTAATTTCTAAATCTAATCTCATTGTAGCATTAACTCACTAAATAGGTTATGTATTCGTGCGATGATAATTTCAGTTTTGTCTGCTTATCTGGATTCTCATAGCTTTTAATGTAATTATCTTCTCTTAGTAACATTTGATTCGTTCTTTCCATTTTATTAAATTATCTGCAGAAGAACATAAATTGCTCAATAATGATAATTACGATTGAATTTTAGTAATTTTATAGAATATAAAATGCATGTACTATCATGTTACTATTTCCAAGTGAACCCAATTGGATGGTGAAATTTAACTTTATTTACCTGTGAAGTCATCGAATTCATAGATTCCTGCTTAAGAATTACTTTCACTTTATTATAGATTATAGACTATTTCAAAATTGAAATTATTATCATCACGAATGTTATTTTTCACTTAAAACTTAATCGTACGTGCCAAAGTATATTTATTGACAAAAAAACTATAATGTATATTGTATATAAAATTTAAGAGAGCTAGTTAAGCGTTCAGTGTCGGGTGAATTTATTTTCATTTCGTTAACGTGTTTGGGAGGCGTGAGTTCACGGGAATAATTGAATGGTTTAAAACGTTTAATAATACTTTAACTGGAATTTACAGATCCGTTTCGACTGGGTTTTGCCGTCGCTGTGGTGTTATATTTTAATTTATTTCATTTCTTCTTTTAAGCTTTTGATATACAGTTTCCTATTCAAACAATGTCGAGTTTGAAAGGCATTGTATGCTTCAATATTTCCAAAACTTCAAGTCTTACTGAATACAGACTAGCTCAATCTGGAATGCGATTTGTTTTATCAAATTAATATACCACTTGTTCCTTAGTATATATTTGAGTAAATGTTTCAGATATATTAACCATCTTCTCCAACAATTGAACGAGTTAATTTGGCGTGTTTACTAATCAGAATAATATCGATAAAATCATTTGGATAACTAAAATGTAAATTCGAAATGTGCGGTACTATTATTAATAGGCGAACATAAATCGTAGAAGCTTGTGTCCAAATTCCGCTCCCAAACACAAAATGATAGTGTTGTATTTTGATTTGACAACGGAAACTGTATATAATTTAATAGTGAATGTCCACGTTGTATAAAATATAGTCAATTTTGAGCACTATCAAAATGTTCTGTGATACATGTGTTTGTTAGTTTATTGCATATTATATGTATATGTAACATAAGTCATTGGATGTCACTTCTTAATGGCGATAAATATACCTATATAAATTCATTTTATTTCGTTTTATTTACAGTGGAATCACCTAAATATTATTACACAATATAATATCAATAAAATATATTGGAATAAATATTACGGACAAAGGCTGTAGACTAATATATTCTTTTTCCTCATCCAACTTTCCTTCTCAATCCTCAAAGTTAAGTAACCCTCTCACGAAGACTCCTTCCTGTTTTGAAAGGTTCAGTCACAGAACCAATAAATAGCTCGACAAGTACCTGTACATCTCGAAGTATTTAAAAAGTGTTATATTTTCCATGTAATTAATTATAGCTTTTTATAAATCATGTTTTCATTAGTTTTTTTTTTTGTTTTTCAGACGCCGATGACGACATATAAAACTACTAAGGAGTTATGCATACAATATCTTCTAATGTATATAACGATAAGATTAAAGTTTCTTAAGCAATCATGTAAGAAGCCGGTAAGTGATCATCACCAGGAACACCCGCACAAGAGCATAGGAAGAAGCTGATTTGGGCCTCCAGGAATTTTCACTTTAAAAAACGTCAACTAAATTTGTCACTTCACATCAGTTTTTGTGAAACTGTATGCCTACGCTTAAACAACAAAAACCGGTTCAAAGCACTCAAAATTTGAGTCATAAAAAGTCTTATTAAGATCCTTAACAATGTTAACGCTAGGTACAAACATACAACTCCCGCATACGAACGATGTTGAAGCTCCTCCAATTACATTGAAAAGAGGTTGACATCGCATTACTACGTAGTAAGTGAACTTTATTTACCAGGAGCGTATACCACAAGAGGAGGTTTTATCTCATTCCCACAAACATAGAGGTACAATGGAGAACCGCAAGCACAAGCAACGCGAGCGACGATTTACGGGTCGCGGAATCCGAATGCGGTGCTGCGTATTTTTTTTATTGCGCAACTACGTCGATTCATGTTACCCTGGTATTTTTCTATCGCCAACTCAATGGAATTTAGGTTGCGCAAAGGTATTTTAACAAGAGCGTTGGACATTGGTGTACATTTTAAATTCGTATTGTTTCGTTGTCGAGGTTTATTTTTAATTGTTGCACTTTTATATTTTTCTGTTTTTTGCGCATGGCCAGACGTTTCATTCGCGGAAATGGCATCATTAATGGTTTTGCGGTTTGGAGTTACCACACGCCCTATTTGATTGTTTTATTTGTCATTGTTTTTATATAATACAATGAAGAGACGTAGAGGGTGCTCGTTTAATTTTATGTAACACATTTCCTCATAAATAGTCGTAACTTTATAACAATTAGGAATTAAAAAATATTGCAAAGCATCGCACTTGGCACCCTAAAACATTAGATTTTAAGGCCCATAAGAACTTATAATTATCGATGATGGTGATTAAACACTCTCAAATTTTCTAGTAAGTTGCAGCTGCCATTAAGCCTTTAGGTGCATTCCTAAAAATTTAGCATTGAACATATCAGTAATATTTATAATGGAGTGTTATGAACATTATCATACCAATTCCATCAATTATCTCATGAGATATTAGCTTGAGTTATTATAAGTCGTGTTCACAGCTCGAGTATTAGTACGCGCACGCTTGACTATAAACAATGACGATACCATTCAGATGTTTATAACAAAATCACCGCAATTGTCATTCTCAGACAAGAACAAGTCTCATAATGCTCAGTGTACTCTTTCCATCCTAATAAACAATTTCACATAAATTATCCAAAAATAAGTTGCTAATATTTAACACGCAATTAATTCAAATGTAATACTTTAATGTTTAACAAAATACAGCAATGTTTATATCTGACACAAAAAGTATGTGTGAACTACACTATTTGTTTTTATACGTAGAAAAATCCTGCTGTTAGTGTTAAGAAATGTAAGCAGTTAGTATATTTTGAGAAACACAAAGCTATCATTACATCGAGAGACCTATCCATTAAAAAGCGAGCAAACTTCAAGTCTACGTCCAAGTACAACACAATGCGTCCGTCAATACTCCAGCCGGTATCAAAACGGTGATATCGGCATGAAAATGTACCAGTAAAGTGGAATGTTATGTATGAGATGACAATGGTAAGCGATACATCAAGCCGGCACAAAAGGCGTCGCGACGCTGCGCGCGACAACAGACGGCAAAGCCATATTTATTGTTCAAAACTATTTTCTTTTGTACGGGACGATTTATAATGAGATGCTTGTGGGAGGGTACTAGGATCTGTTGATAGGGTATCTACCAAGATATCTGATATCTGTCTCCGGCATCCAATTTTCGCTGGTGTCTTCCGTTCTATGACGTGATCAGGGCCGAGTATATATTGGGTACAAATTCCTGATTCAGACATTGAGAAGGAAAATCCGAACATTACGTTATCTGACCTGGGATTCGCACCTCGTACCACGTACGCGATGAAACTACAGTACCAGGGCATTCAAGATCCAAATGACAAAACGTCCTTATAAGGAGTTATTTTGTAGAGTAAGCTGGTGTAGGTATACTTAGTATTCTTTATTGAGGGGTGCTAAGACTCTGGTTTGGACTTTGGACTTCACTTCAATTATAATCTATTAGAGGTATTGCCAGGCCTCCAAATCCTATTGTCACTCCTCATTGCTTCTTAAATATCAGTATCGTACTTTGAATTTCCGACAATGGAACTGACATTGTTGTGAAGGTGTTTGGATATTATATTTGTAACAAACGCAGTCTAATGCATTCTAATTCATCTAAATACGTTCAGCAATTCCAACACGAAGATCGATAATGTCCTAGACAACATATAACCTACTGTTGCACTCATGGCTTCTCTATGGCCATTGAAAAGTAAATACATGTCGGGTTACTTTTTATTGTAATAAAATAATATATGAGATTTGTATCAATAAATTCATTTTACAATTAATAGATACATAATATACTTTGATTCAGAAAAAACAGTGCAATTTTTACGTGGGGAGGACTTGCATGCGGGCGGTGCTATGTAACTTACTTTACCATAAAACCACACATTATTGACCTCATGCACAATGAAATGAAGCTGAATGAAACGGAGTATACTTAATGAAAATCGCATTTCATTTTGATAATGAAAATGTACACGAAAAATGTTCCGCTCGCGTGATCTCTCAGATACGCCATATTCGTACAATTTACCTCTATTTGCACGGTAATCGGCTTTCATTTTTTTATTTATGGCTCTATGAACATTTTGTGCCTCAATTTACGGATAAAATGATTGAGATTATTCTCGAAAAATATTTCCCGTTTATATAAATGTGGATTTTATGGTCGACAGATTTTTTTGTCTGGCTAACGGGAACTGTTTACTATGAATAGTTGTATTCTAGTCCTAAATAGGTAAAGAATAAATCTTATTATTAATTAACCCATTGTTTATCTGCAACCAAGGACTATATTTCGATTTGAATAAGTCTCAGTATCCTAGTGGAAATTTATGTACCTCATTTCTGTTAGCCCGAGTCCTTTAGAAACTCTTTTATATAAGTAATAATATACTATATAAATATAGTATAATGCAAGCAATAAACGACCTTAAGCACATATCGTACATTTTTAAAATTACCGCCAACGTTCTTTCCTACCTAGATGTACTTATTCCACTATATCGAGGCAATATCGTTTTGAATTTGATATTACAACGAAGAGCTGTTCGCTACTTTTCTGTAAAAGTTTTTTGCTTATTTGTTTGAAAGTGTTTCTTTCCTCGTTCAACTACGATTAAAAGTAACGCAGTCTGTTATAATATTGGAAGGAAACTAGCACCTTAACCTGTTGCTATCACGATCACGGAGTTATGGTTTTGTTTCGTTAAAAGTTTTGTTACGATATTTCCAACCATTACAAGTAGATAATGGGTCCATAAAATCCATAACGTGTGGAACAAAACTCAATTCTAAAGTGGAAAATTTGGATTACCCAACTTTTTGAATTAAAAAGCACGTCAGTTACTCAGTATTGGAGTCTGACTGCCTCGGTGCTTTGCCTTGGTTATGCGTACACGGAACGAGTACAACTACCGCGCTGAGGTCCTGGGTTCGAATCCCGGGTCGAACCAAAATAATTGTAACTGGGTGTTTCCATCGTAAAAATTACTCAGCCGCAGCTTGTAGTTGGAAGGTTCGCGGTGTGATACCTCCGTGCTTCGGATAGCATGTAGAATTGGTCCTGCACCTGATCTCTCACCGGTCATGTCAGATTGCGGTCTCACCGGACTATGAGAGTGGAGGAACAGAAAATGCACATTTATATTTCGCACACATTTGTGCACTATAATATCTCATGTGCACCTGGGTCATCTGCGATAAGGTTGGCCGCCGTGGCCGAATTTGGCTAGGAGGAATTCATTCAGTGTAGTTTGTTACCGATATGCAAGTCGATAGATGGACGTATATATTATTTGTATCCGCCCGGTTAGCGACCACCGTACACAAGGTTTAAACCCCGCCATACTTGCCCATGTAAGTATGTCGCATATCCCTGTATATATCCGGTTTGCCAGGCCGGCATAATTATATCAAGTGGCAAGGGATAAACATCTCACATCAGACAATACTATCTAGACCCAATTCCTCTTACAAGTGCAGAGAGGTCACTTTCCCATGCCGTGTTATGCTGCTATAATTTTGAATACACACAACACGGTTGTATTTTTATGTCTAGATTATTTCTGTTGTTAGATATTATTAATATACTGCTTTCTGCTTTAAAACACCAGAAATAATATGCCTAAGCAGTCGATATCGTTTTTATATCGCCTTACGTATGCATAATAGCGCATTATTAATATAAAATGACACCTCGCGGGTCGGCATGTTACTCCACTTGGCACGTTTTCTATTCTATTTAAACATAGTGAATTTTTAATGGTTACGAGGCTCAGCGTCCATAGTGTTACGAAAGCTTTCAAATTGTATTTTTGTGTGACCTAAAACGGGGATCAAACATCTTTATACAAGAATCGGAGACGACACTTATATCTAATAGGATTAGTTAATGCATTATTAAGAGGAAAGCAGGTATATATACGACTTATCACGATATTTTTATTAGGAAATTCATTTTTAAATTCAATTTGATGGTAGGATATACTTTATATTTGTATACCCGGACAGCGACCTCTGTACAAAAGGTGTTAAAATGCGCGATCTTTTGTAAAATAACAATAAAATCGGAACGTCAAAAAATATATCATAAGTAAAATTTTCATACAAACACGAAAATGTATCGTGAAACACAGCTGCCATGTCAATACAAAAGCAGTTAACTCGTGATATCTTAATGTTTCCGTCTCGCTTCATCCTTTTATAAAAAACCGTACGTTCTTTGTGAAGTGAAATTTATTTATTTTTTACCAGCCTTGTGGTTCGATATATGGGATCTAAGTGGAATAAATAGACGTTTATTTTTACGTATAAAGGCTAAAGGCCTTTCACTAGTTTCTAGTAATTTTTTTTGACAGTTATCGTATTAAACAACCTATGCAGATAGTTCTGATTTTATTTGAGAGCATAGATTAGAGAGTAACTTTCCACTTTTGTATTTAGCCGGTTTACATATTTATGTGATTATATACTACTTGGGAATTGTGAAACAGGACTTTGAAACAATTTTTCAGATGTAATAAGACCTCATTAATACCGCAATAACGCACTTGGGTCGTGATTCGCGAGATTCAGAGTTCGATCCTTAGGTCAGGTAAAAAAAATGCAAACGACCATCTGATGGCGAAGGTTGGAATGCTAACCAGATATGATGATAGCCTGGCTAAGTTGGCAGGGCTTTACTAATTAAATAAACAAATCTATCATATTATAAGCCAGATATAAACTCGCCGAAATGAGAATACACATAAATAGTACGAATAAACCATTAATGGATAAAGTGCTAGTTTTACGTCATGTTAAATTTCAAGATAAGTCCTTACGCCCAATTTAAGAAATATATCTTCACAAATTCAATGGAAACGCGACTTAAAACACTGAATTTGAGATATCCGTTTCCTGTAGCTATTAAAATATTCACTATATCGCCTTTAACGTCTTATACATAGGATCGGTATTCTAAGTACGAGTTGGGGGTCGTGCGAGGCATACATTTTGCTGCGTTATATGTACAAGGGGCTTATAGCTGGAGATTGGACACTTAAATTTGGTTCATACGAAAAAAAAAAATAAAAAAATGATCGAAATTAAGAATAATATAATAACATAAGTTTATTTAACAAAAGTTTGTACATACACTTACAAATAACATTGTGTTAGTTGATACAATACAACATAACATATTATTTTAAAGTGTCTGTTTGAACGCTGGTACCAAAGGTAAGATTAACCTTGTGCTATGGGTACCAGGATTCTCACATGAGGCATTACCTAAGTTACATTAGATGCATCGGAGCTCGGTTATTTTGGAAACTTAGTAGGAGCGTGTGAGTGTGCGTATGCGTGTGTGTGTAATATGTGAATCATTTTATTTCGAGTAGGCCGAATTTTTACAGAAATAGTTCTATGATAACACTAGGCTTAGGTATCGTGGCAATCATTACAAATATCCGATAAGACTGTACTGAAAACACGATTATAAGTTAAGATAAAGTGCTTTTTCAAACAGGTATAACAATTTTTCGTTTCAATAAATTTAAATAAATCTACCTTTTCGCGGTTTATGTAAATAATTTTAGTACCGAACAGTGGTGAATAACATATAGACACTAATATCCATGAATGCGGTCTGCACATCGTTATAATGACATTAAAATTAAATAATTTTTCGAGTTTTATCGCGGGTTATATATTTTAATTTTCTCCCGACGCTTCGAAGATAGTAACCGTCATGGTCTAGGGGGAGATCTACCTGGCAGACTTCGAAATGTCGGGAGAATATTATAATATATAAACCGCGATAAAATCCGAAAAAAACTTTCGAGTAAATATAAGAAATCATTATCGTTCTAATGATACTTAGATTCTACATAAAGGGAAGCCGGCAGGAATCGGGTTATATAAACCTTCGCCACTGCTCTACACGGTTCAGTCTGCAGACTTCATGGTTACATGATGGGGGGAAAAGTATTTCAGAGTTCCACTGATAAGACTTAGAAAAAAAAAACAGTAAAAGTAACCACTATTAGGTAGTAGAATACTTACTACATGTTTATATTTTAAGTTTGATAACGTCGATAGCTTAGTTAGGAGTGGAATGTCCGCAGGTTCAAAACCTAAAGAGACGCACCTCTGACTTCGCTAAAGTTATGTATATACTTGGTCAATTATTGCTTGATTTAACGGTGAAGGAAGACATCGTGATGAATATCTGCATACCAGAGAAATTCTTTAAAGAATTTTGAGGGTATGTCAAGTCTTCCAATTCGCACTAGGCCAGTGTGATAAACTAAGGCTTAATACCTATCGATAGCAGAGGAGGTCCGTGCCCAGCAGTGGGACAGTATAGTATAGGGCTGATATTATTATTATATTACTATTATTTATAAATTCATAACACTAAAAATTCTTTATCGTAACCTCGATCACATTTATGAATACTTAACGTTCCCCTAAAGCTTTAAAAAAGCTCACCGTTTCTCGGAAACAATGGAGTCCCGAAAAGGTAAGCTCAGTAGCCTGTTATCTCTCTCAAGTCTCTGTGAATAAGAAAAAGCTCACCGAACGCGTTGTCGTTTATAAAATCCATTAAACGAAATTAATTTTGTACAGGGAACGTTCAGTTTCAAAAAAACCTTACGGAACAAGGCTTAAATTAAACTCGATTGTTGGAGTATATTGCTTTATTGTTTCAGTAATCGTTTCAGTGTTTCAGTGCTTTCACGCTTAATAAGATTGACGAGTCTGCGTGGAGGTGCACTAAGGTTTCAAGATAGTAATAATCATTTAATTTTTTACTAGGTTTTGATTGCGATTTTCCTAGAAAAAAGCCCTGTACGATACTTTTTTCCGATAATACTTTTTTTTCATTTTGCTTCCGCATCTAGAGAGCTGTTATTTTATTAAGACACAGTGACGTTTTGTCACTGAATTATTATCTTTCTGTAGGACTTGTTTGTTTCGGTGGCGTGGTTTGTAATTCGGAAGCGGTATGAGTATAACTATCGCGTTGAAGTCCTGGGTTCGAATTCCGGATCGGGCCAAAAAATACTCCATCACTTCTCAAAGTTAGGACGTTGGCGGTGTGATAACCCCGTGCCTCGGAACGCACGTAAATACATTGGTTCTCCATGTCGAATTGCCGTCTCACCGGACTATGAGAATGAAGGAATAGAAACAGAGTGTACCTGTGTATTGCACACACATTTGTATACGATATCTCCCTTGTATATCTCAATATTACTACCTTGTTCACATTGAACATCATATTCGAACGCTATGCCACAAAAGACAAGCTTGTCTTCATTCAAGATACAGATATACCGACGAAACTGTTTCCCTTCAGGCGCAAGCATGACATTCCGCAGGTAGAGACAGAACAGAAAGGTGTATACGAGCGTTACTATCTAAGTAACGTCTACAAAACAAGGTGCGTCACCGCAGGCAAAGCCGTTAATGTCTAGATAAGGCGTAACGTATTTAATAGGGGTATACAGTAAGACTAAATTTAGGGTAAACGGTAAAAGATACGCGCCTGGGGTATTGGAAAAAATATTAGTTTGAAACTACGGTGTCCCTTTACGGTGCGTTAAAATATGTGTACGGCTTCACCTTCCTATTTTATTTTAAAGCTTTTTAAGACCCAAGTTGATGGAGATTTATGATTTGATTAAAATTTACGATTTTGTCCCCTGGAAATGTAAGGCGTATTGAGGCTATTACTATTAATGTACGCTGTTTAGTGAATTTTATAAATATCACAGATCGAAATTTTCGTTTCTTTATAGAGATAAAAGTAGTTAGATGGGTACATGAGACATTTTTGTATAAAAAAATATGTTTTTTTATTTACCCCAATTTTTACCATATACCCCAAACAATATTTCGTTACCATTTACCCCAAAACGTTGGGAACGCTGCAGTTTATTCGACAACGTACGATATTGAATGTTGTGATGCCAGCTAGCTGTTATTACCAGCTGTACTCTGTAGACATAAAGCCAACGCAGCTGCGGAAAATGTAGTTGACGAGCTCAAACCGTATCGGCTCACTCAGCTGATGAACTGATAGTTCGGTTTAGCTGTGACTGGTAGAGAGGTAGGAATGGTTAGATACGGTATAGTGATTTTTTAACGTTTTGAATTCGAATTTCACGTTAAAAATGAATTGTGACATTTATTTACAGATCACGATTAATAGTTATATGATACCTATTTGTCAAATATCAAACATTTTTAAAATAAAGCCAATCGAAGTCTATATAAGATGTCATTGCAGATTTATTTGACTTACAGATCACGATAATAGCTGTCGTTAAACTTAAGAAATTTTAGATCCATGTGCGAAAGCTGTGTCAATTTTTAGATAAGAGGTGTTTGTTATCGATGGATAAATAATTTATACAAGTTCACCCTTGCCTTTTATAAATGCAAGCTGAGTATATCACTAAAATACTTTAACTATTGTTTTGAGAATGTGGTCTATTTCTAGAAAATTATTCAACCTCAGATAGACTTGACGTAGTAATTATAATAGGGGTAATAAAATTAAAGATTGATATTTTATTGTCTTTAGTAAAGTGAAAGATAAAATGTTGAAAATAGTCATAAGTACACTTACCGGACAGGAGAAAATTAAGAGAAGACAAAAAAAATTAGAGACAAATATCAATGAGTGTTATTGTCACCCAAACAACTGGCATGAAGAGGCCTTAACTGTGTCGTTGATCGTACGGCTAGGAAGATGACGGGAGATCACATCAAAATCTCTGTCCTATCACTTATCCTTATTATACTTATTTCCCGATTAGCAATGTATCTATTTACCTAGAAAGTAAGGATTGTTATGAATGTTCATATTATCTCAACGTGGAATGGCGTAAACTTCATAAATTAATTCCTATAAGAGCAAATTGACTACTGTCAAAAAAAATTAATAGTACACCATGGGCACAATATTTTTCAGCGTGATTTGAAGCAGAAAAGCAAGATGGCTGCCAGACAGATAGCGGCTTCCATTGCTCATATATTTTAGCAATGCTACGAGCATAGTGAAGACGCTATCTAACACATTTAGAAGCAACTTTTATTTTATACACTAACGTTCTAAGTTTAACGCATGTTAGAGTAATTCTGATACAATAACGTTTTAACGTATAGTTGAGTAGCCGTATCCACATTTTCCCACATTGCCCACCAAAAACCCACTACACGGGTAGCGCACATGAATGACGCAAGTGTAACTGTGCCTTCAAAGCGCATTGTGACGATATCTTCTACTATCTATTGCATCACACAGGAATCTGCCCTTTGCGATAACTTTAATCATGTTGAGCGTTGTACTTGAAACGTCAGTAAATCAATATTGGATTTTTGATAGATTTTTTCTTCTTTTTATAATACTAGGGAGGGTTATTGTGTTTTGACTATCTCGGTGGTGTAGATGTATAACGGTACTATTATGATGCTCAGGTCTCGGGTTCGGTCCACAGGTCGGGCAAATGATTTTGTTTTTTTTTACTCAGTATTATCTTGAAGCTTAGCTTGACAGCCTTGGTGGCGTAGTTGTATTACATATGCAGTATGACCCCCACTCTGAGTTGCTGAGTTCGAATCCGAGGTTTGGCTGTGATATTAAATTTGTTGCTCAGTATTATGTCGGAATCTGGTTTTTCTGTCCGATATGGCGATAGGCTGGTCCCTTATCACATCACGGGATGGCCATATGGCGAAAAGTGGATGTACTAGTTGCACCTCTGCTTATCCCTTCAGCGATAAAGGTGTGAAGTGCATTTGTTTTTCTTCTTGTGGGATAATAATCACACCTTCATGTAGTGACGTAATACTTCTTCCATTGATGTTAAGGCAAGGTCTGCCTGACATTAACCCTTAGAAAATCAAACTCAAACAAATCACTTCAATGAATTATTTAGTAAAAAAATATTTCGTGAATAAAAATATTTAACATAAAAACATTAATCATAAAGTCAATATACAAAACAATATTATATTTTATGAATTGAAGCTCAAATAATAATTTTAAATCAAAATGATTGTAAGATTCGAACTCTTTCATTAAGTGCATTTGGCATTGATGGATACGTGTTTTAATGGAAAAGCAATTTGAAAAGAAATATCTATCGCCATTAATTAACATTCGACTGGGTTGGGACATGCAATAAAGGTTAAGTACCCACGAGCCGAGTTCGTAAAATGATCTTGAGAGATGAGGGTAAAATTTTACGGTAGAGGCCCAAGAGTGTGGATGGAAGAGTCGGTAGGTGTCGACCGCACACAACATTGCTTTCAAACGAAAGATATTTTTTCTCTATTTATAATAAAAACCCTTTGAAGTTTATTTAAGTGAATAAAGAACGTTTGTTGATAATGTCTCAAATAAAGGCTATATGAAATTTGGAATTTGTTCAGCTTTTTTGGCTGAGTTTACTTATATTAACAATTACGCGAGCTAAGCTACGCTAAATTATCTTGGGTCTGCTCTGCAGCTTGCTTCAGGTGATCCATTCCAACCTTTAGCGTGCTTGGCATAAAACCGCCATTCACAAATCCAGCAGAGCAAAGAAAAAATCCAGCACATTAGCACCAGCCACCAAGTATAAAATAATGCACATTAAGCTACATTGTACATAAAATCTCATTCAGCGCTTTGCAGCGCGTTTTTTTATACATTAGCCATTTGCAACGCCGCGAACAAACGAGCGCTCTCATCACGTTAAAAGCTTTGGCTTAACTAATTCACGCTTTCAATCAAGCGATATGGCGTGCTTGACATATCAAAAAATAAACGATAATATATGGTTCTATGTAGTTTGGTATTGTTGACTAAAACAGAACTAATTAGTTGTTTTCTTCTTCAGTCTTTGGAACTCTACTGCTCAACATAGGTCTAACGATTTAAAATTATTGTGGAGTCAATAAACTTTGAATTTGAATTTGATTTCCAGAATAACCAGTTAAAAGCGGCCTGCATCAAGCGGGCTGTTGCGACCTTTACGAGGTCATATGTGCACTTTGTAATATGATAATGTGAGTTGAATCTACATTTATTGTCTCTATACAATAGAAACAAGGATTTAAAAGTTTTTTTTTTTTATCGCATTCACGTCACGGGGCAGACTGCAAAGGCCACGAAAGCTGCAAAGTCTTCAAAACGTCGGTAGAAAATTATACTATTAATACTTAAAATCCTATTAATAGTTATATTTTAATGTCTAACATTCGCGTAAACATAAGAACAGAAACAAGGATGCCAAGTTTTTAAGAGTACCTAACTTTCTTAACCACTACATAACAAAGGACGTACGTAATAGCAAATGTATTTGTATATCAACTCTTCCATTAACAAGATCAGTCAATCAACAACCACAAATATTCACACAATCGTTCAAAGAGACTTCGCACAAACGGTTAATTCCCACAATTAATATGTTTTGCTTGTCAGATTCCCTCAGGGGTACCAGGACAACAGAACGCGTCAGGATCGTTTACACACGAATTTATATACCGCTGGGGACATATCAGTCTGAAAAACACCACCTAACTATTTAGATAAGGTATGAATGTATAAATCATTTTTATACGTTTGGGAATTTTATTGCTTTTAAATATTTTAGTTGAGCTCGTATTTTTTTAGTAAAATGTCACGCTCGGTGGCCGGGCGCCGATGAATAAGTGGCCGCTCGAATAGATTCTAAAAGATGGGAACTTAAATGCTGTATTTATTATTTGAAATTCTAGTCACCTTGATAAAATTTTACTTTTTTAATTTCAGAAAATGTAACATATTATTTGATGTCAAGCCCTTTACCGAAGGGAGAGTATGAGAAGATTAATGAAAGTAGATGAACAAGTCAAAGTATATACTCTCTGCCTATTCCTACGGGATGCAGACGTGATATTATTGTTAGAATAAAAATATATTTGTGAGGGTGTTGTGACATTCATTTACTATAAAACCATTAAGCGTTTGACAGACCTCGGTCTGTTGCAATTGGTCGTTGACAGTTGTACCGGTCGGTTGGTTGGTGAAATATTTGTGAAAATATTTCCGTAGCCAGTGGTAGTTCTTTTTATTTTCATCAAATCGCTTCAGTTTTAGTTTAATCAACATTAGAACTATATTTAAATTATTGTAATTGTAGTGTTAAGTCTGCTGGAAAACCTAATAAATAAATTTGCACATAGCATTTATGCATATTAGAACCTATGTATTGTATCGGGTTACTGTTCAAAATATTTCAACTTTCGCCACTGCTTTAATCGATATATGACGTCAACCAACGAATGACGTTACATCAATGGTCAAAAGAATCACGGCTGCCTTCTATCGGAAGAGTTTAAAAGCTTCATAACGCAAAATACAAACTTATAGATAAATATTACACCTGGCCATCGGCGTAACATTTCAGATATCCGATACCGCGGCGGAAATGAAAGGATGCTTGGCAGATGCGAATGTAATTGAAAGCTCGCGGTCCATGATAGCACAATATTGACTAATAGATAACTATGGCTTTACAAGTTTTAAATTAATAGCCGTTTTATATAACGATGGCTCCTAAGTAAATTATCGTATCTGTAAAAATTGCGACATTCATTTTAGCGTTTCATTATCTATGTGATATTTAGTACCAAACCCATTTAATTTAAAAGTTATTAAAGAAAAAAACACTTCATTATCAATCATTTACAAACTTTTTTTGAATGGGTTTTGGTAGTAAGCAGTACCTACATAAAGAATCAAGACTTTCCCGTCCTCACACCTACCACTACAACTCCTGTAAGCCAGGATCAGCAGTGGCATGCATTTTATGACACCGAGCAGTGAAGCTCGCCGAGTCTCAGGGAAAACTAATATGTCATTATCCCGCAACGAAATTAATCAAATAGAAAGATATGGAAGAGTTGGAAATATTAATTGTCCACTTTTCTTTCAGATACGATAGTTTACTTAGGAGTCATCGATAAACAATCCCAATCTCAATCTTCAATCCGATTTCAAGAATGGACCAATCAAAACAACTCACTTGTACGCAATACGCATGTCAGAAAACCTTTGTTCTGATTGGTCCATTTTTGAGATAGATCGAAAAAGCGATTGGGATCGTTTATTGAAAATTTAGCTTTGGATAGTAAATTGATTGTAAAGTGTAAGGTCGCGGGTTCGGATCCCAGGTTAGGTAACTATTTTTGTACGATTTTTTTTTTATATATTTACTGGTAAAACGATACGAAATCAGGAAGCCGCTAGTTAGAAAATAAGCTGAATATTTTCTATCACGTTGTAACAGTGTGTCGCGCTAACTTTCAAAACCTCTCTAAAGTAGCAATAAAAAAGTCGTTGATTTAATACCTATCCAATAATAAACATTATATATTCAATAAAAATCATTTTAATAAAATTATTCATATATTGAAGCAATTAACACCTCGCATTAAAACAAAACTCAATACCGTATTAAACTACAGAAACACATTAAGGCGATACCTCAAGGTCCATTTTCATACATTTTGTTTCACCTTTAATCTGGGTAACTAAACAAGTATTGGCAAGTAAAGAATTTAAATTCACGTCTAGTTAGTGATTAGTCCTCGCAGTTGAAAGAAAAACGTAAAAATAATTAATAATCATGGATATTTCGGCCTTTAAAATTTAATATGACGAAATTTAATATGACCTTGAGGTATCGCCTTAAACAGTTCCCGCTTTGAATACCTACTGATATTAATTTGTGTCGATACAAAGCCGACCCGGCCGGGCTGTAATCTTACATCATTACACCCGCTGATTGGACCCACAAACAAACCCGACAAACAGCTTTTATATATAGCGTTCGCACGCGGTATTGCCAGTGTATTTTGAAACTTACTACAAGCACTGCACTGTACTTTTTTAAATTAATCACTCTACAGCGCGTGAAATAATTTTATTCCCATTGCTATGACTTTCTTACCTACCAATATAAGGATTAACAAACCTACTTATAATAGTAATCAAAGACAGGTTTAATGGCAATCGTGCTATGAAACCAGCCGATTCTCTGGTCGAGTATTAATCACGCATGAGTTGTCTGGGTTGAAATTTCTAAGTGATATGGCGATGGCATCTTACAATACATGTGTCTCTACTTCCCTGCTCAGGGATACCAGCGTGAATATACACAAAGAAATCGAAACTTCCAATCCTACTTCCAACACTCATTCATCATGCTTAATTCTTATACAACATAAGAATAACATTTCTAATCGATGCCCATAATAACAATAAAGTGCGCGTCACACTCCAAGCTACCGCAAGCTACGTAAAGCTATTAACTAACGCCATCAAATAAGTTTAACACGGAGCGCACAAATCTCGCGCGTGGCATTTCCCACTGTAGTAAATTTGGATCGCCGCCAGTGGAGTGTAGCCTTAATGGAACCATTCGACGAAGACAGATCGTACCACTTCTGGTTAGAAATAAAAAGATTACATCGGGGAAATTAGTCTCGGTTTGTTCTCTCATAGTAATTCGTACGTTTTCTTATATAATGTGTTAGTTAAAAAGAGATTAATGTGGTTATGAGAGTGAAGAAACAGGGAGTGCATTTGTGTATTGCGCACATTTGTGCACTAGAATATCTCCTGCGTACCTGCCTGATCGTTGAGATTGGCCGTGGCTAAAAATCGCCTAGGAAAGAACCAATATGATGGTCTCTTTTAATTTATATAAGGAAATATTTTAAAAGTAGTAAAGACACATTTGTTAACGTTTATGGCTGATTTACAATCATCAGGTAAAGTATAACACAAACGAATTAAAAATGACGGTACGTATAAAATTGACAATATATATTTGACGGATAAATTTTATCTAGTAATTGCAAAATTAGTCCTTAATGAAATGTGATATTAATGACTTTAATATTAAATAACGAACATTAGTTACTTGTTTAAATAGAATTCATAATTGCTAATAAAGAGTAACCATCTGAAATTTTATTACAAAGCTCTGTGTGGGATAACGTAGTGGTATACACCCTGACATTTTGGATTCGAATTGAATGTTCATGAAATACATTTATCAGAATGTGTGTGAGATCTAAATGATGCTTGTTTGCAGATATAGATATATCGATAGTCCTTGCTTGCCGGTAAAATCTGATAGGTAATAATTGAATTAAAGAATATTCGAGTCGTCATATATATCGCCTTATTTCTACAGCAGCGCAGGGATCTGAATCATGAGATATTACGCTAGTGTTCCATGTCATCTGTGATTAGATTAAAAACACACTTTTTTATTTTAATTTTTATTTGGGTACTAGTCTCTTTCCCAGCCGAATCAGGTAACAGCAATTTAATTTGGTAAAATAGATGCACTGGTTGCAACTCTACTTTGCCATCTGTAAAAAAAAAAATCAAAAACAATTTAAAATATTTATTATGTTTGTCTATTGTAGAATTTGTTGCTTGTCGTAAATTTTTTTCTTGAATATTTTTTTTTATTTTTATGTACATATTGTATTTACCTTCGTATTTGTCCGTGTTTACTACATTCTCGGATACAGTGAACCCATTAAACCAATTTTGATAAATTTGTAGCAACACTTAATACTCGTATATCTAAAAAAACACTTATTCTTTTTTTATTGCTTTAAATGACGAGACGAGCATGCCATTCGCTTGATGGTAAGCGATACGATAGCCCATAAACAGTAGAAACACCATCCAACACCTTGAATTACAAAGTATTATTTGGTATTCCACTGCACTGGCCATCCTGAGACGTGAGATGTTAAGTCACATTACGTCCAGTAGTTACACTGGCTACAATGTCCTTCAAACCGGAATACAACAGTGACTACACACTGCTGCTTGGCGGCAGAAATAGACATTGCGGTGGTACCTACCTAGACGGACTCTCACATATGAGAGACCTACCACCAGTATGTCGGATATATCCCCAACAAAATGACATAAATATCCATCGATTGGAAAACGATTGTTCACCTACGCCTTGAGATTGCGTTGTTTAAAACCGGAATGGGTTCGATGCCGTGGGGTCGTATTTCACTCGGCTACCATTACCCGAGACGGTTCAACTAGTCGCGGACCGAGGACATTAATCCGGGGTCAATTTAACTCCGGATCATGTTGTTGTTATTAATATAATTGACACATTGACGTATATTCTATAGACACGTACGTCCATATAAACTATTCGTTCAAAATCTGAACTAAAATGGCAAACAAAACGTCACTGTTACAACCTATTTATTCACTTAAATAACAAATAATTTTACTTATTTGACTAATATTTTTTATTCATATACAGGTTTACACTTAGACGCGAGTTCTTTTATTATGAGCGCAACTCCGTACACAACAAGCTGTCAATATTGACACCATACTAAGCAGTTGTATGGATTGCAGTTCAATTCAGTTGAACACAGTAAATATTCGGAACGCCAAATTTAAAACGTAGTACTTATATCGATGAATTGACATGTTCAGTGTACGGTCAGTCACATAGGTAAACAAATTCAAAATTCCAATATGTTCTCGTTCTTGTGACGTGATCTTCAACCGAAATTTATTTTTAAAAGTTTAAAGGCGATTTGAATCTTAATTTTTTTAGGTACTTTTTTGTCTGTCTGTACATATTGTTTCCGAGCCGGTCTGGTGATCCGCTTTGTCTGTCTGTCACCAAATATAAATATACTATTATGTTAATATAGTATAGTCTTATTAAACCCAGGGCATTGCTATTATAGTACTTCATAATCAAAAGATATGAATAGATAATGATTTCTTATGTTTATAAAAGTTATAGTAGGTACCTAAAAGTGGTAAATATTTTAACTTTGACCGTTCGTTCGACTACCTCAGTCCCCCTCGGACTATAAAGCTGCAAAGTCTTCGAAACATCAAGAGAAAATATAACTTAAAAATACGCTTTTCTGGAAAAAAGTTTCTTCCACAATATACATATATTGTTAGTAACTGAAGTGATTTATATTAAAATAAAAAGAAATATCACTTAGTGCACATATACTTTCACAAATACTACATAAACACTGCCTCGGTCTGTCAACCGCTCAATGTTTTTATAACGAAAATATTTCTATCCTAATATTATTTATATACCACAGCACTACCTTTCGTTAAATAATTTTAATTCGAATGATATATGATATGATTCTGCCTACACCTAACACAGAGGTGTGATCTTATTATATAGAATATGATACACAACATACATTTGAAGTCAATAGCTTTGTAAACCCATCAATCGTCGCCCTCCCACTCCGAACCTAATATAAAGGTCTCGTCTTACCTCCCAAGAGTAATTGGGTGGTTGCGTCCGACCAGTGATGCCAGCTACACACCTTGTAATATCTTTAAACTTAATTAATAAATTGCCAAAAGATAATTCCGACAAAAATATCCCCATCAAAATTTTAGGTTAGGATTTCAAGACAAATGTAACAAAAAAATTTTGGACGCGATAAAAAAAACACTTACACCTAAAAACAGTTAATTACTACTCTAATTCATTATGTGCCCCTAAAACTAAGCAAATAATTATCCACCAAATTTCTCGTCTTGTCGTTTAAATCTCCCCAAATTTAGAAGGAAAATTCCCGACTGTGATTCCCATAATATCTAATTCAAAAAGGGACTAAATAATTTCCTCAACCATAAACACTTATTCAAAAAAGTAATAGAAAATTGAAATTGAAATTTCGTTTATTGATTTATTTAATATAAAAATCCTATTTGTCTATATTTTTTTGTTAAGTAATAGTAGAGAATAAAATTAAATCATGCCATCTATTGGAAAATATCCACATTTAAAATTAATTTAATTTGATCTGGCAACACTGCGTCCGAGCACTAGATCACCTGACTTAGTTAGGCCATTTGTTATGACCCGAAGTGCAGGTATGATGAATTATTATGGTCTATAGAATATGCTAAGGTACTATACATGTTAATACAGTGCCAAATATTGAAGTTATTGGTATTGAAAATCATGTGTTTGGAAGAGGCAGCTATAGAGGCTCCCTATTTTAGTTTTGTACTTCATTAAGGGAAGAATAAAGTATACAAGTAAAGCATTCTATTACAATAATATTTTTTCCAGAAACTTATTGATATAGAATAAAAAAAAAGATATTGAAAAGAAGGCATAATATGCTTTCAAGTATATATTATATACTTATTTAAATATATAATATTTTTTTCCTTTTAATTTATATCGAACTAGCTGACCTGGCGAACTTCGTACCGCCTAACAATCGATTCTTTAATTATTATTTTTTTAATACTTATTCTGCTATTCGGGACACCAGGTCAGCTAGACAAAGATCGACATTAATATTTATATGATATTAACGTCACTCAATTGTTTTCCCTTCCCGGAACCCCTCCACGAACACTTAAACTTTATGGTATTGTATCAAATTAACTTTTAGTATTACGAATCTTTTGTATGGTAATATAGAAAAGTGTTGTTTTTAGACTTTTTCAGGCATTTTTTTCTCAAAATATCTTCGTACTTCAAGGAATATTATAAAAAAAGAATTAGCGAAATTGGTTCAGCTGCTCTCGAGATTTGCGCTTAGCAACACATTCAGCGATTCAACTTTATATTATCGAAGATAATAATATTATTATAGTGTTTAACTATGTCGAATTTATCACTAATGAGCATACGACAAAATGTTTAACTAACTTGTGATCTTTTGTTTTAACTTGGCAATAGAAGTCGTCAACAAACTTTATCAAATATAACCTGATTAATCACTTTTGCTTCTCAGATCAAACAATTCATTAGAGTCAAAATAATGATTACTTTATTCATTAAAATTAAACTATTTTTTGGATTTTATCTCGGCTTTAATATTTTAGTTTTCTCCTGACAATGCGAAGACTTTGCAGCCTTCGTGGTCACGGGGGGACTGAAGGCTGCACAGTCTTTGAAACGTCGGGAGAAAACTATAACATTAAAACCGCGATAAAATCCGAAAAATAGCTTTAATATCTAACATTTGCGTAAACATAAGAAATCATTACTTTATTCATTGGAAAAATATCTATTTCTAAGTTGTCAGACTCACTGTTCTCACAAAACGACGTGTATACACTTTGAATATCAAAAACAATACAACAAAACAATACCCATGCATGTTATTAAACAAATTTAATTACAATAAATCTAGGGGGCCGGCAAGTTGGTCCGGACTCGAAACAGATCCCATAGTTTGGAACTCGCGTGAGTCGGGCAATTTTAAACTTAAATTATGTTGCCAGCGCGGTAGTTCATTCACCCCTTAACGCGGTTTGTTTGGCCCTTGTTAAATGCACTGGCGATGAAGTTTAAGTATTCCATATTTAAATATTCTGTATTTTGGTTTAATAAAGTTTGATAAAGGACGCAGGAACATGTTGGATGCAGGCTTTCGACAGGTCCGTTTGGAAATCTTTGGGGAAGACATATGTTCATACACACACACGCACAGTATCACGCACATCACATCACATATCCCCGAAAGGGTATGCAGAGGCGCAACCAGGGCACTTAATTTTCGCCAAGTGTGTTCCGTCTCATGATGTATAGAGGGCGAGCCTATCGCCATATCGGGCACAAATTCCAGTCTCCGGGCTGATGCTGAGCAGGAAACCCAATTATCACTTTGACCGACCCGGGATTCGAACCCAAGACTTGAGAGCGCTGTCGACCTATGTTCACCAATGGACTTTATGTGGCCGATGGTATGTTAGCCTTGGTAGTCAATTTATGGCCGTTTCCTATCAACGATACTAATATTAACCCTCGATCCAAAAAATGAACCAATCAAAATAAGTATTTGTAAGCATGTCAAAAAGTCTTTGTTCTAATTGGTCTATATTTGCGATGGGTCGAAAAAGCCATTGGGATCGTTTATTGAAGACGGCGGTTAGTAACGATATTTATTAAACTAAATGGCGAATTCAACTAAGCAAGTTTATTTCCGCTGTTATGCACTAGCCAAGATGCATTTCTACAATCGTTTACGCTAATAGAAAAGAGAAAAAATCTATGGGGATGATATATCTTATCGATAAGTGTAACATGTTAGTATATGTCATTCTCATACATAACGTTAGCGTTAACGATTGTAAAATGGCATCTTGGCTTCGGCCCAAGGGATAATATAGCTCTTTATAGTGAAATATTTTTTAGGTTACATTTTAATTTTACGAATTTATATTACACTAGATAGTATATCGTCGTTGTAGGTTGTAGGAGAACTAAATAACTCAAAATTTCTACTTTCGAGATAAACGCGATTAACTGTTTTTTTTCGTTATTTTTAAGCATTACTAAAAAACTATAAATAATTTTAATGTCGGTATTTTTATATATCTTGGGTCTTATTATTTATTATATTATGCATTAACAAAAAAAACTCTGACCTGAAGAATAAAAATATAAAAAAATAAAAACTTCTCATTTAATTCTGCCACAACAATGTTTTGTAAGTTTGCTGAAATAAACTAAATAACTCGTATAGTTATTTAGCTTTGCCACACTAGAAACCATATGGTAAAGTAATTATAAGGTTAAATAATTACAATTATAGAGTTTATTAAAGTGAATACCATTAGGATTTTCAATGGTTAAATTAAACAAATCAAGTTGTTTAGTTCTTCTACACACTTGATTAATTTTGTTTACAAACAATAGACTCGAGGAAGAATTAAACAACTCATTTTATTTAATTTCTTTACTATTGAACAGATTATAAGTCGCAGTTTATTGATTTTATTATTTAATTATTTACTTTTTCTACAACAAAATATGTATTATTTGAATATATTTATTTCTCCACTTTTAACATAAAAAAAGCTATAATTTCGCAACGGGATAAGATAATGAAGTGCTTGTTAGGCCAAAATATGCACCATGTTTTGGGCAACACAAAAGTGATGAAAGTCCAAAATAGCCAAAATCCGAGTTATTTGGTTCTCCATCTACAACGACGATATACACGCCCCCAAGCACGCATGCAGGCATACGCACACACACGCTATCCTACAGAGAGTGATATATTAGTATTTATACTTTAATAATAATGTACACATTTTGTATATGTATTACATATTGTATATGTATATAGGGAAGAGCAGTTTCCTAACACAAATATATTCAATACTTAAATGAAACACTAAATATGGTTTTACTGTGTGTAATTATTAAAGATTTTTGTAATGTAACTTTTATTTATATTTTTTATACGGTCGCTTCATATCCCAAAAATATAAATATGAACAGAAATTACTGGCCAGCACAAAATATATTAGGTTCTATAAATGTTTTTAATAAAAAAATATATTTTTTAAACAAAATTGGCAAGCCAACACAGCTCCTTGGTCCAACCCATCAATATTATGTTACATCGCTCCATAACTTCATATTGGGTTCCATCGTTTATCATGTTTGCTTTACGAAATACTTTGGATTGGATCGGATAGAAAGTAGGTGACTTAATGAAATAACTGTCATATTACATGATATTACTGTCTTTGCTTCTTTTTATAGATTATATTTCAAAACAGGGGTAAAGACTTAATGGTGTCAAATATTGACGAATTCATAGCCCATTTGATTGTGAAAAGTTACCATCGCCTAAGAAATTCGACGAAATCGGAGGCATAGCTAAATTAGTAGACTGCTTGCTATAAAATACGTCTTCCCTACATATTCTAAATCAAAGTTCCCCGCAGCGTCTGCCTTTTTATGAACGCAATAAACTCAAAAACTACTAAACGGATTACGATGAATTTTTTTATGTAGAGAGTTTGAGACACTGGGAAGGATATAGCCTACTTTTATCCCAGGAAATTTCAACTAACTCACGAAGGCAAAGCCGCGAGCGAAACCTAGTATTACTATTTATGGTACTCGTCTTAATTTAAATCAATTCAAAGACCCCAAATAGTTTCTAATACAAAACGCATCTGTAAACATCCTATAACGAATTCAAAATAGACCACACTTAATGGTTGGTTAATTAACACGCAATATCATGATAAAAATAGCGCACAGGCAATATAGGGGGACAGTGTGTGCGGTGACCTATGAGCGCACGCTTGCATGGCTTTATTAAGGCTCGTCCGTCCAGCAAGCCTGTATCACTTACGCTTTCATTCGATAAACAGCGCCTCTTCACGTAATTTCTACAGGAAGTTGCCGCAGTGGAAACTAATCGGTAGATCAAGTGAGGTTTATAGACGAACGGGTCGTTCGGTTGGTATTGAACTGCGTGTACACTCTACTCTATGTTGAGGTATATTTTGTAGAGATATCGTCAGCTTGATATATTTGATACTTATTGTTGTAGCGTATAGTAAATGCATAGTAAATGATTTACCTTGTATGTCATTTACGTTGGAATATTATAATACTGATGGCCTAGGTAGTGCAGTTTCATACAACTGCAGTGTTAAGGTTTCAAGTTTTGTCCCCGGTTCGGTCAAAGTGATATTGGGTTTTTCTACTCATTTCCAGCCCGGCTTCTAGAATTTATGCCTGATATAGCAATAGACAATCATATTATAAGACGGAATAGATACGATGGAATATACGGAACTTGTTGCGCCTCTGTCTACCCCTTCAATGATAATAGGCATGATAGAGTGCGTGTATACGTGTCTGCTTCTAGGATAATCAGATAATGATATTTGTCGGTAAAAATTAAAGTAGTGATGGTATTTATCCAGGTGGACTTAAGCATAAGAGGGAGCTAGTGATACTATAATATTATTAGAATACCACATATTTCATATCTTTAGTATTTGTTTAGTATCTTCATATTATAAGCTTACGACTTTACCTCGAAGGGTTATGCAGAAGCATTACTACAGCATCCATATTTCTTCTACGATGTATGGTCTTATATATATTCATTGAGGTAGAGCCAGTTACCAAACCACAAATTTTAACCCAAACTAACTTAGACTTTTTTTTTTTAAATCAAATACTGACAACTTTATGTTAGCCTAAGAATCGAATGCATCCTCTCATGATTTACAACCCATTCATGCCACCATGAGACCGATAAGACTATTTACTCAACGGCTCTTATATCTCGGACGTTAAAGTAAATACACAGTCGCGTTGATAGTTTTACTTACAACATAAACAATCCGACTAGAGTCTAGTTGTGTTGCTGCCTCACATACTAACTTAAATCAACTTTGATTTTGGTAACAAAACTCTGCTACAAAATATTTAATTATTTTTTAATTTCGATTTCATGGGTAAATATGAAAGTTCATTTTAATGTTTCGTTATTAAATTAACCCACATACATTAATGAAAATAACATGTTATAACAAGTTATTTAAACTGTAGATATAAAATGTGTAAAAATCGAATAACAAATTTAAAATACTATTTTAATTTTATTTAAAATTATATTTTAATTTTACACGCCCCGACGCGACTACTACTTCTCTAAGAGAATTCGTTGCAGCAACAAATTTTCAGTCGGAAATATGCTCACGCTAACATCATATACGCGCAAAACTACAAAATGATCCAGAAACAAGAAAAATCTAATTTTAGAGTAAATTTTTGTTGCAAAGGTAAAGACGAGTATGGGGTTTCATTTATTAATGTTATTTTATGATGACCCTGTATATTATCACGCGATCCATTTACCCCCTTCTCTTTATGATATAAACAATCTTATAATTCCAAATGATCGTATGATGATGAAATTCATGGTTAAAAATTAAAATAACTAAAATAATTGCAGAAGAAATAATAAGGAACGATCTATTTCTTCTCTTTTGTTTATGTATAGGTGAGATGAATAGTTCGCGAGATATTAAAAAAAATTGACGTCAGTGCTGCTGACTTCACAGGCTCTTATTAAATATAATCACCTTTCATTATGTGAGCGTTACACTCCATCTTCTCTGTCACATTTTATTACATAATCTTCCAAACTTGTTTCCGGAGCTCCACACAGTCCGACGGCGTATAAGAGATTGGCCAAAAAGTTTTTTTTTAACATGACACTACGAGTTAGCCTGGCAGGACTGACTTATACAATCACACCGGACTTTTGGGTGAATGCTTTAGACAATCGAAACCCTTAATTAAAGGGAGACCAGCCTTCAATATTTATAAGAAAACTGACATAATAATCTCGCACCCTTAAAAATTAAAAATAATTAGTAAACAAAGGAAACATTTCCTCGCTGACATATATTACCTTCATATCCTACACTAATTATAATTTTCGCGTGAAGATACATACACACTATTTAAATTAAACGTTATTTAAAATGAATTGTACTACGTCGAACTAAATGTCTATCTGCTCTCACCGCTTTATGTATTAAATTCAAGAGAGAAATCATCAGTTATTCGCTTGCATTTTGTATTCATAATGTCGAACCGACGTTCTTAGACGATATTATATTCATCCCAGAATCAAACATTCAGTAACCCGCACCAATAGCCATCTTCTCACAAAGGCAGAAAAGCTTCAAGTCTATTGAAATAGAAACGTAGCACATCCGTAGTCTTCGTAGAGTCGTAGCCGTTTACGTAGAAGTGTGCTACGAAACGGTGCTACGGACATTCTGTAGGGAATATCCGCTGTAAAAATGACTTTGAGTTATGCTTTATACATTATTCGCTGATCTAGAAATGTCTTTTAATGGTATCAGATTTAGTACGAAAGCGCTGTCGAAAGAATTTAAAAAGGTTTTAAATTCTTAATGCTGTAGATGTAGAATTTATTTCATGAGATTATTTTTAAGTGCCTGTCGCGAGTTTTTCAGAACTTGTCACTTAGAATGATATAAGCACATTGGTTTAGTGGCAGTGGCTGAGAATGATTACGAGTTTGATTCTGCATTCAGATATAAAATTTGAGTGAGTTTTTTGGTTAAAAAATTACATATGAGCGAGATTACAATACGCAGATAATTTGGCGATACGTTCACTGCCTGTTAAATTATGGGATGCTAATAAGACTGGGGGACCATGGTTATATCAGTTGAGTTTCCGAGTGATAATTAATACATTTAATTAATTTAAAACAAAAACATTTAGCTTCATTTTTAATCATTCGAACTTTGCATGAGTAATATAATAAAATGATGTAAACGATATAATATTTTTAATGAGTTAAATTTTAAAAATATTTAATTGTTAGAATAAAAGTATTAAAAATTAATTTGAAGATCTAAATCATTCTAAACATATTTATTACCTATATCCACATAAAACCATCTAAAATATCTTAAGATTTGTCTATTGATGTACTGAAAATATTCTTTACCGACCCCGAGGAGTAGTTCTAATAAAAACATTAGGGCGGTGTAGCTAAAAGCTTTGGGTCGTACACTCGCCCAAAATGAAGGTGTCTTTAAATAATATGAGCAGTAGAATGACGGGCTGCGGCACTGACTCTATCTTATGTTATGAACATATATCTTAAATTACATCTGATTTTTTCAGTATTAGAAAGGGATTTTTCTTTATTTTGAAGTTTTTTTTGCTGCAGACTGTTTATATAGGGCAAATATACATTTTAAATATAGTATGTGCTATTATATTTTTATAGACATCTGATTTTTTCAATATTACAACGGATTTTTGTCTTTAGCATATTATGCTAAGGTGGTTTGGGCATTTGGAGAGGATGGATGATAAGAGACTGACAACAAAGAGGGTTTCTAAGGCGAATGTGGATGGAAGAGCCGGTAGGGGTCGACCGCACAGAACCTTCGAATGTCAGATATCTGACATTCTCAGTAAAGGCCAGGTCAAAAGTACCCGGAACTGGCGGGAAGGCATGAAAAGATTAATGAAGGTGGAGGAAGCGTGAGAAGTATGCCGTGATCCTGCAAAATGGCAATCCATAGTCTCTGCCTACCCCTATGGTATAAAGGCGTGACATTATGTATGTATGTATGTATTTTTGTCTTTATTTTGAAGTTTTTTTGCTGCTAACTATATACAGTAAAATGCATACATTTTAAATATAGTATGTGCTATTATTATCCTTTAATAGCTTCGTGTCTTGTTTCTTGAGCGATCTTGAAAGTCATGTAATCAAAAGTAACCATAACAACAAATATTTTATTTTATAAATAGATACAATATTTACTACGTTGCAAAGTAGGTACTTCTTGCAGGTGCATTAGATATCTTTCTCGTTCTATTATTTATATCCTATTTTATATTACATTCGGTACAACATTCTTTAACAACTATCCAGAAACAATTTACCTATTTACAATTCACAAGCTTCAGTATAATATCAAAATCCGTTTAATTATAGCTAAACTATGTCCTGCGGTATTTATAACAACACCAAAACATTTGATCGCGAATTTTAGCAAATTAAATTACGACCGCGATCCATACCCGCAGCACGGATAGCGGATTATCGTATTGTTAAAGATCAAACGATTTATTTAATTATAATGTTAAATTGTTATTAAAACGGTTTTGAGTATACAATTTTAGTAATGGTTTTGTGGTATCATTTTTTTATTGTAACGGTGAGCCACAATATATCTGCTAATATTATATGAAGAATTTTGAAGATATATAAATTCTACTTCCATGCATAGGCCAGCTCGTTGGAAGGACGGAGTAACTTATATTTTTTTACGGGCACAACAAAGTGAGCAGCACCTGATTGACTGACGAGAGATGATTATCTCTCGATAGTCGACACAATTATGCCGGCCTGTTAAAACCCTACACACAGGCTGATCCCAGAACGCGACACACTGACGTGCTAGCTGGGATAAACATCGTATTTACAGTGGTCGCTATCCGGACAGATATAAAATATATCCTACCACCAACAAAAACAAATATAGAACTGAACCCAACACTAAGACAGTATCCATAAAGCTGATATTGTTTGTATTTACGGTTGATAGATCACACTTTAATTCAAGCTGCCAAGAACATTAGGTAAATATCGTAATTATGAATTCTTGTAATCCGCTCGGAGACTTGTATCCATCTGGGTGTATAAATAATAAGTAGATATAAGAGAGATTTCCCAGGCGACCTCCCGCCTGTAGCTGTTGCTAGCGTCCTCTTCATGTTTGGACTGAAATGTGGATTTTGATGTCAATGTAGAGACATCGGGCACTTCATTAAATTAGTAGAGACTGAGACGTTAGATATTTTTGTGGTACGCGTTTAAATTTATTATATTTACTTACCTATTTATTCATTTACGTATGTAAATATATTTCAATCACTATTTTTTGTAGTTGATAACGTGAGTTTTCTTTTTGTGATGATCTGTATATTAAAATTCGCGGTTGAGTCTTCGTTAATAGAAAAATATTTTTAGAGTCCCTTGTCGGCTAGTTTATAAACATAATCTGGAACAATTTATTTCAATAATAATCATAAATGTACTCTATAACTACTTATAATTAAGTTTACGGTTTGAATTTTGACAAATATAACGCTTTTCATATAACATAACGTTAAGCTAATGCTGCCCGATTTAAAAGTGTGCATATTTTATCTCACATCCTTCCAGAGCATTATGTACGTAAACTAGCGCTGTGAAAGCTCTAATCAGAGCAAAGGATGTAACTAGCACAAGGCCTCCACTAGTTACGTACATTTTATGACTCTACCTAAGCTCTATCATATTGTATAAGTTATTACGTTGAGCTCGCGGTATGTATGCGTGAAAGTTTTTCTATGATTAAACGTCCCACAGGAAATATGTATTTTTCTCAGATAAAAAGTAATCTGTGTCACTTCTGTCTTAAAGCAATATGTAAATAAAGTACCGCTCCATAATACAGTATGCTACGAAAGATGTGCATATACTGGTGGTAGGTCTCTTATATGTGAGAGTCCGCCTGGGTAGGTACTACCGCAATGTCTATTTCTGCCGCCAAGCAGCAGTCTGTAGTCACTGTTGTGTTCCAGTTTGAAAGATATTGTAGCCACTGTAACTTCTGGACATAATAAGACTGAACATTTCATGTTTCAGGATGGCGAAGTACTGAATTACTGGAATAAGAAACAACCTATATGTTAATACAGAATATGGCGTATCCACGTACCAAATTATATCCAATCCGGTCGGCAGTTTCTGTCCTTGCTTCTAACATAGAACATTTTCACATATTTTCGAATTAAATGCCTCATTTAGATTATTGTGAATAATTCGCCATATATCTCAATGAATGAATATAACTATGAAGTATGTAAAACATCTGAATAACCTTTTTACACAGTCCTAATCGTGATATTCGATTGTACTTATTGTAAGAAGATTAAACATAATATAATATTCAAGTTATTGTTTGAGGCATAATGTTTTGACTGCTTCGGTAGCGCAGTTGTTCTGCATACTCGGTACGGCAGCACTCTGAGGTCCTGCGTTCGAATCCCGGGCAGTGATATTTAGGATTTTCTGCTTAGTATCAGCCCGGAGTCTAAAATTTGTGCCCGATGTGGTGATAGGCTCGTCCCTATCACGTCATGGGACGGATCACACTTGGCGAAAAGTGGGTGCCCTGGTTGTGCCTTCGCATATCCCTTTGGGGATAAATGCGTGATGTGTGTTTGTTTATTTTGTTTGCACAATGTATAGGCATAGATACCCTTGTTGCCTATATTGCTCTGTATTTATTTAACAACTTGGTTTTATAGTCTGTATTCAATTTAATATGTTGTACATTAACAAACGCTTCGCAGATTTTTTTATTGCCTTAGTAGGTAAATGAGCGAGTTGTCCGCTTGATGGTAATCAGCATTTTCCGCCCATGGACTTTGCCAGAGGCACAACCAAGCCATTGTCTACCGGGAGGTGAACACTCTTTAAACCTCGTTGAAAGAAGAACGAGTCGTAGCACTCGGAGAACACCGATGCAGGGAGATTATTCCAAAGTGTCTATCCGAGTACAAATATAACAGTTTTCTTAAATAGTACTGGATAAGTATCTAAATGAGGAATAAAATATTAGTAATAATGAGATATTTTTTTTGAACACCGATGCAAGGAGATTATTCCAAAGTCTTTATCCGAGTACAAATTTAACAGTTTTCTTAAACAAGACTGGACAAGTATCTAAGTTAGGGATAAAATATTATTAACAGTAAGATATAGATTTCGAAATAAAACTATTTACTTCGCACCCTTCATGGTCACGGTGCGGACTACGAAGGCTGCAGTCTTCGAAACGTCTTGAGAATATAATAATATAAATAAGATATATCTCAATTCGTTTTCAAATACCCATTTAGATAGTAAAAACCTCTACGAATATGATTCCCAAGCCCCTTAAAACCGAACGTGCCGTTCTCAGAATAAGCTCTCCAAACCGTAAATCATGGCCCATTTTATTTGAAAATCTTATCTGTACGCCAAGTGGTCGATAGTTTCAAATCGCTCCACTTCTCTGACGTCTGCGGGTATCACCTCAACTATTATACAGTCTCGAACTTTGTTGAAAGAGTTGCCAGGTAGAGTCGTTATTTAGAGCGATTTTCCTGAGTCAATAGAGTAAACTTCTTATGGCCTAAGAATCTGCATTTTCTGTTTGTGCGAACAAGCACCTAGAGATAGAAAGGAATGAATAAAATTGTTAAATACGATATCAATAAATAATGAATTGCAGCCAAAAAATTTGGAATTGGAATGTAGGAGTTTCTCGCGGTTTCGCTCACATAAAATTTCTTTCCCGCTACAAATGTCCCAAACCACATCACGACATCAGCACCATCTATTTAAAAAAAAAAACTATTTCCCATAGAAACAAACTATCGAGATAAAAAGCACACTACCTCTACGGGTGTGCCAAATTCTATCCAAATCCGTTCAGTTTTTCCTGCATTTACTTTTAACATACAACCAACCATGCAGACATCACAAAATTGCATTTTAGTATTACATCGACGATTGAAAGACTAATTGACTTATCGACTCCCCGACGCAATACTTGTGTGCTTGGTCTCCATATCAAATGCACGCCGATGCATGGGGGCACATTTGCCCCGACCTTAGGCACAAAGTTCAGTGTGCATACCTCATGGTTGCTAAATACACATTGAAGCCTATAAGGGTTCGCGAACATTTCCCTTCCCTCTTCCTTCCAACTATCCTGAGATGGCTCCTTCTCCTTCCTCTTCCCTTCATTTACCCTACCCCTCCGTTCTTCCTTCCAGGCCCTGAGACCGGATAGCCGTGGGTCGCCAGCGTACCGTCCGCTGGCACCCTTGGTGATAACGGTAGGGCCTACCAACTCCTCACAGGGACTGCCGTGGTTGCTAAGCCGGGGGATCGCATGTACACCGTTCACAAGGTAAATTGACTTATCGACATTTTGCGACACTAAGTTTCATACATGCTGCCTCGTTGGCGTAGTTGTATTGCACGTCCGGTACAATAGCGCTCTGAGGTCCTGGGTTCGAATCCCGGGTCGGGCATGACCTTATGTTACGTATGTATGTAAGTTTCATACATATTAAAAATCAGCTCTTTTTTCTATGTTTTTTAATTTAGTTAAAAATTTTCGTAAAAAAATGTTACTTAAGTCAATTAGCCTTTTAACCGTCAATATTATTAACTAGTAAAATGAAATTATGCTCGATAATTTTGAAGTAATGGACTTTTTGAAACTTCGTCAGTCAATATTTATTAATGAAATTTCTACAGTCATTCTCAGGGCATATAACTTTTACAAATAAATCGAATCAGAAACCAGTTAGCTTAGCCAATAGTGTTGTATACACCTGTAAAGATTTTTCATCTAGAATAAGTACCTTATATTGTGGATCTTTCATATGTATTTTTCTGTGATAAATCGTTGGTGTGTCTATTAATAAATAAATTCCCAGACATTCCCGAATATTCTGGCGCATGGTATCTCCGACCCCAACGTAATAGATGGACGGTGGGTTATCTCGAGTTCGAGAAATTACTGAATTTATGGTCAGGTAACTTAATATTTGTGAACTGATTTCAGGAGTAACAGATGTACGTATTCTTATCAGCACGGTTTAATCGAATGTAATAATGTATGCTCTTAGCCAGGAATATTATTAGTAGGTAGGTGTGATAGTAAGTGGTCACCACTGATCATCATTTTGTTATTTGTTTTATTGCTTTGAATGAAGAGATGAGCTTGCCGTTCGCCTGATGGTAAGCGATACGTCCGTCCATAAACAGTAAAAACACCATCAAACACCTTGAATCACAAAGTATTGTTTGGTATTCCACTGCGCTCACCATTCTGAGACATGAGATATTAAGTCTTACAATGTCCTGAACTGGTTACAATAACAGAGACTACACACTGCTGCTTGGCGGCAGAAATAAACATTACGTTGGTACCTACCTATCACTGAGAGACCTATCACTAGTAAATCTATAATGGCAGAGGAATATAAGTACTATTTCAAGCGTAGCTAAGATGAAAATATAAATCCTGGCACCAAAGTATTTATAAAATTTTCATCAAACCAACAGAAAAGTAAACCACAGCAACTTCTGTTTTCACAAAGGCCCCAAAACTCATAAGCAATTTTGCTCGGGTATCTAACTTGAAACAACATAATTTGACTCTAATATACATCGGAATTCGTAAGTTTGTTTATAAATCAATAAGTTGAAATTTCGAAGTATCTTAATACTTCAATAATTCAAAACTTAAGGACGAAAGTGGTGAACAATATAAGTTTTATTAGTTATTGAATATTTCGCCGAAATCCTCTTGAACTAATAACTATGTATATAGATTATATAATAATATCAGCCTTATTACATACTATCTCATTGCTGGGCACGGGTCTCTACTACTGAGAGGGTTTAAACCTTAGTGTACCACGCCTGTCTATTGCGGATTAGCAGACTTCACATATCCTCAAAATTCTTATAGAGTACTTATAAGGTGTGCAGGTTTCCTCACGTTTTCCTTTACCGTTAACGCAAACGATAATTCACAAATAATATACACATAACTTTAGAAGTTAGAGGTGCTTGTTTTTAAGTTTTAAACTTACGGACATTTTCAAACTAGGCTATCGTCGCTTTACACTGTTCTAGTGTTTATATAAATATATCTTACTGTAGTGCCAAAGGGTTCATATAACAGGATTCCTGTCGGGGTCCCTTTTAGAACATTTCACCCTTTACTACCTACGACATTAAATAATATAAAGGTATTTTCCTTTATACTTTTCATCTTTGTCTATGCTTCTTTGTTGAAACGACAGCGTATATAATTCGTAGAGTTTAATTCTCAGATCAGACAATACTTTGTATTCGTTTTTGGAACACCACATCTTTTGCAACAAGTTGTTCTGCTAACGCTCCAATAGTATACCTTCAGCACACCATTGCACCTTTTAACTATATAAATAATAATATCAGCTTGTATTATATACTTGCCCACTGCTGAGCACGTGCCTCCTTTACTACTGAGAGGGATTAGGCCTTAGTCCACCACGCTGGCCTAGTGCGGATTGATAGACTTCACACACCTTCGAAATTCCTATAGAGAACTTCTCAGATGTGCAGGTTTCCTCACGATGTTTTCCTTCACCGTTAAAGCGAACGATAAATTTACAAAGAATACACACATGATTTTTTAGAAAAGTCAGAGGTTTGTGCCCTTGGGATTTGAACCTGCGGACATTCGTCTTGGCAGTCCGTTCCACACCCAACTAGGCTATCGCCGCTTATAATAGTAATAATTTCTCATAAAGATAAATAGTGGATGTGAAGAAACGCAAGGGAAATATCCCTTGATTGCAAGCGGAATACCGCTTGCAATCAACTTCAGATTCGAAATTTGGATTGTTGCTGCCACACATTCAAATATTGGGACTAGCCAATAGCGCATTAGTTTAACTATATAGTAAGGATTAATTTAATACATACTGTAATAAAAATGTCAGCTTACCTACTGCCAATTTTTTAGTATTAGCTAAATCTACATTATTGATTTTTTTTTCAAGTGACACAGTTGATTTGTAAAGTAATTTTACAAACACCTAACGAACGCTGTAAGTGCTTTAAGGTTTAATGTAAATCGTATTAATTGGATAAAAGCGTTCGTTGGTTGAACATAATCACAATTAGTAGTGGTATATATTTAGCAAGAATAGCCGTGATAACGAATTTGCACAGTCGCGACTAGTCGTGTTGCGTGGTTTAAGGGAAAGGTGTAAGCGTTGTAACCATTTTGAATATATTTATGGAGAAGAGTTTGTTTGTAATTTTTTAGGCAGCGCCGTATTTTTATAGAGCGACAATTTGAAAACGTATTTAAAATTATTTATCAAAAGCCAATCGAAAAATATTGTTGTTTTTTCATTCATATTTTTATTTATTATATTTTTTGCAATTTTTTATGAATATCTCACCACATATTAACTATGCCATATATAACATAATTGTAAATGTAAACAATAGTACTTTTGTTAATTAATGTTCATACTTTTAGATTATTCAAAATGATAGAGTGAATTCAACAGGTGGTAGTTGTTGGATAGAATTTGTTTGGTTTCTACCGTGAGTATGGTACGGGTTTATTGTCCTAATTGTAGAACTCGTTAAAGACTAACCCCCTTATTCATAGACGTTTTTTATCTAACGACCGAGTAAGGCTGTGATAACAAGTCTGTTTCTCAGTGCTGACGGCATGGCAGTCTTCGCAGTGCGTAGACGTAGTGCGGTTGTGATTGGCTAATATTGAAATACAACAATAATAACCAATCACAACGGCCCTATGTCTATTTCTCAGTGCCGTTGGGCACTGAGAAACAGGCTTGTTATCACAGCTTTACTCCGTCCTCAGATAAAAAACTTTATGAATAAGGGGGTAATAGTTTGTCTAGTTACGTTTGTAGTAACAAACCGTACACAGTGTTGTGTGTTCCGCCTTATAATCTATGTAACCAGTATAATAAGAGATGTGAGATATTATATTAACTGCGAGGGACCAGTGTATGTCATGCAAATATCTGAATTCATTCTAAGCGATATTTCTACTATTTATGGTCAATCGACTTCCAAGTACACTCACTCGCATCATTAGAAGAAAAATTAAACCGCCACCTCCTTTAGCACGCGGCACACACCGCCACTAGTCTCCGTCGACTATTTAGCAAGTCGAGGAGAGTTCGTTACTCAATTAGGCGCTGGTTAATCAGCGACTGCTGGCAAACAGAATGTATTCGGAATGAATAATCTGACTGCATCATCTACATCGAGCCGTCACCCGCCTTCGCAGACTCCCCCCTCCCCGCTCACCCCCTTTGGGGATCATTTGCATTTTCTTGTGTAACACGCCAAATTGCTGACATAAAATTTGTCACTGCACTTCAATCTGATTACGCGATTCAAATTTTGAATTCGGGAGTGTTCGTTTTTCAAACTCGCGAATTATGTAACGGTTAGATTGGATTTTAGAATTAATTTTATCATTGCTTGTAGAGAAAATTCTTATTTTGATTTTTCATAATGATTTACTAAAGTTGTAAATTGAAAAAAACATTAATGTGAAGGAAATGCTAGATTTAAAAACAGTTAAAAACGTGGAATATATGCATGGCAAATACTGTTATCTAACGCGTCAATATAAATATCTATAGCTCGATCGATAGGTAACTGTATTCTGTCTTATTTATAACTCTGTATTTTAAACTATTTTAATTAAATGTCTTTAATAACAAAATATTAAAACGATAACAACTTTTGCTAATGACTTAAAATAGATCTGTTTATTTTTCTACCATTATTAAAGTAATCAATCAATTCGATTAATATAAAGACGATAAATGGCGCCATTAATTTCAATCAGTAAAGTTTTGTTTAACAAAGATGATAGGATAATGAACAATAATATTGAACTGAGCTCTACAGCTCTTCAAATATGTTAATAACTCTACAGTTATTAACATATTTGAACAACTATAATAAGACACAAAAAGGTCGCTTTTTGAACTAAAGGCTAAATATTACCAACACCATATACCAATGGCGAAGATTGAAATTTTTTGAAAGGGGATCTGACAATATATATTTAGATACTAATATAAAAATCGCAGATCGCATTCATCATTAGAAAATGATAATTATATTTTACATAAATGATAATTATATTTGGACAAGTTATAATATCAGCCCTGTATTATATACTGTCCCACTGTTGGGCACGGGCTTCTTCTACTACTGAGAGGGATTAGGCCTTAATCCATCACGCTGGCCTAGTGCGGATTGGTAGACTTCACAGACCCTCGAAAATTCCTACAGAGAATTTCTCAGGTATGCAGGTTTCCTCACGATTTTTCCTTCACCGTTAAAGCAAGCGATAATTCACAAAGAATACACACATATTTTTTTAGAAAAGTCAGACTTGTGTGCCCTTGGGATTTGAACCTGCGGACATTCGTCTCGGCAGTCCGTTCCATAACCAACTGGGCTATCGCCGTTTATAATTTGGGCATGTTGCAATCTTTTAAAATGTTTCTCTCTCTACAGTTGTCTTCTTATCTATTTTTTTGCTTTGACGACGTCACATTACGCTAAGGTATATATTTTTATATACATACATATAGCATTTGTTTCTTCTCCTTTTCAAACTTAACATTGGCAGATTTTTTTAATTCTGTCACGGCATAGTGACCCCAATGCAACTGATGATAAGGTTATGAATTATCGTAAAAATGATGCAGCTAATATCAACAAATTGGAATTAGAAAGGCTCCTTATCTAATGGTTTCACATCAGCTCATTTGCCGAGATACGAAAAAATTCATCGACTATTACACACAAGAGCTTTAGTATCTAATTAGTACAAAATTACGCATTCTCACTAATTTAATATAACATTTTAAAGGTTATATTTAAATGTACAAATAGAAATTAACTGATTAGGAGTGAGTTCGTAATTAAAATATAGACAATGTATTTTAGATCTTAATTATCTTAAAAGGTGACAGACATTAATTAAGGATTTTCTTTGTAATATTTTCAAAGGTTTGCTAAATTAATTACCTCAGTACAAACAAGGGTATATTTTAAAAGCAACGCAAGTATTTTTTAACATAGGCCGGTGAACGAATGAATTAAGATGTATTTTCGAAAATGTGGTTTCAATATACATAAAAACAGTCGCAACAATTCCGTCATTACTGATATATAAATAATTAAAACAATGATTCATAAATAAATTTACAAAAAGGATTTGGCAAACAGACCGATTCAATACACACTGGCGCCTTTTGTCTGCGAAGGGGTAGGCAGAGAGATACTAGTGCAACCATTTTCGCCGTGTATTCCGTCCCATGATATGATAGTGGGTGCGAGATGACATATTGACATTTTGACATTGCGGTACTATATGAAATCATACTTGTCTTCACCTTTGCTGACATTGTGCCAAAAATCTTCCATTAATAATGAATATTTTCACTAATAATCCTGGTTTAGTTTTCTGATTTTTCGATCATTTTGTAGTTTAATGCGAAAATGGCTTGTACGTAGGTGTATTTCTGACTGAAAGTATGATGATGTAAACATTAAAATGACTTTTTATTAATTTTTATTTTGTTCGAAACTGACAGTTTTTTATTTTACATCTACGGCTCAACTTACTTATTGTGAAGTGTTATTTCCAAGTAGATAAGTATGTGGTTTCATTTAGTAACGCGATGTCAAAATGACTCCGTATCGTAGTTGGAAACTAAATCCTAGATACATTATGTACAAACTCTTATTTAACCAGGAAAATATGTACACAATGAGAAATAATTTCGATAGGTCCTTGACATTGACGAAGCCATGCACTACACATTCACATAAAATTTCATTCATCATAAAAATAGAACGACTAATCAACAACAAATAAAAAAAAAAACTGAAATAAACGACTTGAAGCGAAACGTTAAGTTACTTTATAAGCATGAAAACAATAATGAATTAAGAGGAACGGGTTAAATATTCATAGAAATTATTCCCCGAGGAACACGGGTCGGGACTTTTGAAGTTTGGGTACAATTACTCCATCGCGAATGAACTTTAACACTGCATACACTTTGCTGGTCGGAGGGCACAGTATATATTTCCTTAACTGCATAGTACTAGGTGGTAAATATTGTGCAATCAGCAACAGAAGTAGCTGATAAATTCAATACGCTTCCTCACAGCTTTAACCGAAATAGTGTTTTATTTTTTATCTAAAACATAACATAATAACATCACGCATTTATCCCCGCATGGGTATGCAGAGGCGCAACTAAGGCACCCACTTTTCGCCAAGTATGTTCCGTCCCATGATGTGATAGGGGGCGAGCCTATCGCCATATGGGGCACAAATTCCAGACTCCGGGCTGATACTGAGCAGAAAAACCCAAATATCACTTGGCCCGACCCGGGATTCAAACCCAGGACCTCAGAGCACTATTGTACCGGTCATGCAATACAACTACGCCACCAAGGCAGTCAGTCATCTAAAACAGAGGTTCCCCAACTGTTTTTCTCATAGACCACTTTCAAAATTTTGCTCGTTCCGGTGGACCCCCAGCGGCCCCCCTCGTCCTCCCGTGGCAGCTAACTTTCTACCATATTTCCCAGAATATGCAAGTTTTTAGACGTAACTGTCACTGAGCTTTATAAAATACTAGCGACCCGCCCCGGCTTCGCACGGGTGCAATATTTCTCCACTATTTAATGGATGCTATTATACATATAAACCTTACTCTTGAATCAGTCAATTAAAAAAAACCGCATCAAAATCCGTTGCGTAGTTTTAAAGATTAAAGCACACATAGGGACAGATAAAGCGACTTTGTTTTATACTATGTAGTGATTATCTGCATACATTGATAGATGTAGTCAAGCCAACGTTTAAGTTCTTTACTATCAATATGCTACGACATTGTTTTTATTATATGCGGTGTATCCTTCGTTGGAGGTCCTTAAATAAATAAATATATGAAATTTTCGTAGACCTTCGCTTACGAATTGTGAACTCCCGTCTTTTGATCACGTTACCTTGACCTCTTCAAGAATCGATGATCTATAATAAACTTACCCTTTGAAGTTTATATTAAATAAAAAAAATATTGTTGCTAGAAAAAAAATTAAAAGGCGATTTGAAATTATTAGTTTATTAAGCCACTTTTGTGGTGGTCTATAAACAGTACAAACACTTTCTTACACCTTGAATTACAAAGTATTGAGACATGAGATGTTGTTTTATTATGTCCAGTAGTTACACTGGCTTCAATGTCTTTCAAACCGGAACACAAAAATGACTACACACTGCTGCTTGGCGGCAGAAATAGATATTGCGGTGGTTCCTACACAGGCGGACTTTCGCATATGAGAGACCTACCACCAGTAAAACCTGTTTATTATATAAGAACATAATAAACACAATAATACCACTTAAATTATATACCATCCCACTAATAGGCACGGGTAGTTCATACTACTATAATCCCGGTAAAATTACCAGTCCCTGTGATTATTATATCGGTTATAAACTCTTCAAAAGGCAATATGTTTAGTTCAAAATTCTGCGAATGGATTTTAAAGTAAACTCTTAGTCATTTTTTCCATGGACAATGCACAATACTGCAATTAACTTCACTTTCCTTTGTATTATTGTACGGATACATCACACAGAGCTTTGTCTTACTCAAAAGGGCGGTTTGCCTTGTATACTATAAAAATCATAAACTAAAAAGAACACAGAATTAGATTTTCCATCTGCCGGGTTTTATGAACATGATGGTAACATAGCATACTCTTTTAAACATATTACAAAATCAATGTTGGCTTAATTTTTACGAGACAACACCGATAGAGGGCCCAATACAAAAATAAATAAAAATACTAATAAAATTAGGACACAAAACATTAATTAGCAGCTTCTCTCGGACCTCCGCCCAAGTCGGTGTTTTTTTATAAAAAGCTAATAAAATCATAAAAAATATATTATATCGTGTCACCAAGAAACATTATAATAGTTTGAAATTAGTTAAGGATTTATTAGAATCTACCTAATTCATTTATTAATCATTGTGCAGTCCTCGAGATGACCTTTAACAATTAACTCATCAACTCTACGTCTCTATTGTAGAAAGGTAGGTAAATCAATCCATCTCGCACTTACCTTACTCCTTTTATTTCACAGTTGTAGGCAGAGATACTAAACTACTAAGCACCTATGGATCACAAAACTAATTTATTTTAATTAGGACATGTTTCATTATCTTTCCGTAAATACTATCTACCACTGCAAAATATAAGACAAATTTCATTTGACCGTTATCATATTAAACAGCTAATGTAGATATTATTCATTTTATTACCATTTATTTGAAAAAAGTGTGACTCTTTTACTTAGTCGCCCATATTATATTCGACGATTAGCTGGTTACTGGTCAAATTAATTGTTAATTTAAGCACATTCACACCCTACAACCACAAAATCAACCGAAATTCCCAAACCCAAAACCCGTTCAATCTTAACCGAAGACCATATTTCCCAGCGTCCAGATTCTCATTTTAATACCATAGATCAGGCTTGGAACTATTACCCACTTAATATTCACGCTCGGTCCCGGATCGCACCCCGAGACCCGTCCGTTACAATCTACATCACAATTGCCCGCCAAAAAGAATGTTCGATCGTTGTACTTTTGAATCGTTTTCGATTGTAACAGATCTTTTGGTTCTTTTAAAGTGGCGTATGCAGCGAGATACCTTTTTTATCATTTATGGTACGTGAATAAGTGGTAGAGCAAATCTGTAGGTATTTAGCTGGTTCATAATAAGGCTGTATGTTATTTTGATGTGCAAATTGCTATTTTATCGCTTTGAATGATGAGACGAGCTTGCTGTTACTCTGATGGTAAGCGATACGACCGCCCATAAACAGTAGAAACGTCGTCCATCACCTTGAATTGCAAAGTATTGTTTGGTATTCCATTGCGCTCGCCATCCTTGGACATGAGATGGTAAGTCGTAGTATGTCTATAATGGTCTTTAATTATTATTTATATCACATGGCTCCAAATATTTTTCAGTGAAAATGTCTTATAATGCGAAAAATAAATAAAGGAGGAAACATAAATTATTATATTTCCTAATTAAGTACATGAAAATTTTTAATCTCACTTTTACAACAGAAGTTAAATTAACATAGAACCTTTTAATAGCAAGCCAGCGATTTGTCTATACGATGAATGAACCGGCAGTTTATTTAAGTCAACCAAAACCTATTTTAATCCTTATGTATTCCAGATAAAGTTGTATTTCACCCATATAAAACCTAAACAAATTACCATTACAAAGCACTTTATTTACATTACTAATTCCAATAAAACGAAGATAACCCATTGAAGTATTAAGAGCTGTAAGCACCCTAAGAGTGGCCATTTGAATGTAGCGATGTCCCCGAGGTGGACTCTACAGGCGCAGGACAAGACGAGGGAACACAGGGCAATCAGTGCCGGCGGGATGACCATGCGAGTGTCGATTTAGATTAACCGATGTCCCGAAGGATAAGATAAGGCGGGAAGCGTCGGAGTTTACAATAGCTATGGTTAATAATTATCTTTTCCATTTGTCTATTCCTTTTTTTTCTTTTATAGAGTCCCTTTACAATAGTTATGGTTAATAATTCTCATTTGTCTATTCCTTTTTTTATTTTAGTAGAGTCCCTTTTTCTATTCATAATAATAGGTCTCTCACAATTATTGCTGCCGTCTGGAAGAGATTGTTTTTAGCGTAAAGATGTTTGTTGCACGTATGAAAAATGAATTATATTTTTATTATTTGTTGTATGCTGTAATCATTTATTATTTCAATGTGGGGTCGATGTAACACTTTTTAAACAAATACCAGAAATAACTTCCCTTCTTTTATGTCAGTTTGACGTCCATAAAATCTGGAGATGCCCCTAGTAAATATTAATAAAGAAACTAGTGCAGTATTGCTTGACCTGGGATTAGAGCTCGGGACTTCCTGGGCTACAGATCATATATGTTGCCACTAAACAGTATTGGCATATTTTCTCTTTGGCAAAATTACTCCATGCGGCGGTTGAGAGCCAGCCCGCAGATAGTTAGAAGGGAGACAATTGAAAACCCAGGGTAATTACGTGGTACGAGCTGTATTTTTTACACCTCCGCGTTACTCTCGGTACTGGTTGCTGGTGTTATGCCACACGAGTCACTGGCCTGGGGAACTCCGATTCAGGCGAACGGCACGTAGATGCTACACGTGGCTGGCTCCGGCGGCAGCTCGCCAGGCAGTTGGAAGGCCACGTGGGTGAGCAGGGTGTGCACGTAATCGGGGACAGCTCCCGCGACGCTGGTGGTGTGCAGCTGGACGTGGTCGGGAGGCAGCTCTCCCGTCCGTCTGCTACGGCACCGTGATAGTGCACCGTGCAATCACACCGTAGAAGTGCACCGTGGAGAAGAAGAAGGCCGTAGAGAAGAAGAAGAACCGCAGCGGGAACGACGATGTGTGTGACAATATGTAGTGCCACGGCCAAAGATAATGGCTCAAAAAGGCGGCGGGTCGCGTTGCACGCCTATTTATGCAGGCGCAATTCGGACTACATACGTCAGAGCAATAACAATTCAAAGCAATGACGATGCTGATTGGTGGTTCTAATTGCGAGGGCGTTAATCATTCACATTATAACCACAGACTAATAGAAAGACATTAGTAACGTTAACAGAGTATAATATGTAAGTATAATTAGTAACGTTACATCCATGAGCAGAATAGGCGCAAAAAAAAATATTACGACTTTAATGACATACAATGTTTTTAAGACGGCCACGGTAAAATTATACCACTGCAACTGACAGTAGGCCTGATAAGTAGAGTCTATATAGAGTTTCGAATGACGAGAGCTGGTTATCGCTCGCCAGTAGACATATGCCTCCCTATCTGAACTTATCACATTCTTGTAGTTGCAGGGACACTCGCGAGGCCCAACAGATATACCCAAGCAATGCCTAGCTGTTCATCCAAGTGTTTATTCTAACAAGATACCGCGTGGGACACGCTTAAGCGACTTATAATTTCTTATCCCTTGTAAATTACACGTGATTATGAAATAATGGCAATAGGCTGTTAATTTATGTACAAACTGTATTTATTCGCTTCATATTTAAGCTCAATTATTTTTGGTAATGTTTTAATATATTATTATCTATTCGCAAACCCGATTAATTGTAAAACGACGCTTACAAGCTCCTTGATATTTTGTTAACAATCTCACTATTATAAATGCAAAAGTGTGTGAAAATATTTGGATGTTTGTTACAAGTAAACGCGGAAACTGAAGTAATTTTGATATAAATTGGTACACGGGTAGACCATGTTCTAGATTAACATATAGGCTAACTTTGATTCCGATAATTTGCTTCCATGGAAAAAAATATATAGAAATTATGAATAGATGGGGCTGAGGTCGTACGGTGATTTAGCGACTTTTATTGTGGGATTGGTTTTAATCTTCTAACGTTTTTCGTGAGACAGTGGTATTACCCCAGTTGAACCGACTCATTCATGGTAAATAAATAGGTACATAAAACTCTACCAACAGATGTCACGACAGTATCCCTGAAGGAGTATGTGCAACCAGAGAGCACAATCTACCCTTTGTACCTTCCGTCCAGTCAAATTGCAAACTAAGGGCTGATACCGAGCAGAAAAGCTCAATTTCACTTTACCTGAGTCGGGATTTGAACCCCGGACCTAATAGCGGTGGTCGAATCGCGCACGCAATACAACCCCACCAAGACAGTTTTACAGTTTTCAAGTTTAATCTAATATGACGATCACCATTTCAACAAACGATCCCAATCGTTTTTTTCGATCTATCTCAAAAATTGACCAATCAGAATAAAGTTTTTTTGGCAGCTCACAAATGGGTTTTTTGATTGATTCATTCTCGAGATAGGATTGCAGATTGAGATTAAGATCGTTTATAAAATGAGTGTAAATAGTTATTATTTATTTTACACGCAATGACAAACACATCAATTCTCTTACAAATTGCGCCAAAGTCATAGAATTTGTATAACAGACATATTAGTTATAGCCCGTGGGCATATAACACACTAATTACTACTGATATTAGCGGCGCTATGATCGGCTGTTTGGTCTAGGAACAAAGGCCACTTCCAACCGTCTACATTATTAAGATGCTTTATGACTTCGCTATCGATCTCTTGCAATTGCAACCGCGGCTCTTTACTTGAATCGCAGCACAAAACTGCCTCGATGGCGTTTTGACTTCCACTGGTGGTAGGATATATTTTATATCCGCCAGGGTAGCGACCACCGTATTCTAGGTGTCAAAATCTGTCATACTGGCTTACGTAAGTGTGTCGTGTTTCGGGATCAGCCTGTGTATGTATAGTTACAACAGGCCTGCATAATTTTTTCGACTGGCGAGCGGTAATCATCTCTCATCAGTCGACATTCTATCGGACCCCATTCCACTTACCATCAGGTGCAGTGGGGTCACTCACTCCGAGGTTTCGGGTTAGAATCTTTGGTTTTTCGTGTCATTATCATCCTAAAGTCTAGAACTATCACATCATTAGACGGAATACACATGGCAGTAAGTGGGTGCATCAGTTACGCCTCCGTCCACCCTTTCTGGTATAAAAGGCGTGAGTGTGTGTGATAGTAACTAAATTGTTTTCAACTAAAGAGACGAGCGTAGGCGGCGATAGCCTAGTTGGGTGTGGAACGCACTGCCAAGACGAATGTCCGCAGGTTCAAATCCCAAGAGCACACACCTCTGACTTTTCTAAAAAAATCATGTGTGTATTTTTTGTGAATTTATCGTTCGCTTTAACGGTGAAGGAAAACATCGTGAGGAAACCTGCACATCTGAGAAGTTCTCTATAGGAATTTCGAAGGTGTGTGAAGTCTACCAATCTGCACTACGCCAGCGTGGTGGACTAAGGCCTAATCCCTCTCAGTAGTAGAGGAGGCCCGTGCTCAGCAGTGAGCAAGTATACAATACAGGGCTCATATTATTATTATTATTATTAAAGAGACGAGCAAGTCCTTCGCCTGATATGCATCAGTAACACATATAAACGCTAGCAACATTTATACCTCACATAAAACGTAACATGAAAGAACATTATAAAAGCACGGTCGATTAATTAAATCTTAAAGTGCTCCTCACTCGACCCGCGACATCAAGTTAGTTTGTAATTATCAACTCCTTTGACACGGCGCGTGTATTTAGTTTCGGGGGTTGTAATCGGAATGGGGGGTCAGTGATTGGCGTGATTAAAATATATTTTCACGTCATTATTTAAATTAAAATACACATTTGTGAAATAAAAATACCATTGTTCATTTATCTCATAGAGACTGACTGGAAAATAGTAATAAAAACATACATAAACTAATTATTGCTACGGACCATTGTTATTTTATTTCCGTGAATTTTATTCATTTTAGACCATCGTGCTACCCTCAATCCATCTCTGCTTGCAATATTCCGAGAAAGACAACCGAGTAGGCGTCTCTGAGGGACGCAGAAAGAAATTGTACTTGACAATTAGTTAAAGCCTCGTGGAAGAGTTTTCGCGGCCACACAAAAATAGTTAATGAACGTTACCAAATCGCAAAGTTCGCGCGACCTTTTCGAAAGGTCAGGCAGTGTCAAGGACTGCGCTCTCGAAATTTAAAATATCTGAAGAAAATCCTTAAAACGTGGTATAGAATGTAAATGGTAATTTATAAGACAATCTTTAGTATTTTTTATTGCATTGAATGATGAGATGAGTGTGCCGTTCGCCTGATGTAAGCGGTTCGACCGCCCATAAGTAGAAACACCATCCAACACATTGAATTGAAGTATTGTTTGGTAATTCACTGCGCTCGCCATCCTGAGACATGAGATGTTAAGTCTCATTGTCTCATTATATCCAGTACTACTACTGGACATATAAGGACACTGTCCTTCAAACCGGAACACAATAGTTACTCCACACTGCTCCTTAGCGGCAGAAATAGACATTGCGGTGGTACCTACCTAGGAAAACTCTCACATATGAGAGACCTACTACTAGTAGTTACTATGAAGGTTAGAAATAAATGAAAGCATACGTTACTTAAAGATAGTGTGAAGCAGTGGTGATGGACGAAATTTTTTAAAGGGAACCCGAGGTGACAAACTTTTACCCAGTTTACATATCACACGGTTTCTCGGTATAGGTCAGTTTAACAGCAAATAAAAACTACAGCAGATTAAATTATTTGAATATACTATTATTATTATAGTTATATATATTTTTTCTTTTTTTTAAATTAATTTGCGAAAGAGAACCCGGTAGGACTCGGCCTACATGGACCCCTGTCCACTAATGTGAAGTTAATAAAACTTTTCAATATCAGTTTCAGACTCTGTTTATAAGCGATCATAACGCATGCACACACACGCCTTTTATCCCCACAGAGGGAAAGACATAACTGATGTACCCACTTTTCACCGTGCGTAGTTCATCACATGATGTGATAGGGGGCGAGCCTATCGCCATATCGGGCACAAAATGGGAATGATGCTTATGTATTTATTTGCATACTAAATGTGCAATAGTTGCTGTCATAAATTTTGTATGTGCTTATAACTTAGTAACCCTTTTTAAATTATAAATTTGAGAGCGCTATAATAATAAAAAATATATTACTCGTAGTGTATGCATTATACTACACCATCGCAACAGTCAAATAAAAACATATGACTGTTACTTCCTCATTCCTAAATTCTAAAGTTACGAAGGTTATTTTCTTAGGAAGCTATAACCTTAACCTTTATGCACAAGCTTTCGTTTGTCTCAGGGCGGTCAGAGTCGAACTAGGGCGAACGCTCCGGGCGCACTGCCCACCAAAGAGAAAATAATCAACCCCGGGCAGTACAGCCATCTTTACAATGAATATTGAATAGGATATGAAGTAATGTAAGTAAGTTTGGCAATCGAAACGAAATTACAACAAAATAAAGAATGAAAAAGAAGTGTAATAATACTGATAAGCAATAATTACAATACATACTATAAATTGCATAAATACAATTTATAGGAACTTTAATGCATTAATAATGTTAGACATCGAAATGAGCCTAGTTTGGTATACAAAATTTTGTATAATTGTAAAATGTAGGTAGATATTGTTGCGTTGATTTTTTGAACGACCAACATTCCGTCCCGTGACCACGAAGGCTGCAAAGTCTTCGAAACGTCGGGAGAAAATAAAAAAAAAGCGCTATAAATTCACAAAACTAGTTTTATTTCAGTAGGCATTATTATTATTATATTATATTAAATAACTATTTTTAGCTCTCTTTTAAACGAAGAAACCCACACAATATTTCTGTAAAATTACAGTTGAAATTGTAAAAATAACACCTTCTATAGATTAGTGAATTTCGACAAAGGTTGTTTTAAAACGGAGACAGACTTGACGCTTATATTTCAAATGAATACCATCAATATATTTAGTAAACGCAACAATGGCAAACGCATTAGACACAATAGCATTCAAAACGCACAATAAACACCAATACTTGAAAATGATAATTATAATAGCACTAAACATTTGAAATCCATCCGAATGGCGCGCCATTAATGCGCTCCTATTAATTTGGCCAGTTCGCGCCAGTTATAACCGGTTGTAGCAGGTTATGGCCGCTATTATCCTGTATTATGACGTTTGTTGCCAAGCGAGTGCGCTGATTTGTGGCGGAATATTTGACTTGAAGTTCTTAAGATCATGTAATTATTTGTTTTGACTGGAACGGATTTTTGCACTCGTCATCCTGAGACGGTAGATGTGAAATCTTCTACAAGGCCGTAATTACACAGTCTGATATTATCCATAAGGTAAAAAAATCCTGAAACAATTTAAGCACCGTACCGAATAAACCTGTTTTTTTACGCAGCGTACTTATTACTGGGCATTAGGAGTGAAATTAAAGCCTCGGTTTGATCCCGGGATTAGCCTAAACGTATTTTATAAACGCCTTGTGTGCAAACCCGGCTTAGCCTTAACAAATAAGCCTTGTCTTAAACTAGATCCAGTGAAGCCAAATTACTTTGAGGGTAGTTCTTTATAGGTGAATATTGTATCGTTGTTGTGGGATTATCTAGCTTATTATTGGGCATTACAGGGCTTTTTAATATAAACGAAACGAGTTAGTTGCTCGTGTGATGGTTCAACTGCGCGTAAACATTAGCATTATCAATAGACGTAGCATTAGTTGGCCCACTACTATTTGGAGTCAGGTGATTTTTGACCAAATTTAAAATAAAGTGTGTTTTCTCCTAATTAGCGTGGGATATTTTTTTTACGCTTTCTTATACACGATTTTTTTTACACGAATATTAGACGTTGAGATAAAACATTTTTTCCGGATTTTATGGCGGTTTTTATATTATAATTTTCTGCTCGTTTCAAAGACTGCTGCCTTCATGATCATAAGGGGATAGAGGTGTTGGTCGTCAGAAAAATTTATAATATAAAAAATCTGGATAAAGTCTGAGATATTGTTTGTTGATAACAGATGTAGAAAATTAACAAGCTAGTTACGTGAAAATTTCCATTTTCAAGTGGTGACAACCTTGTTGGAAGTGGCACGGACTGTCGAGACGAATGTCCGCAGGTCCGAATCCCAAGGGCAATTGAGGTATATTAACAAATAATATTTAAAAAAACCTTTTATTTCTTATCACTTAATTTACAAATATTATTACACACTTGAACTTATTCTATATCTAACAGAATAAGTTATTAGTTAGAGGTATCTTACATAAGTCGAAAGTACAAGAACCTGCACCTCTTGTATATGCATTCACCACTCTGCACTATCGCCGTATTTACCAAGCTAATTCCCCACAAGCAGCGTGAAGTATAGCGTTGCCCAGCCAAGGTTTTGTGAAATCGCCAATTTAATTTCGCGGGCGGACAACACTGGATATAAATCACGTTAAACTACAATATACGGACCTCTGGTCCCGCGGTAAGCCACTGCAGATATTTATAGTGAAAAAATGTTGGCTTAACGTCAACAATGTTGGGACATGAGGCGTTACATGGATGAATATTTAGGAATCAGGAAATATGGTCGTATGTTTTTAGAAAAGAATCGCGTAAAAATACAGATTATGTTATTCTATATTATATTCTACGCGTACGATTTCTCATGAAAATATATTGTATTGTCTTAGGCGTAAAGAAGTGGGTAAAACAAAGGGATTCTTTGTACACGACAACCAAAAATTTTAAAATAATATTACCATAAATAAAAAATTGAGTTATGTACTGTAATTACTGAATTTGACTTAAACAAAAATTAGTCCATTGAAATGTTACATTTTTTACGTCTTACCTTGCGTTTTTTAGAGGACGAAATTTTATTTTTTTGAAGTGTAGGGGGGGTCAAGAACAAAAGAACATCTGCCTGCTATTATTATTATTATTTCTAACCTCTCTTATTGTAAGAATAGCTGATAATATTGTGTTGAAATTGTCGTTCAACTTATAACTTTTAGTTGTGCTACATATTTCTGTACGTGCGGATGTATTTTATTCTGTTTTTAATTATGAAGACGATTTCGAATGATTTTAGACACGATTTTAACTTTAGTGAAAACTATTTTTTTTTTATTAGCATTTTGACTTTTAAAAGTCAAAATGCTAATAAATAACCTACTTACGACAACTTCAACACAATATTATCAGCTACTCTTACAATAAGAGAGGTTAGAAATAATAATAATAGCAGGCAGATGTTCTTTTGTTCCCTAATGGTCCCTTGGGTATTTGGGTATTAATGAGAGTACAAAAAAAGTATTATGAACCTTATAAACACACGTTCTGATGACCTTGCAATGGACATTGCTTAACATTGAATTTCTTAACATTTTCGCTTATAACTTTTTTATTTATAGTTCTACGACAAAAGTTACTAGACCCAACTTGTAGAGAATTTAATTTGCAACAAAAAAAATTATATATTTTTTGTCAGATAAATAGTTTAAGAGATACATCGTAAAAACCATTTCAACCCCTATTTTCAAGATGGCGGCCGTGGGACAAGGGTGGCGACCCCACAAACTTGGTTTTAGCTTTACACTGACCCCCCCTACACTTCAAAAAAATAAAATTGCGTCCTCTAAAAAACGCAACCCCAAATGTAACTTTTCAATGGACTAAATATAATGTCATAAAATTATATCTAAAAAGGTAATTTTTATTTATATTTACATTGATTTGTATTCCTGGTTTGTTAGCGTCCATCAGTGAATTCATAGTAATGTATCATACAGAATATACGCAAAATAAAAAAATGCGCAAATATCTTCGACTCTGTTTTTTTTTTGAGATAGCAATATTACTACAGTAAATCCATGAACGAACAAGATACCCAGTCATATAGCGGTCCATATTCTTACCACAAAATATTACCATTTAAAACATTACTAGAACAATGCAATAGAATCTAGATAACTCGAAAGCTAATACGCTAAAAAGCCCACAACGCGTATATAAAGTGGATGCCAATTTCCAAAAACCATTTCCACGCAGTAGGCAGTATATTAATTAGTTGCGGTTAGACGCACAATCCGCCCCCTCCCCCGCACCGCCGCTCTCCTCTCCGCCCCGCTCCACCCCGCAGCGTACCAGCGATGTAATAATGGCATTTATTAAGTTTTCATTACACGTTTGTAGGTGAGTTATTATTTTGGTAATGAAAGGCGTTGCGCGGTAATTTATTGATATTAAGTTTAGGAAAATATGCCTTAAAAAATTAAATAGTAGATTTTTTAGGTTGGCAATATGTTTCAGCACTAATAGAACTTGTCTGAGGTAGAATCACTATCAAATTGTACTAATGTGAAAGCTTACACGTACTTCTTAAGCCAGCCCGAACTGGTTTCTTTGTTTACTTTGTAGTCTTTCATTAATTTTATGTCCAATATAAAATATATTTGTAGTTATATAAGCTACTTTATTTAAGTAAAAATAAATATTCTCATGTAACTTGACTTATAAGCGCAACTATGTTCGCCTACGTGATAGAATTTTATTTTATTTTTATTTATTTAATGTTTCGTGAGACAGTCATAAGCCAACATATACTGTCCCATTGTTGGGTACAGGCCTCCTCTACTACTGAGAAGGATTAGGCCTTAGTCCACCACGCTGGAATTCCTATAGAGAACTTGTCATGTATGCAAGTTTCTTCACGATGTTTTCCTTCACCGTTAAAGCAAGCGATAATTCACAAAGAATACACACATAATTCTTTAGAAAAGTCAGAGGTGTCTGCCTTTGGGATTTGAACCTGCAAACATTCGTCTCGACATTCCGTGCCACATCTTACTAGGCTATTGCAGCTCCAACAGCTAGCCAACAACAGCTTCAAGCCAATATACCTGTTGTTTTTTTAATGCCAATACGTCTATAATAGTAGTGGAGTTGAAATAATAACGAGACGATCGCGCCGCTCGCCTGTCAGGCGACGCAACTTTCTTCTACTACACCTATTATAATAATTTTCACATCTCCTTTACCATCCTCGATCCTTTACCATTTTTACAATAAACCAAAATAAGATAAAATGACACGATTTCTTATGTTTACGCGAATGTTAGACATTGAAGAAAAAACCATATTACGGTTTTTATTGCGGTTTTTGTATTATAATTTTCTGCCGACGTTTCGAAGATTGCAGTTTTCATGGTCACGAGAGAGATTGAGGTGTTGGTCGTCTGAAAAGTCAGAGATACAAACCTAAGAAGGTAGCTATTATTAACGTTGACTTTTTTCAATATAAAACGACATACTGTTTTAAAAAACCGGCCAGTTAGTGAGTTAATTTAATTATTTCGTGTACAAACCGACTAGCGTGTATACATAAACCACACACCGGTAATAAATTGTTTTACAGGTGATTCGCAGTTAAACTCTCGTCATATTTAAATACGTCAATTTATGAAAAGCTAACCGCTGTTGTGTTGCACTTGTAAAAGAGATTTTATCGGTAATTATTAAATACAAATACATACAATTTATTCGAAAACACCATAACAAAAATAAATTACAAACTAAATAAGGAAATTATAAAAACAAAAGAAACATGACACTAACAAGTATACATATAAAATAAATAACAATGAAAAGCAATGCAAAGGTATTATGCAATTAGTTTTTCAATAATTTTAGTACTTTTTAATACTGAATGCCTCAGTAGCGTAGTTGTATTAAGGTAGGACTACAGTGCTGAGGTCTCGGGTTCGATCTCCGGTCTGGCAAGTTCTATTGAGTTTTTCTGCTCACTATCAGCTCGGAGTCGAATTTGTTCCCGATATAGCGATAGGCTCGCACCCTATCACGTAATGGAGAACACACGGCAAAATCCAGCACCAGTTGTGCTTCTACCTATCCCTTCGAGGATAAAAAGCGTGAGTGTGTGTGTTATAAAATGTTAGCTCTTGATTGCAGTTTAATCGAGCAAAGGGTATTTAAATTAAACTATTTTACGGATTTGTACCTGGGATTCAGTTCTACATTTAATTAAATCGGAACACAAAAGAGCGGCTGCCAGACTTCAAGACACTATGAGCTCATTCTGCGTAGATCGGAACACCAATAGCTAAAAAAATTTAAAACGTTGAACATTTATAAAATGTGAGTAGATATTGTATTTTGCGGATGAACAACACCTCAGTCCCCCCCGTGACCATGAAGGCTGCAAAGTCTTCGAAACGTCGGGAGAAAAGTAAAATATTAAAATCGCGATAAAATCCGTAAAATAGTTTAATTTAAATGTCCAACATTCGCGTAAACATAAGAAATCATTGAGCAAAGGTTATTTATATAAAAATATATTTTTTATCATTCATTAGCTAAGAGCTATCCTATGAACTTTTTATTGTAATCTCTGGAACTCCTTTCGCATTTCTCATTGATTCTGAATAGGAAGTTGTATTGTCCCTTAAAATTATAGATTGTCTTGTATTCTAGAACAAATTTTAAAATGAACTGATATTTTATTTGCATAAATGTGGTTATACATGTGTACAGTATTTAATATATGTCACACAATTTGTCATTTTTGATGTACAAATATAATATATATTAGTTATTATAATAATTATTATTTATTGTGATTGTAATAGTTTCATAAAAAAAGAAAGTGGGAAAATAAAAGATAGTTTAATAATAATGTTGATTTCATTTTATTTTCCACAAATAGATCCGACAGCATGAAAAATAAATAAAAGCAGATTCAGATATTTACTTCAATAAAACAAAATAATTTTACCACTTCAAGAGTATTTCTCAAATAATAGAAATAGTTTTCACGACACATTGTTACGACATATTCTGTGTTTAATTGTTTAATACATTCGTTTTATCAAACAATATTCTATAGGTAGATTGAATATATTAACACAAACAACAATAAAAAACAGAAGCGACAGAAAATGTCGTATCTTGAAAAAATACTCTTTTAACTCTAAGTATGATTATCAAATTTATTTATTTATTAGGTTTTCCAGCAAACTTAACACTATGATTACAATAATTTAAATATTATAACTTATAGCTATAATGTAAGCCCAAGTTAGGAAAACTCAACATGCACATAATTTAAACTAAAAGTGACTCAAGCGCAGTATGTTAACCTATGCCAGACTATATACGTCCTGTAGAGAAGTTTAAAGCAAATATTAAAAAAAAAAATGTAACTCACAATAAATCAAATCATAAAATCATTTAAAGGCTTAATACATATAACTATACCCAATTCTCTCTTAACACTTATAAGCTGTACTTAGTGCACAACCCGCATCTTATTGGCTCGCGGAAGGCGCAAGCGCATATTCATGGTGCTCCTTAAACGCCTTGTAATAAGGTTGCTTTTTAACGATGACAGTTCACTAGACACAACATCATTAAGGCAGGTTGCGAGAAAACATTTTGCACGTGGACTAAGCCCGACCATCTGATACAAACGCGAATTTGTACACGCAATAATAAGTGACGCAAAGGTATAAATTATTACATTACGTCATAATATCGCGCAGCATATTCAATAACCACCATCAATCGATTAAGAATAATAAATTAAATTGTAAAATATCGGGTCGTCAACGCTCACCGCGAAATATGAGCCTACTTTCTGATTTATTGTATGAAATTAAAGCGGTGAACGCGCGCAGTTGCCTGAGTGGCAGCGAGACATACACTGCAGCTTTCGACAAAAGTCGAATGAACATATCACTGATTTTATATTAACTTATAATAACATATCCGGGGTATAAAAAATCTGTTTAGAAATTGAGAGCGTCATTAGGCTAGTACCAGAGTACTGGAATAATAATTCGTGTCCTTTATTTTGTCCGACGTAGCGGTAGAAGCCATCTATCACATCATGGGACGGAACATATTTGGCGAAAAGTAGGTGACCTTAGCCTATCGCGTCAGGGATACAAGGGGTCATCAGTTTGTATTATTTATAGAGAAAGATTTGCTCCATTTTATATCATAGGAAAAATGTGTGAGTACAATCGCCTCTGACTAACCCTTCAAGGACAAGGGCGTGGACTTATGTTATGTGGTTTCAGATGATCCAAACACTCGTCGAGGATGGATCGGGTCAGCCTTACCCTTGCTCGTATGTCAATAATGTTTATGGTCAGGCGAGGGATATTTAGTTTGGGATGCCAAAAAAATATGTATTGTACAGAGCCGATTTTTAAATCATAGATAGAATTATTAAATAAATTATGACCTGATGGTGACATAATAAATTTCTTATGTTTACGCAAATGTTAGACATCAAAATAAAACTAAATTCGGATTTTAATGCAGTTTTTATTAAAAACAAAAAAAAGCACGATGAAATGCGAAAACTAGTTTTATTTACATAATAAACTATTTTATCAATATTTCGTGTTATAAATAATTCCACGTTTAAATTCAATATTATTGGAACAATAAACGCTTAAACGAATGGAAGAGAAGGTAAAATAAACAAATAACTATAACATTCCAGACAAAAACAATTTATTAATATAAATTTTCAAATAAAATATTTATAGCTAACGAACAATAAACCCATTACCCTGCCAAAACTCAGTCTCACGGAACATATTAAAGTTTATTTAGCTTATTTGAATATGGGCAAGCTTGTCAGATAACAATTGATGTAGTTTTCGCTGGTGGTAGTTTTATATCTGCCCTGATGAATCGGAAAGTGGAGTGATGGTCCAATTCAATGTCGCCCGATAAGTAACGTTTATCCCTCGACGGTCGACACAATTATTTTGCCCTTTATTGTAACGGGATAAAAAATAATATCAGCCCTGTATTATATACTTGCCCACTGCTGAGCACGGGCCTCCTCTACTACTGAGAGGGATTAGGCCTTAGTCCACCACGCTGGCCTAGTGCGGATTGGTAGCTTCACACACCTTCGAAATTCCTGTAGAGAACTTCTCAGATGTGCAGGTTTCCTCACGATGTTTTCCTTCACCGTTAAAACGAACGTTAAATTCACAAACAATACACACATGATTTTTAAAAAGTCAGAGGTGTGTGCCCTTGGGATTTGAACCTACGGACATTCGTCTTGGCAGTCCGTTCCACACCCAACTAGGCTATCGCCGCTTGGATACGCACAGGCTGATCTTGGATTACAATACACTTCCGTGGGCCACTGGCGACTAAACACCTCGTGTACGGTGGTCGCTATCCGGAGGGATATGTGGAAGATACATAAGTTGCGCATGTACCAGGCATTCGCAATATTCAAACGAACATTTAAATACTGAAATTTTGTCTGCAGATTTCTTGCACTGCCTCGGTGGCGTAGTTATACTCTATGCGCGATACGACAGCGCTCTGAGGTCCTGGGTTCGAATACCGGGTCGGGTAAAGTGATATTTTTGTTTTTCTGCTTAATATCAGCCCGAATTTGTGCCCGATATGGCGATAGGCTCGCCCCCTATCACATCATGGGACGGAACACACTTGGCGAAAAGTGGGTTCTTTGATTGCGCCTCTGCATACCCCTTCGGGGATAAATGCGTGATGTTGTTGTGTGCCATTTCTTGCATAATCTAGATAAGTAAGAAATATTTGGAAAGTTATTAATCATTACAATTATTTTGCTTCTTATTTACAATTAATAATAAAAACTAATAGTATAATGTATAAAACTATTTACTACATTTTGACCGACAGACACAACGAATTGCCAACAAAAACCTTAAGTTACACGTGTTTGGGATTATCTAGAATTCACGTTAAGCGCTCCGAACAAACTGATCGGATTAGACTCGGAAATTCTGCTAAAGAATTTTGGCACGCTTGTCTCTCTTAATGAGGTATATATTATCATTTCTGTTTATATACTGTCCCACTGTTGGGCATGGGCCTCCTTTACTACTGAGAGGGATTAGGCGTTAGTGGACTAACTGAAGTCTACCAATCCGCACTAGCCCAGCGTGGTGGACCACGCTGGGCTAGTGCGGATTGGTAGACTTCACACACCCTCAAAATTCCTATAGAGAACTTCTCAGATGTGCAGGTTTCCTCACGATGTTTTCCTTCACCATTAAAGCAAGTGATAATTCACAAAGAATATAAACAGGAAGGCTATAGCCGCTTTTTAGTGCTTTTAATGAGGTATACTGTTAAATAAATACATTTTTTTAATTCATATTTTTTATTACCTTCAAGACTTTTATAACTTCCGTGTAAATGTCACATAGATGCATTAAGCCGACCAAATACAAAAGTCACATACAAATCTACATTTCCAAGTAAATGGCAATAAAAAGATAATCTACATTATCTGATCGATACGATAACTGCTGGATAAAAAATACTTTTATTGTAAAAAAGGCCCCAATAATCGTACATCGTATTAATATTATAAAGGTTAATTTAAATATATTTGGATGTTTGAAGTGTAACCACAGTTTATTCGTTCATCCATTTAGCAGCGGATTTAGAAGTTCGACACATAGACCTAAGCCTGGATTAAAATATTACGGCTAATCTCTATCCTATATAAAAGGAATTTAATCCGAGAAAGTTCATGTGAGATTAGCCACGAGATATAATTGCTTCATATAACCCCACTCAAAATCGTACAAGCATCTTAAAATAAGTTATCCCGTGTTATATAGTATGAACAGCTTAATACATCCGTTTTATCAAATAATAATAAACAGGATCAGTTTGACATTTCGTTTCTAAATGAAATCACATACTCGACTTCACCTTTGCTGAAATTGTGCCAAAAATCATTCATTAATAACTAAAATTTTCACAAAAAATCCTGGTTTTAGTTTTTTTTATTTTTTGCAATTTAATGCGAATATCGCGTATGCGTTTTTTTACTGTAAGTGTGATGTTGCCGGTGCGACACATTCTCATAGAGTAGCAGTAGTAGAGGCATTAGGGCGCGTAAAATTAAAATTACTATTTATTTTATTCGAAACTTATCCTTTTTTATTTTACATTTACTGCTCAAGTAATTTATTGTTAAGTGGTATTTCCAAGCAGATAAGCATATGGTTTCATTTAGTAACGCAAGGTCAAAACCACCCTGTATATTATTAATTGAGAAAGCCGAGGAGACAGATGGGATCGTAGTAGTGTTTCGTGTTGGCTGTTTATGTTCACTTATTTTGAGAAGTACTCATTATCACTTGGTGAATGTTGTGTATGCCAGTAAGTGACATTCATATCAGCCAATTGTTTACTTAAAATATTTCCTAGACTTACGGATACGCTGGTGGTGTACCTTATTAAATAAATAAACATATCCCAACACATAACCTAAACGTTAATTAATACAAATATAAATTTGACAGCACAAGCGGAGCCAGCTACCAATGAGCGTATAAATATCGAATGCCCCACAATATCACCACATTAATGATGATGACGAGTTCATAGTTTAATACGAGCCCCGCTACATTTTGGGGTAAATTGACAATTATGAATATTGTAGAGCGACGACTATGTCGAATACTTATTGTGCACTATAACCGATTGAATCAAGATAAATTGTGCCGAGTTGTTGAAATTATTTTCGTATAAGATTAAATTGCAACTTTTGTTTAATAGATTTTTTTTAGACTAAAGATCGAATTATATATCACGGTCTTTCGTACTTTGCTATAAATGATTTGGAGAGAATGCTTAATAGATATCCAAAAAGCAATTCATCAATAGGGAAATAATAGAAAGTTTTTTGATAAACACGTGTTCATTAATTAAATAATTATACTCATAAATACATCGTTTATATAAGAGAAGACGCGTTTTCAAGATATTTTTTCTAGATTCTTTGCTATAGGATCTTATACTTTGTAATACTTTTAAATAATATATTGAAGCTATGATTCATATTATTATGACATATAAATGGAATTCTTTATTCTAACCGACTCAAAGGCAGACTGATAGCTTGAAATTTTGGACACGACTTCTCATAAAGAATAGATAAGTATTAAGAAAGGATTTTTGGAACTTCAAACCATAAGAGCATAAAATTCAATCAACCTACGCTAAGTAATTTATGTGCGGTTTGTAATTCAGTCCTTCAATTTAAAATACCAAATAAACCTAAATTTCCAAATTAAAAACATAAAGTAACACAAATTACATAACCATCAACATGATATTGATTCACAGCATCAAACCATTTAACAGTTTACCCCGATACTATAATCATACGAAATTAATTGCAACCGAATAACAAATTGCCGCGTATACCCAAAACTTCGGATCGAAATGCTTTCAAACACACCAACTGTTTGTACTGTCGCCAACATTGGCAGCAAATATGGACGTCACGCGTCCATCGAAATTGCATTCACATTGAACGCGCCTCGTCGACGTAATAAACTAAATTAATTGAATCGTTCGTCATTATGGCCAGCTTTGGGATTATGAGTTGATAAATATATTGCCAATTAGGGTTGGTGGTTGTCATTAGTTTGTGACGTCAATTATTAAATTACAACGCTCACGGATAATGTATTGCATGTTTATGTTTTCGGAATCAATTGTGAAGTATTTTTTTTTTTGATTCGACAAACACAACGACTCATGAGGCTAATGTTTTACTGGTCCCTCATACGTCAGAGTCCCCCTGGGTAGGTACTACGGCAATGTTTATTTCAGCCGCCAAGCATCAGTCTGTAGTCACTATTGTATTCCGGTTTGAAGACACTGTAGCAAGTGTAACTACTGGATATAATAAGACTCACCATCTTATGTGTCAAAAAATACTTTGTAATTCAAAGTGTAGGTTGGTGTTTCTACTGTTTATGGGTGTTCATATCGCCCACCATCAGGCGAACGGCAAACTCGTCCTATCATGCAAAGCAATAAAAAATAATATATTGATCTAGAATCAACGATTTCTACAGATTCTGTACAAATCACTATAGAACTTATCTAATTTAAATGTGTAGAAGAAATATTTATTCCTAGATGTCAAAATGATGAACCATGTGCCATTATATGTTAATGGCGACATCTTTTACATCAAGTATATTTTTGAATAATAAATCGCAAATAAATTTAAACTATTCGAAATAAAAATTAAACCTAGGTCTTTTTGCCGTTATGACATAAGTACACGAATGAAATTCAGAATAATTTAAATAAAAAAACTGGCCTAACCCTCTCACCAGTTCTTAAATTATTACAGCTGCAAAAAAATATTCAACGAAGTACACAGAACTGTGTCCTAGTTAATCCTTATTCATTTAAACTTTCTATGCAGTAACAAAGAGTTTGTACCGCCCCAGCAAACCGTAAAATCGAAATCCCACACGCCTCTCAACAGAAGGTTCCAGATCATTTATAACAATTAGCTTGACCGCGGACCCAGCGCCTTATTGCTTTCGAATGTAAGAAAAGTTTTAGTTCAATTCGTGTTGTACTTCAATTGTTATTCAATTTCAGATTTTTTTACAAAGTGACTCCACTACATCTGATGGTGAGTGAAATTGGGTCTAATAGTATATTGACTGACGATAGATGATTACCCTTCGACAGCCGACACAATCATGCCGGCCTGTTGGAGCTAAATATACACAGGCTAATCCCGGAACGCGACAGATTACGTGGCCAACTATGGCAAATTTGAACACCTTGTGTACGGTGGTCGGTATCTAAGCGGATATAAAATATATCACACCACCACAAAAATTTTATTTATTCTTTTTATTATATAAAGGCGTCATAAGTTATTTTATTTATTCAACAGTAGTTGCCAAGTACGTTATAAGTTCTACTGGCTATTCACGAAAAGTGGAAAGACCTAGATTTATTAATTAAAAATAATAGTAATGTACAAGGACCATTATCGTGAGTTATAAGATTACATTATGATTTCCTGCGACTATACACATCGCTGCCTAAAACATCCAGAAGATAATTTCAAGTGTTTCCTATATTGTAATGAAATTGGGGCTCGAAAGGACATTTGTCTTTAGCAAATGCATTGACTACATACTTAACGGTTTTCGGTAACAAAGTCGTATTACTTCAGTTGTACCCTTTTATGGAAACGAAGCTGTTTACCGCGGCTCTACCACTGTAAGGACGATTTATCCTTACATTTATATTTGATTATTATAAACGACCCAAGTTATTTTTTCCAAAATTCTAAAGAACAATAAAATAAATAATAAATATTTATCTTTCATAAATCAGCTTCGGTCACGCATAACTGGCCGATTACGAAACTTTAATTATTAAATACGCTGTATGTTATACAATTATGATACTTATCTTTTGTATTACCATTTTAGAAACATTTTGACTATAAAATACTGTTTATGTATCCTATCTTTTAACTTTTGTTTCGAAATACGTAAAAACTAAAAAAAATATTGCATTTTGGCGAATACTTTGTAAAAAGAATTAAGAATATAATCAATTTATTATATTAATTATAATAATAATTATAATTATATTAATTATAATTATAAACAACGTATAGTTATATATTTGTGCTGCAAATAGTGTGATCTAGATCAGTGTTACGGAAGTTTTTGTGTTTACTACAGGACTTTTGCATGACTTAACGTGACAAAACTAGTTTGTGTTGTGTTCTAACCTATAAGTGACTCCCACGCATTACAACCAAAATTCGTTGAAATAACCCACACATTTATTATTGATAGTCTGTGTAAGACATCTACAACTTCAAGCTATAGAAGTGATGAGCTTTGATATATGCTTTTGGGATTGGTTTTTATGTTAAACTACACGTGTTATGCAATTGATTGGTATTCAAGGAGAAACGACATCTTACTTTTATTGCATGAACTTTTACCACAGCTTTCTTCGTAACAAAAAAGAGGGCGCTACTATTGATTATTTAACTTTGCAAAAGTATGCTTCGTTCTTTTGCGTAAGAGGGCGTTTTGACTAACTTTCACGTTACATGCATGTCATCTTTTCTCTTTTGCTACTAAAGAGGGCGCTGTTTTTTATTTTCTTTTAATGCTCTGAAGGGATATTTTATACTAATAAATAATCATGGTCTGTGGGACTTGCAAGAAGGATTTCGACTTAAGAACTGACCCCCGCTAATAGTGGTTGCTCTGTTTGTTCTACGAAATACCACGCACGATGTTTGAACTTATCAAGGGATGAACAACGTCAACTGCGAACCGGGAAATATATATGCCCGACATGTAAAGCGAAGAAACGCGAAAATGGCTCTGATTCAACTCCTTGTCGTGGCTCGACTGAAAAACCTAAGCCATCCCCTGAGGTTGACCCACCCGTATGCTCGGAGCCTGTGCGCATCAAAGATAACGATGCAATATTCTCACTCACTACAACACTTAAACAACTAGAAAAGGCATTCTCTGCTATGCAACGAGAAATGTGTAGCTTCACAGCTTCTCTTAACTCAACCACGGATGACATTCTTCTGTTTCGGAAAGAGCTGCAAGACGTAAAAACACAACTTAAGGAGTTGGATTCCTATAAAACCGAAGTTGAAAATCTGCGTTGCGAAGTATCCGAACTTCGACAAGAATTGGCCGCCCAGAAGCAAGAAAAATTCTTAAAAGACATTGAAATCTCGGGTATCACAGAACATAAAGAGGAGAATTTACCTCAAATAGTTTCTGTTCTTTCGGTAAAGCTAGGAGTAGAGATGGATTCTCAAAATATCGACCAGATACGGAGAGTCGGTCTGCGTGGCGGAGGGCCTGGAGCCCTAGAACGTCCGCGCCCCATCATTGTCACCATGACACGGCGTGCTCCGCGCGACGAATTTCTGCGAGCCGCCCGCGTCCGCCGCGGTATTACAACAGAAATGCTTCAAGTTCCCGGAAACTCACGCAAAGTGTTTGTGAACGAACACTTAACTAAAGAAAATAGAATACTCTTCAGTAAGGCACGTTCTATCGGCAAAGATCTTAATTTTAAATATGTCTGGTCGTCAAATGGTAGTATATATATGCGCAGATCTGAAACCAGCTCTATTTTGAGAGTATCTTCTGAGGCAATTCTCTTGAGACTAAAAAAAGATCCCACCACTAGTACGGAGCCTAATCAGTATTCCTAACTACAGATTTATTTTTTATTTCAGTGTTTCGCACCCCTTTAATTTAATTACTCGTAATCATAATTTTCTCCTAAACCATTTAATTTACGACATACATATTAAAATATTAATGTTATCCAGCTCTCACTCCTCATGTATTATTATTTTCACTTTGCTACATTGTATCGATTTAAATATACCATATGCTAATTCATTCTTAAGTTACCTTCCAATTGTTGTAAACATTCGTTATTGTTTATACTGCAGATTTTGTTCATGTTATAATTACGTTGTTAGTTTTAAGATTACTTTATTTTTGTCTTATTTTAATATATTCATTTATTGTCACTATTTCAAGAATAAGTGTAACCACATAAATGCAATACTTCACTTGTCTACTACACATTACTTAAACACATATCTAAAAATGTTTGGCTGCCCGTTGCATAATCCATCACTCTTTACGGATACAGACAATTCTCATAATTCTCGTACCCAAAGTTTATTGTTTATCATGTCCTTGAACAACTTCCGACTATTGATTTCGATCCTTACTACACAATGTCATAGTATAATAATCCACTTGAAGCTTAATACAAAATTTCCTTACTCGACAAGCGAAAGCCTTCATTGTGTTCCTTGTTTAAGCCATGTAACAGATATCTTTATTATTAGAAAATCATTTATTAAAAATTACCCGTACTGCAATTCAAATATATACGTTAAAACCAAACTATAAACATGGATAGAATAGACTTAGCCAGTGATATAGACTCTTGTTTAGATATCAATTGCAAAACTATTTCACCAGAGACATGTTCTGAGGTGATAACAGAACTATATGGCTTTAAATTATTAACACTCAACATTAGAAGCATACAAAAAAACTTTGACGCATTTACGATTCTCTTACAGCGGCTAAACACAGTTTTTGACGCAATTATACTAACTGAATGTCGTTTAAATGATTCCACAATTATTGGACAATTACTCGGCTATTCATGTTACTCTACCTTAAATAACATAAACCAAAATGGCGGAGTAGTGGTATATGTTAAAGATACTTGGACTGCTAATGTATCAGAACCTTCTTTCTCGGACGCGTGCTGCTTATTAGTAGATATTCCGAATGTGATCACAATCCTTGGAATCTATAGGTCTCCTTCTATCAGATGTCTAAACAACTTTCTTAACTCTTTAGATAATACCCTTAACCAACTTCAAAATAAACCCTGCCTAGCAATTGCAGGCGATATTAATATAGATATCTTACCTTCTAATAATGTTGGTATAGACGCAACTGACTACCTGAGCCTAGCCAGTGTTCATGGACTTATTCCAGCAATCACTATTCCTACCAGATTAAAAAGTTGTATTGACCACATATTTGTTAGATCCAAAAATAAAATAACTAGTGCAGTATGCGAAACAGACATCACTGACCACTATGCTGCTTTAATCGGTATTAAACATAACCTAACCAAAAATCTCAGAACAGGTTTACAAATAAAATTGATTACGAGGCAATTTTAAATGAACTCAAGACTTGCGACTGGAATAATGTTTATTGTGAGGCTAGTGTAGATGACGCTGCTTCAGCTTTAACCACTACCATAGCTTCAATAATTGCTAATTGCACGCATACAATTCGTCTAAGTAGGAGTAAAGTTAATCTGTCCCCATGGATTACACCCGGTCTTCTTCGCTGTATGCGCCACCGTGATCACCTCTACCGTGTGACAAGACAGTTCCCAAAAGACGAAATCCTGGAAAAAATATACAAAAGATATAAAAATTTCTGTAATGATCTTTTATGCAGAATTAAAAATAATTATGAGAAGGAATCGTTAGTTCAAAATAAACATAATCCAAAAACTCTGGTCCAACATTAAATCAATTTGCCATTTTAAATCCAAAGACAATAACGCAAATGATTTACTTACTTGTGCAAATAGTGCATCCCAATCACTTGACATGTGTAACAGCTACTTTTCTACCGTAGGCGTAAACCTAGCCAATACTACCCTTTCAAAAATGAATGCTACCGTTGACAGTTTAGTCTCAAAAATAAGAATAGGTAATAACTTATCAAACTCCCTTTACCTAACCCCGACTGACGAAACTGAAATTTATAACTTAATTAAACAGCTTAAGCCTGATGGAGCACCTGGTATTGACAATATCAACAATAGGTTAGTCAAATTAATCAGTAACTGCATTATATCACCCCTTACATTTATCTTCAACTTGAGTCTTTCTTCCGGTAGATTCCCCGCGTGCTGGAAAATAGCCTCTGTCACCCCGATTCACAAAGACGGACCGAAAAATATACCCAACAATTACCGACCTATTTCACTCCTTACCGTTTTCTCAAAACTCCTAGAAAAAATCATAAATAAACGTCTAATTGCATTTCTTGAAAAACAACATATTCTCTCTGATAGACAATTTGGATTCCGTCAACGCAAATGTACCCAAGATGCTGTAACACTTTTAAGTAATTTAACATCATCCTACTTAGATAATGGCTTTTCCTGTATTGGGGTTTTTCTTGACCTTGCCAAGGCTTTCGATACTGTCTCCACACAAATACTTCTCCGCAAGATGGAACTGCTGGGCATTCGAGGTATAGCTTGGGAATGGTTTAGAAGCTATCTTACTGATCGTAAACAGACAGTTAAATTAGACGGCCTTAGCAGTAATCAAATGCCTGTAATTTATGGTGTTCCGCAAGGTAGCATTCTTGGCCCTACTCTCTTTCTCATTTATATGAATGACATTCATGATCTCCACCTCAAGTCTTCAGAGATCATCTGCTATGCTGATGATACTGCAATTTTATTTCATGGAACTGATTGGGCCAGAACACTTACAATAGCTGAAAGGGGCATGAATTCTATATTTAATTGGCTTCAACTAAACTTACTCACGTTAAATACAAATAAAACGAAGTTTATCTGTTTTCACAAGACATCCGCTTCCAAACCAAAATTCCTCCTCAACTCTTTGAAAATCTGTTCTTGTCCACGCATTAACCACTCCCTCTCCTTCCATGCAGTTGTGACAAAATTCAACGCACCCACGTAATCAGGTATCTAGGTATCCAAATTGATGAACGCTTAACGTTCGAACCCCACATCATTACCTTGTCCAATAGAGTGCGTAAACTTTCGGGTATTATAACTAAACTACGCACTTGTGCCGATATAAATACTTTACTACAAGTATACTTTGCAATTTGTCAGTCTATTATAACATACTGCATCAACATTTGGGGTAGCGCGAATAAAACCATTTTTCTAAATCTAGAAAGAGCTCAACGCTCTTTTTAAAGAGGATGCTCAACAAACCCTATAGATTCCCTACAGACACTTTGTATAAAGAAGCTAATGTGTTACGGGTTCGCCAGCTCTACATTTTATCCACTTCTTTAGATGTCCATAAAAATATTCTAAAATCTGAATCTCTATCTGACTTACGGGATAAGCGTGTTTTCCAGCTGCCTATTCCCACCACTAAAACAAAATTTGCCGAAAGATTCCCCTGGATTAGTCACCACTCAATCTATAACTCTATAGTTAAACTCTGTGATGTCAAGAACTGTACTCTTAATGAAGCAAAAACAAAAATTAGGAATGTACTCCTTAATCTCAACTACGAGGCGACTGAAAATATTATTAACTCTCATTGGTATTCTACAAATTCTCTTTTGCACTGCGAAATCCAGAATTAGATAACTCTATATCTATATTAACCCTATTACCACATGACACACTTAAACTTTCCCTCTTTCACACTTACACTTACACACAGACACACACACACACACACACACACACATGACGCTCTCAACTCGCGCTTAACAAACCATTTCATGTAATTTTAATTGGTTTCTCAAGACACAGGCTCAGCCTAATTTGAGAACCTCTGGAAATTTTTTCTGTACCTTTTTTTATTTAAATAAAGATTTTTTCATTTTTCATTTTTCATTTTTTCAATTATTATTCGGAAAAGAATTATACAAACTGACAAGGAAAACCTTTTAGCATTGAGCTTTACTTGTTCGCGGAATTAATGTTTCCAATATTTTACCAATTCGATTGCTGTGGATGAAACTTTGCAAATCTATATATATAGTTAGCAAATTCTTCTAGAAGACCGGAAGGCGTAGTTTAGCTGCAACTATAACGTAGGATTATATCCTCTTTGGTTTAAAATGGCCAGCTCGCGCTGACCATTGCGTCGTCGATATATTTGTTTTATCTGTCATTAATTAATTGTTGGATCGGACGGACGTTCACAATCTTTTCGCTAGCTATTTTTGTGTTCTTGATTATTTTTTAATTTGATTCAAATTATTCTCTTTTGTAAATGAGTACTGTTTTTGTTATAAGTAATAATTACTATTTTAGTTTTATGTTAATTTTTCTAATAAATAAATGTAAAAACCCTAAATATATATATAAAAAAGAACCTCTATTTCCCTTGGTCACATCATCACGCATGAACGGCTGGATCGATTTAACATTTTTTGTTGTGTTTGTTATCAGGAGATGGTTCTTATGAAAGAAAAAATTCAAAAATTGCTCGTTAAATAAGAAAATTTAACTAAAATATTAATTTTATATAACTGTCAATTGTTTGAAATAACTGTCAGCGATTGACATAATGCGCGCTGCAAATTCATAGTTAAGACGGGACAACGTCTGTCGAGTGAACTAGTAATGTTATAAATATGGAACAGTTGCATGATGTTATCAGGAACCATTTTTTAGTCTCCTAAACGATGTTCCAATAAATTTATACAATGGCGTACGTTTTTTTTCGAATGTATACACGCCCGCATAATCACTATAAAAAATTGGTTTAACTATTTTTCAGATGTTATGGCGGTTTTAATATTTTAGTTTTTTTCCCGATGTTTCGAAGACTTTGCAGCCTTCGTGGTTAGGGGAGGCACTAAGGTGTTGGTCATCCGAAAAGTCAAAGTTCCATTATCTAGATATTGGTCGTCGGCAGAAAACTAAAGTATTAAAACCGCGCTAAAATCCGAAAAATAGTTTAACTTTCATATCTAACACTCGCGTAAACATAAGAAATCATTACAAAAATTGATTATCATGTAGTTGCTTCTTGTGTGTACATTATAATAATTTTACCATTTAAATATTCTATTATTTACCTAAATTCACATACTAAGTCTCGTTCAAAGTAAGAGCACTACGCTCCAAGAATTTTTAGCTGTAAAATGCTTTTTGTCTGTGTTCTAAATTAAAAATACGTTCAAAATGTAGATCACGTAAAATCGCCACATAAGTGACAGTGTTTCAAAAAAAACCTTTTAGTCTCGTCACGTTTTGCGCAAAATTCCGACAAAATGATGTTTCAATGTTTTAGATACTCTTTATTATAGTTTGTGTATTTAAATCGCATAAATAGTGAGCTTTGAATTTTGATATTAACAATGAAATAATTGACTACGTAGGTTATTATTTAAATAACGGGGTAAAAGGATTTCTCTGCAAATTCTGTTATACAATGGATCAGATTGATGCCGCATACGTTCACTAAATTTAATCTACGCTATCGACTAAGTCAAATGATCAGGAATACACGTTGATAAAGTAATTATTTTATACTTAAATTATAGTTGGACAAAAAGAAAACAGATGGCACACGGTAGAAGTTATTACCCCACTACTTCCTACACCACGCCTATACACGGAAGACATTTGTCGCGGGCCTAAACACACAGTTAAGTATGTATACCTCGTTGTTGTCAATTGTCGCGACCCTACGTACACATTAAAGCGTGTATACCTCATGGTTGTCTATATTATATATTCACATTGAGTCCTATGAGAGCTCGCAAACATTTCCTGGCCTTCTGCCGTCCTCCTATTCTCAGAGGATTCCTTCTCCTTCTCCCACACTTCCTTCCCCTAAATATCCCCTCCCAACTTTCCTTCAGGGCCCTGCAGTCGCTCAGCTGAGGGATTGCAGTATCCCATTGGCAGGTTTCCCCGGTATGAACTGCAGGGTCGAAAAGTAGAAGTAATTAGTGCGATCCTAGTATGGACTCCAAAAACACGGCAAGTTCCTAACCTGTTACAAAATATTCTTGAAATTAATCCCTTACAACATTGACGAAAATTCTATATTTAAATTCGAATATAACTTGATAAAAACATCGCATATCATAATGTTAAGCCTAAATAATGTTATAATACCCTGACTATATTCACAGCTGAGCGGTTTTACTCAATATTCATGAAGTCATAAAATATTTCTTACTTTAAGATAGGACTTATAGCACCACCACCTAATCATACAAAGTGAATACTCATCATTTTTGTTATAAAAAATTCAACACTCCCTCGTAAGAAGTAAGCGCTACAACCAATTATTAAACGGGATATAAAGGGATGCGCCGGGACTTACGGGATTATACTACAAAGACCGGCGGAGAGCACCTCCGAAACAGCTTTTTCTTAATCCCCCAAAACTATTTCCTACGACAGTTTTCTGTTAAGTGTTATGAAATATATTTAATTATTTATCCCATTTAATATGGAATACAAAATAAGTTTTAATACATTACCCCATCAGTTACGGGGTAGATTATTAATGTTTTGACATAATCCAAGGTAAGTAGTCATTTTCTTTTTAAATAAAATGCTTTATTCACAACGTAGGTGAGCGTAGTTGCACTTATGATAAGTCAAGGTACATAAGAATTGTTAATAAAGTAGTTAATGTAATATTGGCTTAATAATATATGTATGTTGTTGTAGTTTCCCATCTTTAATAAACGAAATAAATAAAATTATAAACACACACATATTATTGTTCATTGTTTGACATCAATTTTGTTCCCGAATTTCGTTGTGTGCGTTCCTATATTAAGATAGATATATTTTGTGATGTTTTTATTTATTTTATTTAATCTTCTTTCCCTTTTAATATTCTATGATAAGTATTATAATCATTTTTGCTTACAACTACACTGGTGGTAGGATATATATTATATTCGCACGGATAGTGACCACCGTACACAAGGTGTTAAAACCCGCCACAGTAGCCCACGTAAGTGTAGCGCGTTCCGGGATTAGCCTGTATATCCGATTTCAAAAGCCGGCATAATTGTGTCGACTGTCGAGGGGTAATCTCCACTTACCATCAGGAGCAGCGGGGTCACTATGCCATGCGCGTATGAAAAATAAAACTTTACTCTAGTAATAATATCAGCCCTGTATTACATACTTGTCCACTGCTGAGCACGGGCCTCCTCTACTAGTGAGAGGGATTAGGCCTTAGTCCACCACGCTGGCGTAGTGCAGATTGGTAGACTTCACACACCCTCGAAATTCCTATTGAGAACTTCTCAGTTATGCAGGTTTCCTCACGATGTTTTCCTTCACCGTTAAAGCAAGCGATAATTCACAAAGAAGACACACATAATTTTTTAGAAAAATCAGAGGTGTGTGCCCCTTGGGATTTAAACCTACGGACATACGTCTCGGCTGTCCATTCCACACCCAACTAGGCTATCACCGCTTCAATGATTACATAAATATATTTATTGAGAGCGTCATAAATCCCATATGCAATTTACGAACTTTACACTTTAATCAACGAACATTTTATTAACCATAAATTCAGCGAACAATTTGAGGCCCGACAATATTCTGTTTGCCATTGAAAAAAATTATTTAGTTCTTTCGGCTCGGACGTCAAAGAAATTTATGTGGTTATACGTTATAAGATTAAATTACATTATTTTGTGTTGGAGAGACTTTACCTTTGATTACTAGAGTAAGCGGCGATAGCCTAGTTGGTTGTGGAACGGTCTGCCGAGACGTATGTCCGTAGGTTCAAAACCCAAGGGCACACACCTCTGAATTTTCTAAAAAAATATGTGTGTATTCTTTGTGAATTATCGTTTGCTTTAACGGTAATAAAATCGTGAGAAAACCTGCATACCTGAGAAGATCTTTATAGGAATTTTGAGAGTGTGTGAAGTCTACCAATCCGCACTAGGCCAGCGTGTTAGATAAGGCCTAAGCCCTCTCAGTAGTAGAGGAGGCCCGTGCTCGGCAGTGGGACAGTATATAATACAGGACTGATATTATTATACAGGATTTATAACGCGGTAGGTAATTATATTTATATTATAATCATTGATGCGTATCGCCTGTATTGTTTAGTAGCAGCGTGTAAGGGCAATAGATTGAGAGGTTGTCGGTTTGAATCACAGTCCCGTCAACATTTTTATTGGGTTTTACTTACACTGTTCGTCGAGATTAGAAAGCGCTCCACAGAGTTCCGATGTGCGCTTGTTAGTATGAATCGACCCTTATATTGTTTAGTAAGCGAATATAAAAGGAATACGTCCCGTAAATTCAGTCTGAAAATAATTTCTTATCATAATTAAATTAAAATGTTTTTGATTCCATTGTACTTCTCATATAATAATTTGTAATTGTTCGAATTTATATTTTAGTCTATTTTGCTTTCGACTATCGATGAAAGGGAAAAAGTAATGTTTTTAATATTAAGCTCTGTTTATAAGTAGTGAAAGTATATATTTTATTAAAACGGTGTTGATAATGTCTACACTACATAATAATTATGATGGTATACAGAGTAGGCGGCAGACACAATTATGTCGGCCTGTTTGAACCGGAGATACACAAGCTGATCCAACGCGATGCCCTTACGTGGGCCATTTTGGTTATTTTGATAAATCCAATATGGCGGCCGGTCTAAGATGGCGGATTCGTTATTTTGTAGATAATACAATAAGTATGTCACTTTATTTTGACAAAAGTAAATCTCGCGACAAGCTTTTATCTGTACAAAGTTTTAAACAAAAATTAATTCTATTTAAGGATTTTTTTGTTTAAGAGCATTTTTTCCCTAAATTTACCACTTTTTGAAGCCATCCTATACATGCAATCCTAATTGATTACATTAAATAAATTGAAAAGTTATTACTGAACTAAAATATTGACTTTTTATGCCACTATTAATATTACAAATTATAATTTTATTCATGTAGATGACATCCACTAGAGTCCAGAAGAAACTAAAACTCCATTTATGGTAAAATTTCCGAACACAATTCATTCGTCCAAATCTTTGTTGTCATCAAATTTTTGTTGAAACAAAAATTCAGTGAACTGTTTAATCCCATCTGAACGGAATTACAGTTAACAGCGTCGAGGCTTTTATTTTTGTTTAAAAATATAAAGAATTGTTGGGTTTTATATGAAAAATAAGTGAACAGTGAACGACCGGGGACTAGATTAAAACTTGTTGATAAAAAACAAATTAACAATCAGAATCACTTTATTTTTGGTACCGATTAGTGTGATAGAAGTTGAATGTTTGATTAGAGGTGATATAAATACTATCTAATTGTTGAAAAACTACGTAAAGTATTGAACTACAAAGCTCTGTGTACTGTATCTTCTATCTTCTGTGATATAAACTGCTGCCCAAATCTCTCACACACTGTGGCGGGTTTTGACACCTTGTCTATGTTGGTGGCTATACAGGAGTGTATAAAATATATACTACCACCAGCAAAGTGGTAAGTGATCACCACAGCATGGTATGCCCGCTGAGGTGTTGCCGGACTTTTAGGTTGAAATACTTTTTTTTAATATCGCTAGTAAAGTAAAAAAGTAACCTAAATTTAAAAAAAATCATATATTTTAAAGTGATTCACTTCATCTTGTTTTTCTCAGACGATGCGGGATGAAACGTGCTGTATTGTCTTAAGAAATAGAGTTTAACATTCCCTTGAAATGCAATACATTTAAATCGCATATCAAGTAAGACGCGCCGCTTTTTCTTATTGTTTCCTCTTACCACAAACGGAAACCGGCTCTTAGCAATTTATCACTGCTTTAAGAAATACAGACCGAAAAAACTGCCAAGTTTGTAACGGCTAGATTCCTTTAGGTTCCTTATAACCCGACGTTTTAGTTGTATATTGTTTTTGAGGAAATATTGGTTAGCCACTAGAAGACATGTAAACTGGCGTATAATAAACGACCAGTCAATGATCATCACTGTTACACGAACACCGTACCTCCGAAAGTTGGGTATCTGGAATCTGATGGTAAGCGATCAGTCAATGATCATCACTGTTACACGAAGACCCTACCTCCGTCCACACTAAGAGTTGATTACGTCTTAGTTACAAAAGGGGGTCGGGGATCCAGAAGATAACTATGCCAGGGGATTCTAATACCCGTATTCTAAGACGTTTCGTCGAAAATTCCTCGATTCGGAACTATGCCAGGGGAATCTAACACCCGTATTCTAAGACATTTCCTCGAAAATTCCTCGAGCCTTCGTTAAGGTAAGTTGCGAGGTACCTTGAATTTGACAGTTGATTCTTTCTTCAAGAAAGGAAAAGTGTTGAGTGGCGTTGAGTGGACGAGATTTTTTTCAACTAAGAATACAGATACCTCCAGTGAGGTTGAGTGGAGTCGAGGAATTTTCGAGGAAACGTCTTAGAATACGCGTGTAAGAGTTGTAATTTCTTAGTTACACCAGGGAAGATAGAGGATCTGGACGGTAACACAAGGACAAACAAATTAAAAATTATTACGTCAGTACTCTGTGATCAAGTAATAACCTGGCAGTGTATTAGCTGCAAGCAAATTGTAACATGGGTCTATGACTTTTTTTCCATTTCGAAATGTACAGTCAACAACAAAAGTTTCTAAACTAATTCAAATATTAAAAATACTTCTTTACATTCGAAATATTCTTTTTTTTATCTAATAGGAAGCAAACCTTTTAAAGTTTTTTTCAATGAAGTACTTACTAAATCCATTTTTGAGAGGCCACAAATATTTATAGGCGATTTAAAATTTAGAATATGTTCAGCTACTTTTATGTCTGACTGTACAGATAAATTTAATTAAGCCTTTAATTTTAATCCATTGATTGATCTCATACTAGGAAGTTAAGGGGATATACACTGTCCTAATACCGCATTATAGAGTTCTCAAATTTCAGACAAAACTACAGCTTTATCAACAAAAACTAGATAAGATTTGTCAAGCTAGACATTCTTGTTAAATAAAAATAAACCAACCCAAACACCAAACACGATCGCTTTTCGTCCGCACTCAAATATATAAAACACCTAGCCCGTTCCCACAGAACCCCAAAAGCAAACCCAACCGGAAAAGATTGCAGCAGCGGAAATCTTCGGACTGGCGCACAACAATGAGAAACTGGTCCATGTTTTAAGACAATTAATGAACCGGCGAGCCGGGACAAATCTGAGGCTTTTTTCGGCGGTAAATTAACCTGGCAACTTCGCGAGCTTGAATATTGGAAAGAGATGGAAATATTACAAAAACTGACATTCGAAAGAGGTGGAACAGAGACGGATTGATTAACGCTTTGATGTTTTAAAAATGGAATGAATATTTTTATTCGTTACTGCGCAAATTACTTTGGAAATAAACGTTTGTGATTCATTAAGTGTGTAATTTATACTTGCAGAAATAATGATAAAGTCCTCAATATCGATTGTATTATTGCTTGTTTGCTTATAAAGAGTGAATCATCCCGAAAGATTAAGGTCGATTTTTGTTCAAATCTAACCTATTTCACAAGCCACTTATTCCATTAAACAAATTATAATTCCTATGCTTATTACCAAAATAATTTTAATATTACGTTCTAAACACAAAGTACATTAGCATTTGAAGAGAATAATTAGCGGTCCGAGCTCGGGGCGACTGCGCGAACGAAACCCAAGTTTTAATTAGGCCGCTTTGTTAACTTAGATTAGTTATTGATAACCCTTCGTAGGGCCGCAATCGCGAGCTTATAACAACTCACAACTTTTATCGACGTCTTCGGTGGCCGAGGCTATTGTCTTTAACGCTTTGTAAAATCAAGTGGCTGTGGGTTTTAAACTTGGACGATATTGCTGATTTCATGGTATTTTTGGTAATTTGTTTCTGATTGTACGGTTCTGTAACTTACCCATGGCGATATTTTTTCTAAATGTGTGTGTTTTTTTATTGATTTGAATGACCAGACGAACTTGCCGTTCACCTGATGATAAGCGATACAGTATTCCACTGCGCTCGCCATCCTGAGACATGAAATGTTAAGTCGCATTAAGTCCAGTAGTTACACTGGATACAATGTCCTTCAAACCGGAACACAATAGTGACTACACACTGCTGCTTGGCTGCAGAAATAGACATAGCAGTGGTACCTACTCAAGCGGACTCTCACATATGAGAGTCCTACCATGAGTAAAAGGTCTTTTGGATCGCAGTAGCGAGGTAAAATTTACAAAGAATAAGTACTATTGTAACACACGGGAATAAGACAGCATCTTATTATTAAAAATCATTTAACATGCTTGTTAGCCCTTGCTACAAACAAATATTTTAGAAATTTATTCCGTGAGATTTTAAATTCCGTATACACTAGTTCGTCAATACATTTGCTCCCCAATGGCTATATGTAACATAAATAATAACATCAGCCGCGAAAGCAAACACCGTGAAGGGCCCCGACCCGGAAAAAGTACCGGGAACTCGTGCGGGTAAATTACGGTCCCTGGGGAATGCCATACGGAATAATCGTGATGATTATGTATTCTTTGGCTTGGCTTAAGTGTTGGAGGAATTAGTACTGGAATTTATAGTTTGGTCAATTACTGAATAATATTTTAATAAAATAATGTATTTACATTGTAACAAGTTACGATGTGGTTCATGGTTGTCATGTCTGCTAAAGATAAAAAATCCAAAATTAAAAACAAGATTAAAAAATAATAATATTAAGTTCGGTCAATTATTAAAAAATGGTAGATATATTATTATTTAGCACGAAGAGCCCGGGTTGTTTGTTTGTGTAGTTTTTTTTTCCGAGGCCCAGCAATGTAACTTCACTATACCTGATAGTCTGATCGAAGTGTCAACCGTCAAAAGATACAAGAATTCCTTGATGGTTGGCTCAGTCATGCCGTATACCAGCATAATTGCTTCTTCACGCTGCGCTTGAAAGACGCTAAGTTATAGGAAGGAGGGAACACGTATACTGGCAAACCATTCCGCAGCATGATGTTGCGACACAGATATGAGTTTCCAAATCTTTTGGATCTCGCCAAGATGGAAGACACCACAAAGCTGTGGGTCTGCAAGCCAGCAGGCGTGGTTCTGGAAAGTTTTTTTTTATTTATGATAAGAATAATTTTAATTTAATGACTCTACTCACATTTGTTTCGAGTAGCTAGTATTCCAGCTTTACAAACTCAGTGTACATTGACTATACAAGGTCATTTTGATATTGCGGTAATGAATGAAACTACATAATCTTCTTTTTTACTTCGACTAAAATTGTGTCAAAAAACATCCATGAATAACAAATATTTTTGCCATAAATTCCAGTTTTAGTTTTCTGATTATTTGGTCATTTTATAGTTTAGTGTGTATATAAGCCTAACTGAGAGTATGATGTCGCCGCTTCGACAAATTATCTTTGATGCAGTAGTAGCTTTTGGGCTTGTAAAATTAAAAATATTTTTTATTAATATTTATTTAGTTCTAATCTTATACTTTTTTTATTTAATATATATGGTTAGAATATTTTATTATATTTTAGTTTCTGTATAGTTTCTGAGGTATGGTTGGTCTCATAAATAAAACTTACTTTTAACTTCACATTACTACGTCCTGATATGAAACAGACTTTAATTAGGCCAACTATAAAAAATAAGTTACATTTTCGTGGTTCTGTATTTGCATTACTCCCTAAAGTAAATATAATATTTCAACGAGAAACAGAGCCTCGGTGGCTAGTGGTAATACGTGGTACGACGACCGCTGTAAGGTCTTTGGTTCCATTCCTGGAATAGGCAGTGATATTGGGTTTTTCTACTTCATATTAGCCCGGGATCAGGTATTTGTCCCCGATATGGCGATAGACTCGCTCCCTATCACATCACGGAGCAGAATACACTGCTGAAAGTGGGTGAACTAGTTGCGGACTAGTAGCATTTGTACGAACATCCGTTCTCTTGCTATTTTTTATAAGGCCACAGCAAAAGCAACTCCACTGCATCTGATAAGTGAAATGAGGTCCAGTAGTATGTCGACTGACATGAATAATAATAATAATGATAATATCAGCCCTGTATTATATACTTGCCCACTGCTGAGCACGGGCCTCCTCTACTACTGAGAGGGATTAGGCCTTAGTCCACCACGCTGGCCTAGTGCGGATTGGTAGACTTCACACACCTTCGAAATTCCTACAGAGAACTTCTCAGATGTGCAGGTTTCCTCACGATGTTTTCCTTCACCGTTAAAGCGAACGATAAATTCACAAAGAATACACACATGATTTTAGAAAAGTCAGAGGTGTGTGCCCTTGGGATTTAACTAGGCTATCGTCGCTTCATGAATGTCGAATGTTATTTAGACATATAAGCGCTTTTCATATACTTGCATGATTTTTGATTTATAAACAAAACAGCAACAAATGAACTATTATAGTTAACTGTTATACATTAATGTCAAATGTTATTTTGACTTATAAACGCTTTTCATATACCTATTTGCATATTTATAATCAAAACAGTAACCTCAACGGACTTTTATAATTAATGGGTAACTTTACCTTCCATCTACGCGTTTTAATAATCGTCGCAGCCACCGATAGTTTGGTGAAATCTTCGTAAAGATTGCTGGAATTGGTATTTAACCGTCCCACATTAGTATTCCGGGCGACAATAGCAATATATTGTGACCAGTGTCTGCACCAATCACGCGTAAAACCAACTTATCCAATAACATACCGCGCCGGTATTCCGGAACACGCAAACTTTCACGTTAACGTTGTCTCGTGATTTATTATTTATGAATATAAGGTAATCATTTGGAAATATTTGTTTATAAATAAATTGGAATGAGTAGCCCTAGCAATCATTGATTAGTAATTTTTTTTAGTTATAAATGCTAGAATCGCGAAGGTGAATGGAAGTGAACAATATTTACATAAAACTATATTTATTACAATTGTTTAAGTGATTTTCACAAATGATGATTAATTTGACTATAGAAAAATGTTAAACGCGGCGCAACGCATAGCAATCAGTATCAAATAAAACTCCCCAATGTGTAAAAAATGGACATGGGTTCGCCTCCTATCATATCATGAGACCGAATACACAGGAGGAAAGAGAGTGCACTAACTACGCCTCTGTCTACCTTTTGGGAATAAAACTTGAGTATGTGTTTAGGAACATTTTAAACATATTCAATCTTACTTATAAAAAAATTGATAAAGTATGCTTAGTAAAAACACAAATTTACTCGATCAGCTGTGAGTCAAAACCCAACATCTTGCATCCTAGTAAGGTTTAAACTAGGAACCGGTGTTTGACAGCAATTATTAACCACCTCTTAAAGCTAAAATAAATAAGTAAGACTGTATATTTAAAGATGCCACTCATAAATATTTAAAAATCTCACACCGGAAAATATCTTGCAGATTCAGACAGCACTCCCAAACCGGCAATACGCTTTAAGCGGAACTTTCGCTCTATCGATATCTCTCATTTCGACATAGTATATCGATCATTGCGCATCCGTAATAGGGACGCGGTTCGCCGTCAATTCGCATTCACAACACGTCGTCTGTTCCGATAGAAACCGTATCTTACGTTATTAATATCGAGCTTTATTTTTTTCATTAAACCCCGTGGCCCCTTATATTTATTTTTGGTTATAATGTCGGATGGTTATAAATATGGCCCGCATTGTGTCGTATATTTTTTTATAATTAACTTATTTAATAATCAAAAGCAGTCATTCTTGAAATAAAGCGAACTTACGTGCAAGGATTTAGACAATGCAAATATAATATTATACGCATTATAAGTACTGAAAAACAGCGTTGTGTTGTGGTTCGCACCACATCACAACATTATGCTGAGTGGTTACCTACCGGTCACAGCTGCGACCAGCTATTTTTAATTATTATTTGTAATTAAGGTACATTGAGCTTGTTTATGTTGCGACTGTGTCTAATAAATCGTTTTTCTTTCTTGCTTTCTAAAATAAATGGGATAGTTTGTGAATATATTTGAATGTTAGTTAGAAGCAAACGCAGAAACAGCTGAACGGATTTAGATGTTATTTGGCATACGCGTAGTCCATGTCCTGGATTAAAACATAGGCTACTTATTATCCCAGTAATTTAATACCACGAGAAATAATTAGATTTATAATATATTTTTAAATAATTAGCCCTGACGTTGCATTGGTGGTGCTAGAAATTGCTACAGTATTTTAAGGACTTTTATATCGGAAAGGCCTACACGGGCGAAGCTGTAAGCGACATCTATTTATTCAATAAACATATTTGAAACTTCACCACAATGTCAGTGTAATGATCGTAGTGCATTACCACGCCGTACTTTAATTCAGATCTCTTATGATCAGCGATGGTGATAATGATTGTCCCTTAAGTTACATGACCTGGTTTCGGAACACCTAGAGGTATTAACCTGTATTGGCAGGCATCTGACTGCAATTATACAGAGTAATAATATTAGCTCTGTATTATATACTATCCTACTGCTGGGCTCGGGCTTCCTCTACTACTGAGAGGGATTAGGGCTTAGTCCACCACGCTGCGTAGTGCGGACTGATCGACTACACACACCTTCAAAATGATTATAGATAACTTCTCAGGCAGGTTTCCTTACGATATTTACTTTCACCCTTGAAGCAAATAATTAACTAACAAAGAATACACAAATAATTTCAGAAAAGTTGGAGGTGTGTTTGAACCTGCGAACATTCGTCTCGGCAGTCCGTTCCACAATCAAGTAGGCTATGGGCGCTTACTGCAATTACGTTATACCGTTTAAACATTCATACAGCAAATCAAGTAATTCAAAGATCCACAAGCGTTAACCTACTTAAACATAAACGCATTCCGCTTGAACTCACTTTGTGAAAAAAAAATACAAAAAACTTTGGGAATACTTGACAAATGAACTTCTTTATTTTCCTAACCAATGTCCACTTGACATTATCCAACAGAAATCTCAAATAAAGCTAACAGGTTCTTTGGACACGTAATAAAACACCAAGGTAGGCGTATCCTATGCCAACATTGCTATCTGACACGGCGGTATGCGAAACTCAACCTTATTCCCCTCGCAATAAGGGCGACGGGATCTGGGTGACAATTTAAGAAAACCAAACAAAAATAACGTGTCCGTTGGTGGATTTGGCCTCTCGCTTCGTTACCCCGAGAGACCGCAATTGTGACGCTTTATATTTTTCCTCTTAGGCGCCTTAAATTCTATTTTAGAATTACGAGTGATTTTCCCAATGTTAAAATATAAAATGTAAATTAGGAACTGTTTTGTTTTTATTTTATCCGGAACTAACTTCTACTCGCGTCGCCACCCGCGATACCGACCACTGAAAAAAGAGCCAACGATATCAGTAAAAATATTGGCCACACTTTCGTCAGTAAGTGCTCCAGTAATGGTCACAACTACCCATAAACAGGCGCAACACTAAAAAAACTTCTAATATGCAAGCATTACTTGGTACCATATCGCGTTCGTCACCCATTCATCATAAAGCTAAGAAGGAGTAAAAAAAAATTTCGATACATGAAATTAATGTTTTTCGATTCAAAACAAGTAAGCTAGGAATTAAATATCACCGGATATTACAACGTTTCTATGTACCATTTGATGCATGAATAGAATTATAATTAATATAATATGATACTATATCTCTTCCATCAACATTATAATACCTTCGAAAGATAAATTAAGAGGCAACCGTGAATTGTCTTCTGATTATTACAAACTTGAAAAGTTTAAATCTTATTTTTTCAACATAAAAAATACATAGAACCTTGTAAAAGTAAGCCAGCGATATAGCAATAGGCTCACTATCACATCGTAGGATGGGAGTACATAAATAACACCTCTATCCCCGAAAGGTTAGGAAGAGGCGCAACTAGTGGTGTAGGTACTTCGACGAATTTATGTCTCACCCTATGACGCGAGTACCAATTCTTATATCTAGCTGCTTGTAATCAAATTTAAGAACCAATGCAAATGTTTAATAGAAAAACTCAGCGGATGACCAACACCTCAGCCCCCCCCCCCCCCGTGACCATAAATGCTGCAAACTCTTCGAAACGTCGGGAGAAAACTAAAATATTAAATAATAACTAAATAATAATAATATCAGCCCTGTATTATATACTTGCCCATGACTGAGCACGGGCCTCCTCTACTACTGAGAGGCGATTAGGCCTTAGTCCATCACGCTGGCCTAGTGCAGGTTGGTAGACTTCACACACCTTCGAAATTCCTATGAAGAACTTCTCAGATGTGCAGGTTTCCTCACGATGTTTTCCTTCACCGTTAAAGCGAACGATGAATTCACAAAGAATACACACATGATTTTAGAAAAGTCAGAGGTGTGTGCCCTTGGGATTTGAACCTGCGGACATTCGTCTTGGCAGTCCGTTCCACAACCAACTAGGCTATCGCCGCTTATATCGTTTTTAAATATTAAAACCCCGATAAAATTCGAAAAATAGTTTTATTTTAGTGTCCAACATCTGCGTAAACATAAGAAATCATTACTAAAAACTCACATAAATATTTAGGTTGCCAAGAATATTGAACCCGGACCTCACGATTCAAGAAACCAACAACCATAATGATAGACGAACGTGGATACCTAATCAAAAGGTCTTCCTAACTTATTTCTGCAGCTCAAAAGCCAACAGAATAGGAAGCAAAGTTATAAAATAAATTCCAAACACTCAAGAGAATATGATAAATTGTTGACAATTACCAACGTTTAAAAGACATCGCTACAGCCCAAAATGAGCTGAACTATCACAAAATATCTAAGATTAATTAACCCTCGTAACATCCCTTTAATGAAAAGGGTAGGGAGGGCATTAAGAGATTAATTCCAGAAAGAATCCCTGGGGACTTTTTGTATAGGAAATCTTATTTACTTCAAGTAAGTTCTTAAAGTGGTGCAAGGCATAAACTTTCGCTATGTTGAAATTTATTTGTTTAGCAAGTTCTATTCGTGGTTTGCTAGCATCATTGTCTTTATCCGAAATAAAAGTAACAGCTAAATATAAAATACCCACTGCAGATGTTTATAACATCTATTAATTTAAAATATATTCATAAAATATTAGTACAATTATTTTTGACACGTTTGAAAGCTTCTAGAATTATGGATGTTTGTAGGCGGTGGAGTTAACATCAACATTGATCTGATTTGAATATTTTTTGTGTCCTTTAAAAACAGTCTTAAAATCATAATAAAAAAATCCTAATTTAAGTCTTTGTTAATAGATCACTTTGTTTATGTCCCAACGCTCCTCCGCGCCTCTGCCTTCACTATGCCAAGGGATTCCACAATTCCATTCGAAGGTTTCCCACAGTTTTGACAGCAGAGACGTAGACATCTACTCTAAAAAAGAACTGTGTCGACTGATGAGACGACAATGTCATATCAGTCGATATTCTACCGGGACATCTCTACTTACCATCAAGTGTCATGAATCGCAGTAAAATATTCATATGTATACTTCTTTAAAGCGGCGATACCCTAGTTGGGGTGGAACGGACTGCCGAGACAAATGTCCGCAGGTTCAAATCCCAAGGGCACACACCTCTGATTTTTCTAAAATAATTATGTGTGTATTCTTTGTAAATTATCGCTTGCTTTAACGATTAAGGAAAACATCGTGAGGAAACCTGCATTTCTGAGAAATTCTCTATAGGAATTTTGTGTGAAGTCTACCAATCCGCACTAGGCCAGCGTGGTAGACTAAGGCTTAATCCCTCTCAGTAGTTAGAGGAGGCCCGTGCCCAGCAGTGGGACAGTATATAATACAGGGCTGATATTATTTATACCTCTTTAAACTGTGTTATCGTGTTTAAAAAGAACTACCAGTGCCGAAGGGTCCTTGTAATCCGATTCCCGCCAGCTTTCTTTTCATAACTTATGTAAAATCTAATTTTCATTGATTTACAAATACGCATTTATGCATATCAGTAGTACCTATATGTTTTGTCGGGTTCCCCGAAAATGTTATGTATTTTATATATTAATATTTGTGTTTATATTTATATTGTTTTTCATGATTATTGATTATGTCCGTGTATATACTTGTATTTTTTTGCTATGTTATTTTTAAAACTTTTTATTCCCATATAATATATATATTTTACACCTACCTATATTATTCTCGTCTCTGCATCACCCAAAGGTAGATTGGTAGAGAATGCCTTTGGCATTAAATCCGCATTTACATTGGTGTATATAAAGTGTAAAATAAATAAATAAAATGTCACCCTTCGCTACTGGTGTCCGCTGGTCTCATATGGCTCGCGACACCATCAGCTAGTAGCGAATTTGATCATACCGCGAAGTCGGACGCTCCAGGTTGATTTTTATAGAAGGTTGAATTGAGAGCGTATTTTCACTTACTTTATCGACAAAGGAGTAAACACAGGTAAGCTTCTATCTACTTTACGTTCATAATGGATTTCTGAGAGATCACTTTTAGAGATCTTATGACTTCTTCTATTGTACTTTTGTGGTTATTTTTTAGCATGTGTAAGTTATTGAATCGTTAGTGGTCCACTCACAGTATCAAAGGAATTTTGGTACGTAACGGACCTTTAAAAGGAATAGATAGGTCTTTGTCATATATTCAATCAGTGTGCGAAAAAGAAAAGAATAATATTCAAGTTGGTATTGTACAAAGTATTGGTATTTATTAAGTATCATCACAGTCGAATCGGGCCATTCTACTCATTTTTAAACTTTTGTCACCTAAAGAACGCTGAATATGCTTTCAAAGTAAAAGTATAGTAATGAATCAAGAAATCGGGAGGATGTGTGAACCTCCTTAATTCTCATTCAACGCGAAACGCAATAGCAAACTGTCCATTAGTTTTTATATTGTTTCCGATCTGGTACCACGTACTAGATCGATTTACTGATGGTAGATCTCTCGTATGCGAGGGGCCGTCTGCATAGCTATTACCGCAATGTCTATTTTTACCACCAAGCAGCAGTGAGCGTGGACTGTTGTGTTCCGATTTGAAGATATTAAAGCCAGTGTAATTAGCGGTCCCAGAGTAACTAGTGCAATGGGGTACCACGCAATTGTAATTCAAAATTCTTTATGGTGTTGCTACTGTTTATGGGCTGTCGTATTGCTTACCACCAGGCAAAAAAAAATCAGATGAACCAGCTCATTCATGATCTTCTAGACAAAGTATAAGCCCTGCTTCTAGCAGTTTATCATATAGCGTTATTATATATGTCACTGTAAACTGGATGGGTCATTTTACATTGTCCTGCTGTAAACAATCTAACATCGTTTAGAAAAGAGGCTGTAGTTATTTTTGTACAAAAACTTTTGTTTTTATGTAACGAGGAATACCCAGAACTACTAATCAGCGTTAAAGTATAATTAAAACTTATTCTTTACGGTCTGAATTAGAGTATTTTGTTTTATTACCAAGTTTGTTTACGACACACGGTCTGTTAGTTCGGCGAATAAAAAGAACATTTTCCTTAACTCTTTGTAAAAGGTCTGGGTTTTTTTTTTGGGAATTTTGGAGGATTTAGTTTAATTTAATAACGTTAGCTTCGACTGACTATTAACTTTGAATAATAATATTAGTACTAATCCTGAATTATACACTATCCTATCGCTAAGCATGGGCCTCCTCTACTACTGAGAACATTTAGGCCTTAGTCCACCACGCTGGCCTAATGCGGGTTTCGATTCCTCACGATATTTTTCTTCATCGATAAAGCGAGAGATAATCGTTAAACAATACACACGTAGCTACGAAAACTTTAATATGCCTTGGGTTTTATACTAGCAGATCTTCAATGCAATCCAATCCATGCCAAAATATGGTAATTAAAATTTAAAAATAAATGTACAGAATTTATTTAAAAATCATATCACTCCAGATTATAATTAATAAATCACACGAATCCCAAAATAATAAATCGGATGTAGGTATTAACTCAAAAATACATTTTATTATCACCATCATCATCAACGAATACCTCGGTAGCGTACTGTACTGCGAACGTGGTACGGCAGCGCTCTAACGGCCCGAGTTCGAATCCTAGCTCGGGCGAAGTGATATTTGAGTTTTTCTGCTAAGTATCAGCCCGGAATCTGGAATTCGTGTCCGATATGGCGATAGACTCGCCCCCTATCATGTTATGAGACAGAACACACTTGACGAAATGTGGGTGCCCTGGCTGAGTCTCTGCGATAAAGGCGATAAAGGCGTGATGTGTGGGTGATACATCATCAGCCATAGCTTGTCCATTGTTAAACATATGCTTTCCCTTTTTAAAGTTTTTCACACCGACCTACCATAAATTACTAGTATTCAAAAACCTCCTGCATTGATCAGTACCTATATTGGCAAACATAAAATAGTATTAATGATCCGAATACACCGTTTACAAAAACAACAACTATTTCAAAGCCAGGACACAAACGCAAAAGCAATTACAGAAAGCTAAATGAATACTAGATCAATCCCGCCGCAATCCGCTTTGATGGTGACCACTGTAATTGACCTTCTTGCGTCAGCTTTACTGGTTTTAGTATGGTGGATCTTTGTTATTAATAATTAAAACTAGAGGTATAAAGTACTGGTGTAGCATTTTGTTTTTTTTATTGTGGATCGACAAAGTGGCTCCACAGCACCTCATGGCAAGCGAAGTGAAGACCAAAAAAGTTGCGACTGGAAAAATATACAAGCATCCCCGGACGAAAAAAGATAAACGTCTGAGTAAACCCAGTTATTAACCGACTTACACAAAGAGGAGGTTCTCAATTCGAATATTTTTTTTATGTTTGTTACTTCACAACTTTCGACTGGTTGAACCGATTTTAATTTTAACCGATTCTATTTTTATTTAAAATCTGGTGCTTCCCGTGTGGTCTCATATCATTGCTGTTGGACCCTTAACCGGAGATACATCAGGAAACTTAAAATGACGACGTCAACTATGATGTCAACGTCTACTTGGTTTTTACTTGTTTTGAATGCGGTTTTTGAACCCAAGTTCGCCGTTTTGCGTGTCAATACATCTCGGTGTTCACCACGCGGACGGTGTCCACAGAGAGATGCTCTTGAGTCCCGAGTCCGCGGCACATTACCGTTAATGCCAGACCCGGGACACATTACCATCTTCACACCTCAAGCCTACGTTACATCTAACTTTGTTATCCACTGGACAGTTTAATGTACTTTGCTTGTTTCAGATTGGTGTGAAAAACATTTATGTATGTGTTTTTTTGGGTTATTTTTAAAGTAGAGAGAGGAACGAGCAAGTGGCCTATGACGGTAAATGATTAATGCTAACTATAACATCCATTATATCAACGGAATTATCGAAGCGTTGCCTTTCTTTGAGGTAGGAATAGGCTCATATAGGTATATGCTACCTTTAGTCTGTTTGTATATCGAATCAAGTATGCAGCTTTCCTCACGACGTTTTCCTTCACCGTTAAAGCAAGCGATAATTCACAAAGAATACACACATAATTTTAGAAAAGTCAGAAGTGTGTGCCCTTGTGTTTTGAACCTGCCAACATTCATCTCGGCAGTCCGTTCCACAACCAACTAGGTTATCAACTGGGTAGTTTATGGTTTTTTAACTGGATCTTCTCGGAATCGAACCTCAGACTGGAAAAATAAGTCTCCACACCTATAATACAGAATGGAGATCTGTGTTTTATTACCACGTGAGAATGCTGAAATTTATATCAGTTTTTCGATTTAGAGAACACAAAGGTGGCAAGGAATTGGCATTGTTTTGTACAGGCACGCAATGTGACTCCACTGCCCCTGATGGTAAGCGGAGTGGGGTCCAATAGAATGACTGACGAGAGATGATTACCTCTCTGCAGTCGACACAATTATGCCGGCCTGCTGGAACCGGATATACACAGGCTGATCCCGAATATGCACAGGCTGATCCCGGAACGCAACACACTTACGTGAGCCAATATGGCGGGTTTTAACACCTGATATACGGTGGTCGCTATCCGGGCGAGTATGAAATATATATTAAACCAGCAAAATGTGCTGGAATTGGCACAAATCGCTGCCCATCTTGGGAAGAAATAAACTTGGAGTTCGATGTGTTTTGTCCTACTAGGTATTTAGTACAAAAGCCGTATAATATTCAAAATCAAAACACGTTTGAATTAAGAATGAGAATTTTCTATGAAAACTTCACTTCAAAGCTGATTCAAATCGAAGTTTGCTGAGCCATATTGGTCGCTAACCTAATAAATAAGAATGAAATACGCGTCCACGAACCATATCGCTGCATCCGAAAGGGGGTCAATAACCCCCCCACCCTTTCATCCCGTAGGAAAAACTCTGCAAGATATGGTAAACTTTATAATGGAAACACACGTACACGTTTTGTGCCCTTGAGATTAAAAAGACTAAATTGTATTTCTTGTATCATTTATTAATGATATTCAAATTTAAAAGTAATTTATGCTCACATCTCTGAAAATGAATAACTTTAAGAATGATAATTTATTAATCACTTAGTTATAAGACATTTTAATTTAAATTCATTTTACGTTCTGAAAAAAATGCATGTAAAAGAATCTAAATAAAAAAGGCTATAAATCTATAGTAATATTAATATTTCGCTGAAATTGATTGATTGAATTGGACGTTTGTTGCTTGCTATAGATGCCGGAACGTCAAAAAACCGAGACGTTTCGGCAAGTATCTTGCGCCATATCGGAATGTCCTTGACTACAACAATAAACAACTTTTATGGAATAAAAAGCGACATTCCCACTAAACTGTCAGATGCTCCACTATTAGAAAACAAGTTTCTCACAAAGTGTTAAAACTTGCTATAGTAGCCTACTTAAGTGGACCCCGTTCCGGAATCAGCCTAAGTATATCCTGTACCAACAGGCCGGCATAATTATGTCGACTGTCAACAGATAATCATCTCTCATTAGTCGGCATTCTATTACACCCCACTTCACTTACCATCAGGAACCGTGTAGGCCCCACAGACCGGCATATTTGTGTCGACTGTCAACAGATAATCATCTCTCATTAGTCGGCATTCTATTAGACCCCACTTCACTTACCATCAGGAACCGTGTAGGCCCCACAGACCGGCATATTTGTGTCGACTGTCAACAGATAATCATCTCTCATTAGTCGGCATTCTATTAGACCCCACTTCACTTACCATCAGGAACCGTGTAGGCCCCACAGACCGGCATATTGGTGTCGACTGTCAACAGATAATCATCTCTCATTAGTCGGCATTCTATTACACCCCACTTCACTTACCATCAGGAACCGTGTAGGCCCCACAGACCGGCATATTTGTGTCGACTGTCAACAGATAATCATCTCTCATTAGTCGGCATTCTATTAGACCCCACTTCACTTACCATCAGGAACCGTGTAGGCCCCACAGACCGGCATATTAGTGTCGACTGTCAACAGATAATCATCTCTCATTAGTCGGCATTCTATTACACCCCACTTCACTCACAATCAGGAACCGTGTAGGCCCCACAGACCGGCATATTTGTGTCGACTGTCAACAGATAATCATCTCTCATTAGTCGGCATTCTATTACACCCCACTTCACTTACCATCAGGAACCGTGTACGCCCCACAGACCGGCATATTTGTGTCGACTGTCAACAGATAATCATCTCTCATTAGTCGGCATTCTATTACACCCCACTTCACTTACCATCAGGAACCGTGTAGGCCCCACAGACCGGCATATTTGTGTCGACTGTCAACAGATAATCATCTCTCATTAGTCGGCATTCTATTACACCCCACTTCACTCACAATCAGAAGCAGTGTGATAACATTGTTATGCCCGTACAAAAAATTTAAAATAAAAGTCTCATCGACTCGACAAAGTCCCCATCAGCGTGGAATGAATTCCCGATAGTATTTCGTGTCCGTGTGTAGCGAGCGTGGCGCAAAGCTATGCATTCGTGGAGTGGTCATATTCTCGCTTCGTTAGGTCCGCGAGGGCGCCCGGCGCGAGAAGGGTTTTTGTCTACTCAAAGGAATGGGGAAATCTGCGCATTTCAACTTTTTTTTTTGTTCCTACTCTACATCTTCGTACTTGGCGGTATTTTTAGTTAATTAAAGGATGTGATGTGATGTGATAAATAAATGTTCGTGTTTTAAACGAACAAAGTTGGTTTGCAAAGTTTGGTGGAGTTGTTAGAGATTGGGGTGTTTGTTTTTCTAATGGAAAATACTTAATGAAGTGGAGTATTTAACTTAATAGTAATTAAGTAGACTGGAAAGAAAATAGTTGATAGATTAAATAGAGATTTTATTATTTATTCAATCTTTAATTAATGGCTGTTCTCGCCAACCAAAGAGAACTATGCCGTCTATGTATACCACAAAATATATTTTTGTTACTGAACTCTTAAGTATTAAGAAAAATACATAAAACCTCAAAGTTGTTCATAAAAAAAATACACGTCGAATTGATAACCACCTCCTTTTTTGAAGTCTATGCTGTTATTTCTAAAATCGAATATATTCCAAATTCAAAAACAAAACCCGTTCCAAATACGAAAATCTTCAGAAACGGTACGCTCATTTCGAGTCAAAGAGTCCACCAAATCAGCATCGAATATGTAAACAACAAGAGATCGCGCCGTAAACGTGCGCAATTAAGGCGTCAAACGTTTCCAGAAAGGGGTGGGTCTTCTTGCGGAAAATTGGCACACGTTTCCAACCCCAACGGACTTAACACTGTCAGCACAATTGTGTCTGAAGTAACCGCTTCATTTTGTATTCGCACCTTCAGACCGAGAATGAAAATTACTGAGTTACCTGAGCAGCGTGTAATATTGAAATAGAACGAATGTTGTATCAATGATGCGGGTTTGATGGCGTTTTTATAATTACATTTAAATTATGGATATGGTAACAAGAATATAAGAAATTTTGAATGAATTGATCCCTCCTAGCCGAATTTTGGCCACGGCGGCCAATCTTAACAAATGTGTGAAAATGTGTGCGCAATACACTGGTGCACTCTCGGTTCCTTCATTCTCATAGTCCGACGGACAATACGATTCAAAAAACGTATTCAAGTAACTGTCTGACTTATAATAATTATCTAACCAACAACATACATTTTACATTACATTACTTGAATGTTTATATATTTATAGCATAATTTTTTATCATTTTGTAGCTCACCCTGTATATTTACAATCTCATTCAAGCATCAAGATTCTGATTGAACACAACGCATTGCTTCATTTACAATTCGCAGGTAAGTGGAGGCGACCTCAGGGGTTGGGGCGGTTCATCTGAAATTCCTTTTCACCGTATAAAAGTTCCAGCTTGCATAGACTGCATGCATCTTGTCGAATACGCCTTCAGGACGAATCAGGAACTAGATTTGTTGGTACGTTATAGAATTTTTGGTCGGAGATTTCTTGTAGTTTGGCAGTTGGATGTTTTTTGGAAAATGCTATATCCTAGCAGTAGCACTATCTTCACAAGAACTAATCTCAAGTTTGCTGGGTTTTCTGTATTTTTGGTCACTTTTTTAACGTATAAAGATCTGAGTTATTGTATGTTTATTATCTTACCATATAAACTATAGATAAGACGATTAAAATAATTGAGTTTTCGAATAAAATAAACAAGAAAATCCGAATTTAAAAACGACCAAATTAGCCAACCTACACAACAAGAAAGACACTACGTCATCCCAAAAAACGAATACTGGAGCATAACATGGCAGCCATAAAATACGTAAATCGTGATGTTTGCGAATTAAACGGAGCGGGACGATACACGGTGACACATGGTCATCAGATAAAACCGGTTTATGTCTTTATTATGAAGTTAGCATCTCGTTGTTGGAATAGGATTTGGCGTTTACGGCCTCTGTGTTTTTTTGGGGTTCCGTGAGACTCTTGATAATATATGTTTCATAATAATATCAGCGCTATGTTATATACCGTCTCACCGCTGACGGGTCTCCTCAACTACTGAGAGTGAAATCTCATAAGATGTATGCGTGCTTATATATCCTTCTCATCATCACAATTCGTTTATTTGTGGGCTTTAGTCTAACAAGCTAGTCAAGTACGGGTTAGCAGACTTCACATACCTTCGAAATTATTGTGGAGAACTTCTCAAGTTTCCTTAAAATGTTTTTCTTCACCATTAAAATAAGCGACGATTCACAACGAATAATCACATTACTAGAAAATTCGGAGAGGCGTGCCTTTGAATTTTGAACCTTTAGAAGCTTTTGATTGTGAGATGAAATCCTTGTGATCACATGTGGTAAATAGATTTGTTTACTGCATGAATGGACCGGCTGCGATGGACACAACCATTTTGAAAGACTTTGCTGCCATGACTGTCATCCGCTCAATAAACTCCCCGCTCATTTGTTTTAAAGATGGTACATTTATGACAATGCACTATTCCTCTAGTGATGTGAGCTGGCTCTTATTGGCGGTAGTGATAGCTTACCATTATGTAACCAACCACCTCATTAGACTACTTTTATTATAAAAGCAATACATTATATTCTTAATAATAATAAAAATATCAGTCCTGTATTATATACTGTCTCACTGTTAGGCACGGGCCTCCTCTACTACTGAGAGAGAATAGGCCTTAGTCCACCACGCTGACCTAGTGCGGGTTGGTAGACTTCACACACCCTCGAAAATTCCTAATAGAGAATTTCTTAGGTATGCAGGTTTCCTCACGATGTTTTCCTTTACCGTTAAAGCAAGCGATAATTTACAAAGAATACACACATAATCTTTTAGAAAAGTCAGAGGTATGTGCCCTTGGGATTTGAACCTGCGGACTTTCGTCTCGGCAGTCCGTTCCACAACCAACTAAGTTATCGCCGCTTTATTAAAAACTCTTAAGTCTTACTCTTATTAAACTCGTCTTATTAAAAATTCTAATCCTTCCAACAAAATAAACCAATCCTACAACTTCAAACGAAAATAATAATTTACCGAACTCCGTTCCAAATACAGTTTCACCCTTGACATTCTCTCTCATTTCCATTGCTATAATACAGTCACTTATTCTCGGAGATAGAATAGTTACAAAATATTTATGTTATAACCGAATGTGTGGAACAAAGTAAGGGACGAATATTGAGACTAAATCTCGAGATTGGGATCTAATGGACATGACCGCTCGATCTTTGTGGTGAAAGTTAAAAACGTTGTTTAAGATTTTTTTATTTGTTTTTATGGAACAATAGAACTTTTTTGTGTCATAGGAGCCATAATGCAACGTTTTTTTTTTTAATATAGTTCCAAAATTGAACACACCATATTTATAAAATTTTAAAAGCGTTCTAGATTTAGAAGGTAAATTACAGCCAGGACAACTGCATTAAAATTCCCTTCGTTATTATTGCCTATCAAACAGCTGTCATTACACATCTATTTGCTTTAATAGTAGCATCATCAAACGGACCTATCATAGCGTAAATAAACTGACCAGTATGTGACTCTTTCTTTACTTCTACTCCAACTGATTTTCATACTGCAACATGCAGGATCTTAATTAAACTAACCATAAAAAATAATTACTTTTAATATCAACACTAACAAGGTGAAAACTTGTTTGTTCTTCACATTTTTTCTACACATGAGACCCATTCAGACCAATACAAAGTTCGTTCGACTTTCGTTCGAATTCTTTTGCGTCAACAAACAAAGCAATTAAAACAATTGCAGACAGTATGCTATGCCGTCAATTGTCAGGTTATAGCATAGTTCCAAGAACTTTTGCGACTGTTCTAATCAGAAAAGAATGTCAAGGAGTATCGTAAGTATAGGAGATATTTTAGGTGTTCAATTTCATATCTATCAATACTTTATATATAGTACTTTATATATAGTACGCAGTATTTATTTGTATTATCTATCATCGAGTTATACGATTCAAGATTTTTTCAAATTATATGCTATCATCACATCACTGAAGCGAGAAGCGAGTATTAATATAATAAATAAGAATATTCTCATACCAAAACATTACACGTTAGGACTGCTACTGCTGCTGCTTATAAACAGAAATACAAACAAGAAAATACATAGAACAAACAAACCGTCAACCGACAGAAATGAACGTGAAAATAAAAAGCATATTCTTGGTAAACACATAAAAGTGACCATCGACGTCACAAGTCGGGACGTCGCAACGGCTCCATCAGATTAGGTATATCGAAGCGTTAAGCAAAAAGGACGTAACGAGCCGAAAACGACTGTGGACGTGCGACGTCCGATGTAATCCAAGCGACCTTCGGACTGAAATGGTCTGAAGGAAATGATAGAAAAAATCTTATCATGCTCCGTATGAAATGGTGATAGTGTATAGTGAATAGTGAAGTTAAGACAAATGTAGACGTTGAGAAAAATATAATTAATCAATACTAAAGAGAACAACGATGCACCTATTAGTAGACCATAGAATGGTAGTTCGTTATTATTAGTTCTGAGATAAGCTCAGCTTAAGAATAGGATTATTTTATTGGGGTTATGCCTCGTCGGATTTTGGGTTCTATTTCAATACAGACAGCATTATTTTGTAAAAAAAATTGATTTGAAAAATACCCTTGACCATGACTTAAGTCTGATGTGGCGATAGGCTCCCTATCATTATATCATGGAATATAAATAATCTATGCAATCAATAGATGAGCCAGTTGCGCTTTTAGAAACTTCTTCGGATATACCGTGTGCTTATTTATATTTCATAGGTTGCTCAAACATAAAATACCATCACATCCAATCCCATAAGAATAGGCAGAGATACATCCATTTCCTCATACGTAAAACGGTATCCTAAACTTAAATGTCGATTTACAACACCAGTAAACCAACACGAACATTCAGAAACAGAAAAATATACGCAAAAACAAACTCCAACAAAATCTGATCCTGGGCCTTATTCGCCGCGTTCTGTCCCATCGAATGTATAAAAACTGGTAAATTATCATACAAAAGACCAGTAAAATTGGAACGCAATCCGCCAACGTCACGTTCCCGATTCGATGCCGTAACGGATTTTATTTCCCGGAAAATTGGCAAGTCATAATAATGCGCTGAGTCATAAATAAGGATCGACATTGGCCCTCTCAAGGATTTCTTTTTACGCTACATTTCACTCCTGCTTCTTTCACAACAACTTAGTGCGCCTCGATTGGCGAAATCGGATGCTAAATTGTCGAGCTGTGTTACTTGATTAATTGAAGATTGTATCTGTGTACAAAAGTAATAAATAAGAGGTCGTATGTCTGTATTGGGGAGACTTTTTTCGAATAATAAAAATGTAGGACGAAAAATCTATTTCTATTGAAGAGATATTTTGTATTAAAACATAATTACTTTTATAACTGATGGTTACTGATTTTTTTTATTTAAATAGTTTATTTGTCCACAGTTCTTCCAATTATAACGGCACATATCACACTAAAACTTGTAGAGACTGTAAAAGAGGACTAGAATATATATATTGCGATAATCTGGTACAAAAATACTCCGTGAATCCTAAATGGACTAATTTCACCTCTGCAACCTTTGACTAAACATACGTTATAAAGTTTGAAACTCAGCATCTATGTGGTAATAAAAAGTGATTTATTTTTACGTGTTTAAGTAGGCCAGTACTCCATGGTCTTTCTTTTCCAAGAGACTGTATAAGTACGGCGGCCGTCTTTAATTCAATACTATTGTGCACATGCTTGAAGGACATTGCTGAATACTGCTTGCGATTAGTCACAATATCTACCCCTTGTAGTGTTATGTACCATATTTTTATTTGATATTATGTGTAGACAAGGTATTCCTTGGAGCTTCCATCACGACATATACCTTTTTAGATAAAAAGGTTCAGTTCTGTTATTCGTAGCAAATTTCATCGAAATCCGTCTAGCTACCTTTACTTACTGTAGTGTATGCGGACACAGCGGTGAGGGTCATTCGACCACCGACCGTGGCGGAGTGATCTTGTGCGTTGTGTGATCCATACCTATATGTAGTATTATAAATAAAAAGTGTTTTATTAACGCCATAGTCATCACACTTACTTCCAAGTAAGATACTGCTACACTTCACATTTTGATATTATTAGTAGAAAGTAGACTCAGACCGAATTGCTCGACGCATTGTTGATATAGAAATATCTTCAACCAAACTCTAAACTAATCCGCTATTCTATCCAACGAAAACAAACCCGGGATAGACATTTGCTCTCGGTTATTGGTGACATATTTTATACCCTGTTTATACGTCTCCAAACATCACAACGCATTGTCAACCGACGAATCTCGTCGGCTGTTTGAGAAATTTATTGTTACCGACGAAAAAAAACTTCTTTATGTGCGCGAAAAAACTTCAGGTACTTATAGCTCCCTACTGAAATATCGGATGTAGAAAGTTAAAAATGACGTAATAACATTATGTATTTATATCGAGTGGTGATTTTACGGCGTTTTGTTTAGTAGCTTGAGGGTTATGCTTTTTTAAATCATTATCATCAGCCACATCAAGTCCATTGCTGAATGCCGGCCGCTTTTCACAGGTCCCTCTGGAAATCTTTATAGTTAGTCTATCACCAGTGGTTTTTATTAACTGTTTTATAAACATTTTTTGGTGTAAACTCTTCCCTAATTTTTATGGAGGTTTGGATTATAGCTTACGCGAGCGTAATAAAGATTCATGGGTCCCTAGGGATTATTTGTTAGTTAAGATGCACCATAATGTGCTTACCTTGTGCCTCGGAGATATTAAGGAATCCAGTTTATCATTATATCGCATACAGCATTACTGTATCATTGACTATGGTATCACAACTATAATGAAACAAATGTTTATTTAATAAAATAATATAAGAAAAAATCTTTCACGTTTTTATTTCTTTTTGCCTTCCAACTGAAGTTCTAAAAAAACCAATTTCTTTCAGATTTTATATTGATCAAACAGTTGTTTGAATGTAGTTACATTCATAAATTTACCAAGGATCTACGAAAAGACGGCTAAGAATTTTAATAAATAATCCTTGAACCGTGACATAATACATGTTTTAATATAAAAGGTGTAATGAAGGTGATATTGAAAAGGTTATTATTAAATTAAAAGGTTTGTGTGTAACAGCTGTTTACTCAGAAAGTTTTACAGCTAACGGTTCGAAATTTTACACATTTTCATTTTCAAAGGGATGCAAGAAAACTTAGGCAACATGTTGTTTTTAATCGAAATAATACGCAGTATTCGAAAGTTTTTAATAAATTTAAGTATCAAAATCATTGGTTAAATTAAGGACAGTTTTCTCTTCTATTGAATTATAAATTGCACAATCACTTCAACAGATCAAGATCTTAACAAACAAGCTCACATTTGAAATCTTTAAATGTATATAATTTAAATTCTCCTACATTTCCTTAACATACTTCCGCACTATCAAACCGACACCAATTAAATATCATCAAATGCGCCGTCACAATCGTGCCGGAAACTTTGCCAATTCCGGTCGAGTTTACCGGTTATCCGGCCGGCCGATCGCAAATATCTTAGCCCGACGTAGGCTCGTTGTATGGGCCCTTTGTTTTGCGGAATTACATTCATAGTGGCCTTATGGGCAAGATAAAGCTGTTGCCGGCCATTTCGTCCGTTTTCGCTTGGACGAAATTAGCTCGCCGACTGATTATCTCCGTCTCTTGCTACTCTTTTATCCTTTACTGCTGCGTTTATTCGCGTTTCCTTCCTTGTAGTGCGGATTTTGTTTTGTGACTGTTAGTGATTTTAGTGGGTTTAGCAAAAATTTTAATTGTAATTATTGCGTTAAGAGAGGAAATCATTTTGGTAACCCTGTACAAAAATATACGAAAACTGAATACGAAAAGCAATAATATTTTGATAAAAAAATATATATTTTAATAATCTCCGACAAAAAAAACGTGTAAAAAGAAAAAAATATATGTATTTTTTAAGGCGTCTTTTTATCCTTGCAGTCTGCAGTTCGGTAGTACCGACCTACCTATTGGATTTTTTTATCAGATTATTTAAAAAGATTGCGCTAGCACAACCTACATTGTTTTAGCGACTTTTGTAATGAAAAAGGCTTGGCACGCAGAGGAAGCCGCTATCGATTACTCGCATATGTACATTTTTGTGTCGCTCTGATGTTGTAAAGATATATATATATATATATATATATATATATATATATATATTAAAGCTGTCGTGTTTGGTATCCTTACGATTTTTATGGAAAGATGTATTGAAATATATCGTCATATATTATATGATGCCATGCTTATCTCTACGCCACCCCGAGGTTGACTGGTAGAGAATGCTTATGACATTAAATCCGCCTGTATATATTTGTATATTAAGTGCAATAAATAAATATTTTTTTACATTACAGCTGCCGCTTGCGATGCGCTTTACGTCGAGTCCCAGAATAAAATAATCCACCGAAACACCTTCGCATCACAAAAAAATATCCGAAACAAAACTCGCAACAAACTGAAAGTTATGATAAAAGTGTAAACATCAAAAACTGAAGAGCTTAACCAAACTTGCCACTCCGGGACGAAGTTAAAATGGCGACGACGGCGTGAGCTATCGCCACCGGGGGAAATCTTTTATCGAGTTACGCCATTATCCCGGGGAGCCGGGAACCGCGCCGGGATCGCGGCCGCGGCTCCCCGGTCTCGGAAAACTGACGCACGCCTTGTTGTGATTTGGTAATAAATTAACATTTTGATTGATCTATCGGATTGATGATATTTTATTAGTGATATTTGCTTTCTAAATATGTTCTGCGAATATGTTCTTAAAATTGTTTCGTCAGCTTTCATTTTACAATTTTAATTGGAATTTATTCGACAAATTTAGACGTAGTATACAACAGATGTGTTATTTCATGAATTAATAAGACTTATTTTAATTTCATGATCGTTCTGCAATTTAGTACAAAGACGATTAAAATATAAAAGGATCAAAACCGTTTCAAATTCGGACACTTTACAAGCTAATTTAAAATTCCGTTTAGGTACTATTATTCTCATACATTATAAAACATACTTCCATGCCTCTGAATCAAATCCAAAACACAGACCAGCTACGTTACCACCAGGCGGTATACATACTTTTAATAACCCAACAAAGGTTAACAAGCTCATTTTGAACTAAGTTCGTAACTTTTGTACCGTGTAGCACACCAAATTAATGTATTGTTGGGAGCGTGTTGAGCGGACCTAGCTATCGCCCGTTATTAAGTCCCGGTAATGGGCCGCGACCACGTTTTATACATGCATTAGGTGGCATGCTGTTTTTATTGAACAACTAGTTGACCCGACAGACGTTGTCCCGTCTTAAGGCGATACCTCAAGGTCCATTTTCATACATTTTGTTTCACCTTTAATCTGGGTAAGTATTTATTTAGTTAGAAGAAAACGTAAAAATAATTAATATGCATGGATATTTCGGCCTTTAAAATTTCGTCATATTAAATTTTAAAGGCCAAAATATCCATGATCATTAATTATTTTTACGTTTTTCTTTCAACTGCGAGAACTAATCACTAACTAGACGTGAATTTAAATTCTTTACTTGCCAATACTTGTTTAGTTACCCAGATTAAAGGTGAAACAAAATGTATGAAAATGGACCTTGAGGTATCGCCTTAACTATGAATTTGCAGCGCGCATTCTGACAATCGCCGACAGTTATTTCAAACAATTGACAGTTATAAAAAATAATATTTTAGTTAAGTTTTCTTAAATTTTCTAATTTTAAATTTTTTCTTTCATAACAACCTTCTCATGACAATAACAAACACAACAACAACAAAAAATAGTGTAATCGGACCAGCCGTTCACGCGTGATGGCGTGACCAAGGGAAATAGGGATTCATTTTTATATATATAGATGTACACTGGAACTAGTCTGAATGTATTGATGACTTATAACGCTGTGTCGATGCTTGTCGGGATGGGCCAGAACGTTTAGTCGTATATCAACAAAGATGCGTGGTCACAATGGTAACTGATAAATTATACGACATGTTAAGTCACAACTAATGAAATTGTTTCTAATTTCTTCTTCTTTTTCATAGACAAAATCATAGTGCATAAAACCATTATGAATATAATTACAACTGTAACGTATTCTTGTATAAGGTGGTGCTCTTTTAAATTAAATTTTTCGTCATGGTTATCTAGTCGTTTGGTTTACTGGGCAATGTGATACGTAGATATACTACTGCATACGAGAGGCCTTTATAATAATAAAACGAGGCCTTTGACTTAGTAAAACTAAGATGACTTAAACGATTGTGCGTGTAAAATACACTTTATTTTTATATTAATTACATAATAATGTTTTTGTGACTAATATAACTTATCCAAAGTGCAGCAATAGCCTAGTTTGGTGTGGAACGGACTGCCGAGACGAATGTCCACAGGTTCAAAACCCAAGGGCACTCACCTCTGACTTTTCTCAAAATTTTACGTGTGTATTCTTTGTGAATTATCGCTCATTTAACGGTAAAAGAAAACATCGTGAGTAAACCTACATACCTTAAAAGTTCTTTATAGGTCTTTGGGGATGTGTGAAGTCAATCCGCATTAGGCCAGCGTGGTGGACTAAGGCCTAATCCCTCTCAGAAGTAGAGAAGGTATGGACCTTCTCTACTTCTCATACATTCTCTCTCTACTTCTTTTCTTGGGCATGGGCCCAACAGTGGGATAGTATCCAATACAGGGCTGATATTATTATTATATGATTATATAAATTTTACGAGATTATGGATGGGCCGAATTCTCTACGTATTTATTGGAATGATCTACCATGACCAATTTAAATTTAAATTCTCACTCGCACAAAATGCATTGTTTAATACTCAATATATTATCCATAAAATGAAACTCAAAAATAGAATAAAGGTTCCGGTACTGAACCTTCTGTCGCGACGTCATACACTTGACCGGTTTCTCTCGTTTCCCTCAGAGAGTTGTTCAAAGACAATGCATTTGACAGCTACGCTTCGCTCTTAGAGTCTATATTACATATTTCAAATACATCTCTGTACCCTGTCGGGTGGATAGAGATGTATCTACTGCACTGAATAGCTGCACAGTTTTATATGTCACAATGTAATTGAAATATAACAATTTTTTTTAATTACTATTTAAAACTAAATGCGGAGTAAGACTGATTAGTGTTCCCTGAGACTTGCCGAGCTCCACCGCTCGGTGTTATAAAATGCGTGCCACTGTTGCCTCTATCTACAAGAGTTGTAATGATGGGTGCGCAGAGAATAAAGGTTTTATATCTTTTAAAAAATAGGAGCAAAATCTCGTATTAGAAATGACAAAGCTCCATTATTTAAACAGAATCATAGTGTTAACTCACTACTTGACGGCAAAAATGGATTTCGTTCGTGAGACAATTTTTTTATTGCTTCGGCTAAGTGGCTTCGCACCTGATGTTAAGCGAAGTAAAACCTATAGAAATTGCTGACCAAAGATACGAGCATCTCCACACGGTCGGCACAGTCATGCCGGCCAAAAATACGACCACACATACATTACGACCTTGTATCCACAGTAAATGATAATAATAATAATAACCCTGTATTATATACAGTCCCACTGTTTGGCACGGGCCTCCTCTACTAGTGAGAGGGATTAGGTCTTAGTCCACCACGCTGGCCTAGTGCGGATGGATAGACTTCACACACCCTCGAAATCCATATAGAGAACTTCTCAGTTATGCAGATTTCCTCACGATGTTTTCCTTCACCGTTAAAGCAAGCGATAATTCACAAAGAATACACACATAATAGTTAGAAAAGTCAGAGGTGTGTGCCTGCAGACATTTGTCTCGGCAGTCCGTTCCAAAACCAACTAGGCTATAATCTTTATATCAATTTTTGAACTTTCGAACAACAAAGTGTGTATGCACACCAGTTAATACCGAAACAACGTTTACTATCAAAAGTTTCGGTGTAAAGCGAATGCTCCCTATAAAACGGGATAAACTGCCGCCCCGGGAAATCCGTTATCGAGTGCATTAGTCCCGGATCTTCGGGGAGACGCGGCCACGTTAACGTAAGAGCATGGGAGGGTTGAACACTGTGGTAGTAACTCGATTTTTCAGCAAATCCCGAGACACTGTCCAACTCCTTTTGATTTTATGATGCCCTGGTACATGGAACGGCGCTCGTCGATTTCCCAGATGGAAATGTTTGTGAGAAAAAGTAGTAAAAGTAATATGGATGGACGGAATATGTTTGTAGACTAGTAAGTGTTTTTTTATCGAGCAATCAAATTTTGTAGTTTTGTGATACGGAAACGCAGTCAGATAGCCTATTTTAGAATAAATATGCCGATAGACTGGCCCCATCTCATTGCAGGCCGGATATAATCTCGCCTAACCGTGGTTGCCGTAATTGCATCTATAAATGACGTAATGCAACAGTAAATCATTTATTCATTTAGCAAATCTATAACCATACAGGAGATCATAATTAAACTTAATTCAATTCGCTTATATGATCAACAAAAAACCAACAAAGTTCACAAATATCACACCAAAGAAGCAAACCGGGCCTTCTGACAATGCCAAGAGTAAAATAGAAACTTGAAACTGCGTACCGTAAACATTCCGAAGGGGAATTTAGTCCCCTGTTACATTTAAGGGGTGAAAAAGACCAAACCAACTGCACTACATCAAGCTTGTTACTGGAGTAGCAACAAGTTCCGATATATTTTATACTTGAGAATTCTCAATAAGTTTCCGATGTTGATTGCGCAAGTATCGGCAGATCTGTATGGAATTAATATTTACTGTTGGAAGTTTTAAAAGATTTTTATATCTCCATGTTTGCCTTATAACGTAGACGTAAGGTACTTTTTACACTAATTAGCTTATAGTATATTGTATCTGTCTGGCAGAGGCGGCCTAAGAGGGAAGCTACTTATCGAGCAAATAAGTAGCCACAGGTTTGATTCCTCTATAAATCTATAATAATAAAGCTGAAGAGTTTGTTTGCTTGAACGCGGTGTTCTTGTGAACTGCTAAACCGATCATGTTTTTTTTCACCAATAGGAAGTTACAGTACTCCTGAGTTTTATAGGCTACTTTTTATCTTGGCGAATTTTTGCGCGCAAGCGGAGCCGTAGGCAAAGCAAAGAAAAAAATAGCTGCTAAATATAAGCTGCTTAGTAAACCCTCCGTCATTTTTGATTACACAAAAAAACGATACCTATGTTACTTAGTTTAAGGCATTTGACAAACTGTACTGAGATATAACCATATCACTAACATTTAATCATTTATTTATTAGCATAGTCTGTCAGTTCTAAGATATAAGGTTCAATTCCCAGATTAAAAACCTAACGACCGGATAAACTTATTAAAATGACAAAAAAGTTTCTATTTTCTCTTTTGTTTCCATCCAGGTGAGCCAAGCGTGACATTTACGCGCAACTCTGATAGAAACATAAACAATTGTATCGCTGTTGAATGCAGACTTTATTACGCTCCCTTTATGAGACTACGCATTAGTAAATTACTTAAACGAGTCCCCCATTTAAGTCTCGCAACTTTGAAAGTTAATTTTGTAATAAAAGCAAAGCCGAGCGAGTGTTATTTATTGTAATTAAAATAAACATAATATTTTCGATTGCACTCCTGGAGGAATATGACAATTTTTAAATAAATTATGCGGAGTTTAAGATTGTGTACCTGATGTTTACTTGGCAATAAACACGATATTTTCAACTTCAAATTGCGAAGACTTGATCATAGCGTTTGTTTAGGGCTCAATTCGGATAAATTATTTTCCGTTACTAAAAATAACTTAAACAAAGTATAACCTTTTTTAGCCTATACATATATCCAAGAAGTAGAGTATATTTCTGAAAAAGGATTTTTCTGGAATCGATGCAATAGTTTCAATGAATTTGTTTCCACGGAACTTTACTTTCTTTTTGGTAATAATGTATTATAATTTACATATTATAAATATGCTATAGATATTTCTCGGAATTGATCTTCCCCTGTGCGCTTTTCATGGATAAACTATCCTCCATTTAAAGCCTCCTTTAAGTCTATCTATCTGGTAGATTTTATCTGAATCAATTCAGCAGTTTTTGCGTAATATTAAAAGCTTACCAATTTTATATTAAAAGGAAAGTAATATACAGCATTAGTAGAATAGTAGTTTAATAGCAATCCGCTTTCTGTCTTTTTTATATCTTCCACACTTCTTTCTTTTCCTTCAGCTCAGTTAGTTCCCATGTTGTAAGCATTTACCAGTTACTTGACACAATCCAAGGCTTTAACCAAACGATCCAACACCAATACCACTAGAATACGTTTTCAAACCACATAAATAAGCATCACACAGCCCTGTAAGCGCAAACTTGACAAACGCCGAAGCGGTAGGTACGTACACATAGCCTGTTTTGGGCAACTTTTAAACAGAATTTATGATAAGTATTCGCCTCTCGGAGCTCCGCGAACGTGAGTTATGTTGCGCTGTTTAACAAAATGATATATTTAAAAAGTTTTTGTTAGTTCACTGTATCTCGAACTGTAGTGGATTTTTTGAATGTATATTTACATGTCGCTGTGTTAGTCGGTTTCTTCTTTTCCTGGTTTTATGTTTGATTGTTTTGCTGCAATAGTGGTATTACTAGTTTTACCTGCAGCTCTACCCTCGTAAAATAGATTTTACGAGATAAAAAGTAGCTTAAGCACTCAAGAGTAATGCAGTTTCCTATTAGTGAAAATATTTTCAATTTTTTTTTAATAGCTTCTGAAATTAGCGCGTTCAAACATATTCTTTAGTTTTGTATAATAGTATGGATTTCTGTACCTACTCTTTGTATTATTAAAGAAGGTATTTACAAACTATATTTATGATATTATTGGCCTAAAATGAGTTCATAAAAGTTACATTTACTTTTGCCTACCCCTATACCGAGAACTTGGGTTATACATAACAACGGAATTGAAACAACGGAACTGAACGCATGAAATACATACATAATATTTGAAAACAAATTCATGTCCCATTTCTGTTTGCTTTGTTTGAAGAAATAAGAAGAATCACGGCGGCCATTTTTGTGAGCGTGCTTTCCGCATTTGTGAGGCAAATGCGAATATTAATGTCTTGTATGAACGAGGTTTTATGCTTTAAAATTAACTAAATTTTAAATGACTTACACGCTGGCTTAGTTAAGTTGCGGTATATAAGGACATAGCGGCGATAGCCTAGTTGGGTGTGGAACTGACGGACTGCCGAGACGAATGAGCGTAGGTTCAAATCCTAAGGGCACACACCGCTGACTTTTCAAAAATCATGGGTATATTCTTTGTGAATTTATCGTTCGCTTTAACGGTGAAGGAAAACATCGTGAGGAAACCTGCACATCTGAGAAGTTCTCTATAGGAATTTCGAAGGTGAGTGAAGTCTACCAATCCGCACTAGGCCAGCGTGGTGGACTAAGGCCTAATCCCTCTCAGTAGTAGAGGCCCGTGCTCAGCAGTGGGCAAGTATATAATACAGGGCTGATATTATTATTTATATTATTATTATATCTGAACTTTCGGGTTCGATCTCCGAGTAGAACAAAGTAATATGAGGTTTCTTATTATCAGCTTGAAATCTGAGGAATGTATATAATTTTTTTTATACAGTCGGAACGCGTTAGGCGACTTATGTGGGCCTTTATGGCGGGTTTCCACACCTTGTGTACGGTGGTCGCTATCCAGGCGGATACAGAATATATGCTACAACCAGCACATTGTACATGCTATCCGGACGGATACTAAATATATTCTACTACCAGCACATGATCATCATTATCATCATCAGCTCCAGGACGTCCACTGATGAACAAGGGCCTCTCCCAAAGATCTCCAGATCGACCTATTGGAAACAGCCATGTCACAGCCTGCATAATATTGTCATGTGTATGTCTGTGTGTAATGTATGTCATACCACCTACAACGAAAAAAAAAACAAATTAAAAAAATATATTTTGAATTTATTCATAAACGCATTTATGATGTAATACCATTACTTGCTCGATGATATAACCCTTTGGTACAATATCATATTTAATACGTGTCTGGTAGGGTTATAAATCGCGTGTGTCGTTGGACGCCAGTTTCCAGCTCATTTTCCAAATAAACTTCCTTCAAGTAATAACAAAGTTCTGCTGAAGTTAATATCGGTGGCGGTGATGTGCGAAGTGAACGAAGTTTTGGATATGGCATTATCTTTTGAATATTTAGTGTGTGGAAAATTGACATTGTTTTTTTTAGAATAATTTTATGTAAACCATTTTTAGTGCATTGTTATATTAAATTAACATAGGGATACAATTTAAATATTAAAAAGCGAGTGTATGTATAAACAGGGGATTTTGATAAAAAATCTTCTAAAAAATATACTAAAATATTTCTAAGTCATCTTTTCTCGGTATAAGTTTCTACGCTGCATAGGATGCAGAATAACCTATGTATAATGACAAACATACAGATACACCTACAGTGATCAAAATATTATACAGGTTTGTTTTACTTCTTCAAACTCCGCTCAAGTACACTACATGTGTGCCCGGAACATCATTCCATAACTTTTAACACTGATTTATTTTTATTACTTTAGTAGAAAAACGAGCAAGCGGTTCGCCTGATGGTAAGCAGCATCTACAGCCCATAGCCTAAAGCAATGCCAAAGGCACAGCCAAGCCGTTGACTACCGGACTATTCTCGAGTAAAAACTTTAAACAAGCAACTTGCAACTTTAACTGCATATCCATCTGCTCCTGTACCTTTATCAACTATATATATAAAAATGAATCCCTATTTCCCTTGGTCACGCCATCACGCGGGAACGGCTGGACCGATTACACAATTTTTTTTTGTTCTGTTTATTATTATCAGAAGAAAGTTCTTATGAAAGAAAAAATTCAAAAAATGCGCGGAATATTAAAAAATTTAAGAAAACTTAACGAAAATATTAATTTTATATAACTGTCAATTGTTTGAAATAACTGTTAGCGTTTGACAAAACGCGCACTGCAAATTCATAGTTAAGACGGGACAACGTCTGTCGGGTCAACTAGTCTCTTAACCCGTATTGATATTTAATGATACTGTACCACCTCCATCAATCCAACATTATTGGCAATTGTAAAACTGGCAAAAGATACGCATCGTTCATAGCATCGCAATTTTATAGTGGCACGAGGTATTTTACGAGTTTATTTGTTTGGCCGCCATATAAACAGCTCGTAAATCAACCACAATGTTGCTTTAATATGGATAAACGATACATTTTGTGCTGTGTATTTGATATGGGCTAATAAAATCGGCTTTTGAAGTTAACTGCAACTTATCGCTTTAGACGATGTATGTGAATGGGTTAATGTTGTGGTGAAGAATTTTGGTTGATAGATACTAGTGGATGTATTATTAAAGGTAATGTTAGGGGATGGTAAACTTAATAACCAGTAATAGAATATGAAGTATTCGATGTTCCACCTCATGTTTTATGCGGTCTTAAAACGGTAGACAAGATTAAAAATAAAAAATATTGTATTAAATCAAAGAGAATTTTCGGTCATAGTTGAACAACCATCCATCTAGAGTACAATTTTCCAGCAAACCCCTTCGAATATTTAACACACATACGCTCATGCCTTTTATACCTGTACCTGTGCATACCTGAACGGGTAAACAAAGGCGCAGTCGATGCACCCACTATCCGCCATGTGTAATCGGTCCCATGAACCTATCGCCATATCGGGAACAAATTCCAAACTCCAGGCTTACTGAGTAGAAAAACCCAATACTACTATGCCCAACTCAGGAATCGAGCCCGAGATCTCAGCACTTCAGTCGTACTTACCATAATACACTTACGCCACCAAGGCAGATGAATATTTCACTTCTCAAAAAAAAGACAAAATCCACAACTTACCAAATTCAATGCCAACCCATTGCACACATATTAACAGCCTACACAAAGTCACATAACAAAACCCAAATTCCAAAGAAAATCATACTAAAACTTCACCAGTTGTGCTAACACGAAGGCAGTGTTAGTAAAACAGAGCACTGCATCATCTGACGTGACACAAAGCGCTGTACAACGCTGCGAATCGTTCAAGGCGAACCTTTAAGGCAAATTTCATTAACTAGAGTTCTCCATTGAGGTGGAACGCCAAAAGGCAACTAGGGTTAGACTGTGTTTCGACGAAGCATTTACTAAAATTCGCTTTAGGAGTATCTGATTTTGTATACAAAATTAGGTCATGTTTAAGATCCGACATTGTACCTATACTCAAAATTAACTTCACTCAAAAAAGAACACAAGGTGGTAATGTTTTCTGGGGACTGAATCTTGACCGGCGGTCGGCGTCTGGCCTATGGCTTGGTCGAAAAATTGTGACAAATTTTTGCTGCAAAAAATAATATATAGTAATACTTAGACAAAAAAAATATTTTGTGAATTTGACATTTTTCATAACTACTTGTGTCGGCCAGTCTATTAAAAAAATAACTCGGCTGTTATAATAATTTTATAGTTCATAAGATCAATAAGTAAAGCGCTGAAATAAAACTACTTTGCGAACTTTTTCGTGATTTTTATACTGTCTTGAAGACACTGTGAGCTTATTCTGGGTAACACCGACCGTCACCAGCAAAAAAAATCGTATAAATGTAAAATGTAGGTAGATATTGTAACATTAACTTTTCGCATGACCAACACCTCAGTCCGCCCCGTGACCATGAAGGCTGCAGTCTTCGAAACGTCGGGAGAAAATTATAATATAAAACCGCGATAAAATCCGCAAAATAGTTTTTTTTATGTCAAACATTCGCGTAAACATAAGAAATCATTAAGGCGATTCTTCATTTAAGCAAATGCAATTTACACTATGAAGACAATGTTTAAATAACCCTACAAAATCTCATCCCAACGCACCTATCTCTAATAATTTCCTTATTCCACCACCCTTTGCAATAGCCCCGGTGAATCCTAATCGCTGAGCGCTCGTTCCAGCAAGGAAATCACGTACTCCGAGTCACCCCAACAGTCACTGTCCGCTGTTATAACAATGCGGAACCGTCCCGTGGGATGTAAACGTACTTCTTTTGTTTGTTCTTATGTGTATGTTCACAAATAGTCCTATCTCCATTCCTGTTAATAATTAATGTCATTGGTGTAAAATAGATCTGTTTTGAATCGCACGAATGGTTCTATCTCAACTCCTTAATGATTAGTTTCGTTGGAAGTTAAAGACAACTTGGATATTTCGAATGACTCGTCGAGTTTTAAAAGTGCATACTATTTTCGATCCTAACATACAGTAGTTGCCAGAACGGGATAGTCTCATGTTCACACTAGGCAGGTAGTACTACACTGTAGAAGACCGAAACGGTGAAACATGTTGCACATGTAATATATTTAACATCAATAATTTCTACCACGTTTTTTGCAAAATTAATTGATTTGATTTGAAAGGACAATTTGGCTTTTGCGCTTCGTTACCGAGATTTCCAGGTTCTGAAAATTGCCAAAATTTTATCATAGAGGCTATTGAACTATGTTACTGGTAGAATATTTGTATCCGCCCGGATAGAGAACACCATATATAAGGTGTAAAACCCGCCATAGCAACAAAGTAAATGTATCGAGTTTTGGGATCGGCCTATGCATATTCTTTTTTAAACCGACCGGCAAAAGCATACTGAATGGCGAAGGAAAATAATATCTTGCCATGCTCGTATATGAAAAAAAGTATTGTAATAGGTACTGTCGATGACCGTCAGGAGTTGCAGTCACGGATGTATAAAGACAGTCGCGTAGGAACGATTATAGTGACCATCCAGGCGCCTTCCGTCAGAGGAACCAGCAACCTTCTTAAATAAACGGATGAGGGTCTTCGCGCAGTTTAGGTTGGTATGCCGTTATGGTATGGAGTTAGTCTCTATAACATTAAGCTTGTACAAACAAAACGCACATTATGTCGTTATCCTAGAAGAAGTAAGCGAAGGTGCAACTAGAGCACCCACATTTCCTTATCAGTGTTCCGTCTCCTTATTGTGATGGACGAGCCTATCGCCATGTCGGGCACGAATTAAATGTCCTAATTAGTAAATGGATATCAATAAGCACTCATGTTTACAGTGGTCTATTGGATGCCATATTTTAAATAATTATAATTGCATATTAGGTTTATGTTGTGATAGCGACCTTAATTAGAATTTAGTGATTTTAGATATATTTAATGAAGTCATAAGTTAATTATTTTGATATTCTCTATGTATTATTATTTAGTTAGTTAATTCAGCATATAAAGCCGTTGCGCCTGATCTCTCTCCGGTCATGTCGAATTGTTGTCTCACCGGACTATGAGAGTGAAGGAACAGAGAGAGCAACTGTGTACTGCGCACACACTTGTGCACTATAATAAATCCTGCGTACCTGGTTGATCTCCGTTGAGATTGGCCGCCGTGGCCGAGATTCAGCTAAGATGGATTCATTCAGTTAATTATTGCCTATAAATGATTTAGGCGTAATGAGACATAATATCTAGTCAAAGTTATTGGCGCGCTGCAGTAGCACTCAATTCTTCGTCATTCAAAATGTAGGTGATATTACTCATGTCTATCACTGGTGGTGATATCATAAAGAGATAATTGCATGTTCCTCATTTCGCCTTTAAAAAAAGGGAACATGCATTTTTTTCTAAACGTCATTTTTTTTATTCCATACTAGCTTTTTGCCCGCGGTACCGCCCGCGTGGTATAATTTTTCGAGATAAGTTTTCCGTTATAATCTTTCAAAGGTTATAAATTTTCCTCGATTTTGCTACAGTTTTCATTACTGCTCAGCTTATTTTAATCATAGCTTGATGATATATATCCCATAGTCTTCCTCGATAAGTGAGCTATCCAACACTAAAAGAATTTTACAGTTCGAACCAGTAGTTCTTGAGATTAGCGCGTTCAAACAAACAAATTCTTCAGCTTTATATAATAGTAAGAAGTATCCTATGTCCGTCTCCTGGTTCTAAGCTACCTCCCCACCAACTTTCAGCCAAATCGGTTCATCTGTTCTTGAGTTATAAATAGTGTAACTAACACCACTTTTTTTTATATATATAGATTTGTCACGACATAATATAGAAGAATTAAAAGATAATTTCCATAATCATTTCTTATGTTTACGCGAATGTTAGACAATGAAATAAAACTATTTACGGACTTTATCACGGTTATTTATATTATTATTTTCTTCCGACGTTTCGAGGACTTAGCAGCCTTTTCGGTCACGGAGCGGAGTGAGATGTTGGTCATCCAAAAAGTCAAAGTTGCAATATCTACCTACATGTTAAAATTATACAAAACAAATATAAGCATTATAAATTATTATTTATACAAACAAGCCTTTGATTGCAAAATGGCCGTACATAATACAAGATAACTCCCGTCGCTTTGATAGCGGAAGTAAGAAAATATTTTTTCTCGTCCAACTTTCTTATTTGTACGCTCCTACTTCCACTGATTAAACGTTATGGTATAGTTTTTTTAGTTGCATTTCACTTTTGTTTATTTTTTTGTTAAATGTATTGAAGGAAATAAAACAATCAAAGGCAAGCATGTGACATTTGTCAGGCCGTTTGTGATTCCCCTTATCTTCTTTATATATAAAAATGAATCCCTATTTCCCTTGGTCACGCCATCACGCGTGAACGGCTGGACCGATTTCACAATTTTTTTTGTTGTTTTTGTTATTGTCAGGAGAAGGTTCTTATGAATGAAAAAAATCAAAAAATTGCGCGGAAGATTAGAAAATTTAAGAAAAATTAACGAAAACATTAATTTTATACAACTGTCAATTGTTTGAAATAACTGTCAGCGATTGACAGAATTCGCGCTGCAAAATCATTGTTAAGTCGGGACAACGTCTGTCGGGTCAACTAGTTATTTATATTTTATGAAGAATAAGGGTACTATCACTCTGGTGAGAATAAACAAGTACTGACCTGATATCGTCCAATCGAGCGCGCAGTTCTTAAGCCCTCGCTCAACACGCGCTAGCGTTGACATTAAATTTTCAACAGAACCTCTTAGTGCCGTATTACAATGAAAAATATATTTTATAAAGTTACAATAAAACAAATATGGTAATAGTTTAATTTGTTATTGATATTAATTAGAAAGCAGAAGACAAACGAGTATAATTATAGCAACCATGGTACCGACATGTTATGACAGCCGTTTCCAATAATAGTTTCCAATCTCAAACTTTAATCCGACTCCGAAAATGAACCAATCAAAATAACTCATTTGTGAACATGTCAAAAAACTGCGTTCTGATTGGTCATTTTGTGAGATAAAGATTGTGTGTTGAAAATGGCGGTTAGTTATAGTAGCGGTAGTTCAGTTTGTTTGAGGGTAAAAATGACCATTTAACGACTTGCTTAGCTCGTCATTCAATTGTAGGTAGTTTAACTATATTATACCATTATAAATTTATAAAGATCTTCCGATATTTGTTTTCTAAAAATAGTATTACATATATTATCACCCTAACATCTTATCCCCGGCGATGACTTTCCATGCAAGCCGCATACCAACCGCCAGAAAAATAATAAACCTCGCCCTGTTGTAGTAACATATGCCACAAATCGAAGGCCTTTCTTTTCCAAACTATCTAAACTATCGTGTCTAAAAAATAGTGATTTTCACTTTTTAACGTTGTATATGTACTGTTTACTACCAAACCCACAAATAAATAAATAAATAAACACATTAAAAAAATCTTCATTTATCAACTATTTTTAGAGGGTTTGGAACTGAGTTAGTAAACAGAGAAAGCTGCAAGGCGAATATTACATTACATAGATAACGAAACGCTATAAAAGTAAAAATCATATTTTTTCAGATGCGATAGTTTACTTAAGAGCCGTCGAAATATCTTGTACTACAATTTTAACGTTAAAACAAAAAACTAAAACTGGCAGCCCCAAAGCAGGTTTTTTATTTTCCCGGTCACCAAGTCACACGGGTGACATTTGAAGAAAACCGCGCGTTAAACCGCAACACCGGCCATCACAGTAAAACGTAGTTATTGATTCCATCAGCGTAACTCGAATATGGCGGACCGTAAAATTTTCACGTTGAATATAAAACACTGTTGTTTTTACTGTCGAGACTAGGATGCGAATGCGGATTGCTTCGTATAAAAAAAATCTAAATATCACGCTCTCTTATATCCAAAGGTACACTCAGAGAAGCAACTATGGTGTCTACATTTTACCATGCGTGTCCGTCCCATGATGTGATAGGGGCGGACTACTCGCCATATCGGGAAAAAATTTGATGTTTGTTATTATATAGATAGATACAAACAAACTTATGTTTAGTGGTCTATTGATTTTCACATATTTAACGATTATAATTGCATACTCTTAGTAGCTTCCAAGCTGATATTGAGCAGAAAAGCCCATTATCACTTTGCCTGGCCAGGATTTGAACCTGGGACCTTAGAGCGGTGTCGTATACACATAATACCTCTGTTGTCGATGCAGTTGTCATTGAAGGAGATAAATGGTGAATGTAAAATGAATATCACCGCAGACAAAAATACAATCAACTGCACTCAGAGACTGACATCGGAAGATGCAATGCAATCTATATGATTATTGTCTTTTATAATTCTAGCAACATAAAACTTTTTGGTCTCATTATTACAAAAACAAATATGTTTACAAAAATTATATTTCTATTCTGAGATAGCAAGGAACATATTGTCGTGGTATGAACAATGTATGCCTTTCAGAGCAAAGAACATGACATCGTGATATGAATAATGTCTTTCAGTGGCGAAAGGTCCATATAACCCTATTCCTGCCGGCTTCCCTTTCGTAATTGATGTAAAATATAATTATCATTAAAAAGATTTGCAGACCGCATTTACGAATACTAGTACCTATAAGTTGTGTCTAGTTCCCTACGCATATTAGTACCTATACCTAAGTTGAACCTTGTTTCCTTTCGGAAAATTTCATCCTTAACCCCTGATTTCTTTTATATTACTTTAAACACAATATTACCATCTACTTTTAGGTTCCAACTAAATGGTTACGTAATCATGCTGACCTCCTTGTCACATACGAGCAGTCATCGCTTCAAAGTTTAAAAAGACAACAACTTTATGATAAATTATGACCCTCAAGCATGAAACTACATAATCTGCCGTTGTTTAAAAAGATCCTAAAGAAAGCAGAAGCTCAAAATGTTGTTTTGTATTAAATCTAAATACTTTCTAAAACCATTTCTATAAGTATAATAATATAAACAATACCTGAATTCATCTATAAAGACACAAAGTTAAGAATTAGTCTGTAGAAAGATCAACAAAATATAGTGAACGGATTCCAAATTTTATTTCCCTGTTAGATAGCTGCACTATCCCTGAATAGCATAATCTCTATTGTTTTGATTTGATTATAATATTCAAGGAAAATGTTTTCAAACCCGACCATCACTATCAAAATATACATAATTATTCCAAAAATCTGGCCCAAGCTATTTCTGAGTAAACCATTAATATAATTGCTTCGACCTTTAAAACTTTATCCATTAGTACTTCCGTTTCTAAAAATGGACAGACGCCGTTTGATACAATTCTATATAAGTTTCTGCTGGGTGACCTCTGTGCATGATATATTTTATTGCATATACATTAATGACCCATTTATAGTACACACTTTCATGAGTTGTTCAATATTCATCAGAATGTCTAAGAACCGTGCTACGACAAAATATGTACCACGTTTGGTATGGATTACTGCATCCATTCCGAAATGTTTTGTCAAATTTAGAACACAAACACTGATCCAGCGCACCCCCCCTCCCCGAAGTAATTCTTCTGCGCTCGGTCTTCACACCGAATGCATGCCCATGCACGGGGGGACATTTGCCGTGGCCCTAGGCAGACAGTCCAGTGTGTATGCCTCATAGTTGTAACTACACATTGAGGCATATCAGGGCTTGCGAACATTTCCTGTCTCTCTTCTCTCCGCCTATCCTAAGAGGGTTCCTTTATTTTCCCCAAACTTGCCTTCCAGATATCCCCTTCCAACTTTCCTCCAGGCCCACGCTGTCGCTAAGCTGAGGGATTTCAGTATCTTAATCGCAGTTTTCCTCCGGTGTTGACGGCGGGGCTCGATACACAACAAAAACTCATCCAGCTCCTGAGAAGTCAATCAACAAAATCACTGATTATATACAGAGCTGAGAGCATACGTGTTCCATCGAGCATCTAATTTCCACTTTATACACAGTATTCTCACCATAAAGGCCTTTATACATAGAACCCAATTTCCAAACAACAACTAGGTCAAAGAACTCGTCAAAGCGTATGCGAATTACGCACATATTAAAACGTAAGGTTGATTTCCTTACGAACAATTTGTCGCTACATATTTCAGCTTGATATAATTTCAGTGGAAGGTAAATTTAATTATACGCGAACGAAAGCGAATGCGAGTTATTCGGGCCTATAGCGTCGCCACAGTCAACAACTTGACGTCCGACCACTACGATTGGGGACTTGGGGTAGTTTTTATTTATTTTCACACGTCAAACATAATAGGTACTTTCGTATCGTCAGTTATTATCGCTGTGGAATAAGAGACCTAGAATTATTTTATCAGGTCATATAAGGCTTATATTTATATATTTTTTAGAAGCACACTGGATGTTGGCCGCTACCGTCTCTTCCATTCCGTCTAGGATTCTTTAGGAAAGGACTATGTTCAACTGTGGACTTAACGTTTGATGATAATCATGTTAGTTTTTTTTTTTTTGCGTTTCTTATACTATTTGCCAGGAATCGTATTCCACAGAGGAAGTTAAAACCAAGCAGCTGGTCGTAAAAATAAATTAAATCTCATGACGTACATATCTGTAGGTTACTTTTTATTCCAAACATATATTTCTGTACAGGCTAAGAGATGCATTTCAACTTCTCTTTTATTAATTTCGTTACGAATTAAAAGCAGATTAGTTCAGATTAATCGAGTAACACCGCTCGGTTGCCTAAAATGCATGCAATTTCCGATCTGGCTTGAAAAAATGTCGGACTGGCCTGTAGGAGGACGACATAGTCTTAGGAGGATCCAAGAGCAGAAGCTAGTGTAGAAGCAGTGCTAGCTAGTGCGTGACAAAGGTCCACGGTCTACGTACAAAATGTAAATACGGCTGTTAATGAGTTTGCTCGATTACCATGTCGATCTATTGGCAGTGTAGCAATTATTTCGTGCTTTATTCCAAACACTTGATAGGTACCGACAAAAATATATCCATTTGTACTAGTTAATGAGTAGATACAGCAACATTAATACGTAATGTAAAAACACAGTTATTATACTAACTTATTAATGATTCAAAAGCTTCCTGTTAAAGCAGGTAAAATAAAATACGCACAATACATTTCCTCTATCGCTTTATTAGTATTTCATTCGGTATTTTACTGGTAAAAATACAGGTTGAATTTTATAAATATCAGATCTTTATTATATACTGTCCACTGCTTAGCATGGGCCTTATCTACTACTGAGGATTAGGCCTCAGTCTACCGAGCTGGTCTGGTGCGGATTGGTTGACTTCACTTAACCTCAAAATTCCTATAGAGTACTTATCAGGTATGTATGTTTTCCGTACACATCATTTTAGGCAATTCTGAGATGTGTGCCCTTAGGATTTAAACCTGCGGACATTCGTCTCGGCAGTCCGTTTCACACCCAACTAGGCTATCACCGTCCGGTTAAACTTTGTTGCTTGTCAAATTATAATCGAAATTCAGTAAAGTATGTAAATTATAATCTGTTTAATCCCAAAAATGATGTTTATTACTAACACAAGTTCAATCATGAGAGTTGGTTTTTTTCATTTAACTACCTGTTATTGACAAATCGATAGGCACTATTTTCGTATTTTATTTATCACCCATCGATTCTTCGATCAGTTCAAATGCAATCCCTCGATCATGCATCTCCATTATATACTGCCGAATATATAAATTTCATACAAATAATACATCTAGTGAATAGTGTAGCTGTACTCGTGAGCAGGTCCCAGAGGCGATGCTTCCACTAAATTCTGTAAAAGCTTCGGGGCCGTTGTTTGGACGCTTACCATTCTGACATACCAAAATGTACATTTAAAGGCGTCTCATGTTCACTAAATTTAACAGACAAATTCAAACTTTACATTGCAGTAACAAGCTTGATTATCCTCTGGCAAACTTAGAATAGAATGTATTTTTCTCTCACAAAGCCAAGACGCTGTGTTCAAAGATAAAAGGCGGATATAGAAATGATATTTCAGAAGCAACAGATATCTGTCTTTTGTTAGAAAATTATTTGCGCCGTTAATATCCTGGTCTTTGTGGTTATAGTTGTGCCTTTAAACATCAGGCGGGTTGAAAGGCGGCAGACATGTTGTTTTAAAGGGACTGTTGATTGCCTCCAAAGATGGTCTTGATGTAAATAAATCTTGAGAGTATGCATCAAATTTATACTACTTATAGTTGATGTTCAATGATTGCTAAATAATTTATATACTATTATGTGAACTGTGAAGCAAAAATCTTATACCCCTTTGTAAAGATTGTTTTGATGTAAATAAATCTTGAGAGTATGTATCAAATTTATACTATTTATAGTTGATGTTCGATGATTGCCAAATAATCTATATACTATTATATGAACTGTGAAGCTAAAATGTTATACCTGTTTGTAAAAAAAATTACGCGGACAGAAAAGTGTGAAATTTAGTAGTTACGGTTTATGTGGAACAGACTTACTTTGGCCACTATGGCGGATTTTAACATCTTCTGTACGGTGGTCGCTATCCAGACGAATATAAAATATATCCTACCACCAGCAAGTGTGAAAATGTTTGCAAAATTAAATGATTTTGCGTAGTAAAGTTCAATGGGAGTTTGTGAATGTTTGCATTTAATGTCCCACGTTTCCATTACGTGGATTTCTCTGTACAAAAATTAGAGATTGTCAAATCGATCCCATATACACATACTAGTCTCGTGAAAATCAACCTGAAGCGATAGATGAGACACTGCAACTCTACCTACCCCGCACTTCAAAAATATCAAACTCTTAAAACCCACACGCCGAAAAGGTCAGCGCCAACAAAATTTAAATAATCAAATTTCACAGATTTGAGAGTCCTTTTAAAACTCGGCTCTCATTAGACAAAGATAACGGACCCGAAGCCCACACGTGGGACTCATTAATTATGACAATAGTCACAGGTCAACACCGGGACGTGTTAAAATTAAGATAATGCGCCCAACGGCGGGGTAATGTTGGTCCCTTTATGATCATGTTAACTGGACTTTGCGTTTTTATGTGCCATAGCTTTTTCGCTTCAGTACGATCCTAAATTCTTATTGGACGGTATTTAGAGTCAATAGCAGCGATAGGCTAGTTGGTTGTGAAACGGACTGCTGTACTAGGCCGCACATGCCAGCGTGGTGGACTAAAGCCTAATTCCTCTCAGTAGTAGAAGAGGCCCGTGCCCAGTAGTAGAACAGAATATACAGGGCTGATATTATTATTAGAGTTTAAGTAAACCAGATAATGTGAGCAGAACCGATTAAAAATTTATTAACCTGTACCTCCCGATTTTTAGAATTATACGCTCAAACATTGTCTTTTGGCCAATGGAAGTGATTGTAAATTGGTTCAGCCATTTCAGACATGCCAGTACAAACAAGCTAACAGAAAGACAAAAATATTTAAACCTATGATTATGTTTTGGTATCGCAATAAAAACGTTATGAAATTATCAGAAGACTTATTATAGCAAGTTATTTTTGGGATTAAATAAATTGAGGTCATATATTTTTTGGAACCTGAACGCAACAAATTTCGTACGAAATCAAATAAAGTGGCGAGTAAAGATATGAAATCCACTTTTCGTTGCAATTTCATTTCAAACACATGTCGGGAAACGTTCTGTCCGCTTCGAGATGTTTCTTTTAGCAAAAACACGAACGCGGGCGTTTATAGCAAACCATTTAATTTTGCATTTTATAAAAATGTTAGTAGTACTTGTAGTGAAATAAAACTATTTTTCGTATTTTATCACGGTTTTATTAGATTTTTTACCGACGATTCTAAAACTTTGCAGCCTTCATGATCACAGGAGGACTGAGGTGTTGCTCGTCCGAAAAGTCAGGAATAATATTTACCTACATTTTACATTTTTTTTTTAGTTGCTGACGGTCCTATCTACGCAGAACTTACAGTATCTTGATATTCGTAGTTTTCTCGAAAAATAGACGACGATATTATGAACTTTTGTTAAATATACCCCAAAAAAAAATACTTTAGTGACAATGTGTACTAGCTGTGTCCTCGAAATCGAACACAAGGTTCTAATTCCTTAAGCCACGCATCAATCTAACATTAATTTTAACGAAAAACACATTCCATCACATTTATGACAATTAAAATTTACATTCAAATTACCATTCCACGCTAATTTTATGGAGATAACACGGCCACGTTACGAGTTTACACTGTCATAGAAAATAAAGACCCAAACAACATACAGGCAATAATTTTCTGTAGCTTTTAACGCATATGGCTGCATCAGTGGCGAAGCGCCCATACCCAATTTCTATCGGCTTCCATTGGTTTATTTACGATTGTCTTAATTTTGATTTCTGTTAAATTTGCCGCGATATGTTAACGAAGGTATTTTTTGTCTTGGGTACCTTTTGAAAATTTTTACCTTTTATCACTGGACTGTATCCTTCCAAATGAATAGCGTCAGATATGTCCTTAATAACAATCACTAGCAGAAAGAACATTATGATTTTTAAAAGAAATGTCATAACTTATATTTATATACAACTTTAATATTCGCCACACCAAACCGACACTCAGTTATCGCGTGTTGTTCCAAAGACTACGAGAATACGTAGTAAAACTTTGTCCCGCGTTGTGTTCTTTCCAATCACAACACTACGGGTCGCGTAACTTCACAACCGCGGCCGCAACAGGCCGGACTGGCGTGTGACATAAAAATTATTGTTTTGGAAAACTTTCTTGTTCGGAAATCTTTGTTTGGTTGTAGAGCATGTTTAAAAAGTATAAGAGAATGATTTTTAAAGGAAGCAGGTGCACAATTGGTATTGAATATTCAACATCATTTTCCACAACGCATGTATTCTGACTACTGAGTATTATAGAGGCCTCACTCATATCATGCCACCTTTTTTGATTTCTATCCAATCACATCCAGGTTCGACCCACGATCCTTACAATGTCGTCGACCCATCTTGCTGCTGAACGGCCTATGCAACGCTTGCCTTGTCATAGCCACCACTCAGTCAGCGCCTTACTCCAACTGTCACCACTTTGTCTAGCTACATGGCCAGCCCACCTCTATTGAAGTCCCATAACAAATTGTGCGATATGTCGAACTTTTGTTTGTGGACGGATTTCGCTGTCAGGGATTCGATCTTGTAATTTGATACCTACCACAGATCACTCCATAGACATTTGTATTACACCAAATTGGTGCAAAACGTGAGTGTCCATGTCTCGGCACCGTATGTCATGCTGGGCAGACTGTATTGGTATTAGGTGTCTTAAATGAATTCCAAACAAGTAATTACGCCCGTGTCCATGCGCCTCGAGTAGCAGCAGCGATATTTAGAATCTCACATATAAAAGACTTCTCACCCCGTAAATTAAATATTAGCATAACTTGTATCTGTTTCAATATACATTTAGAAACATATGTATTAATAAGCCGTGAAGGAAAGTGCGGAGAAGTAGCTACTCTGAAAAATAAAATATTCATAAGAACACGTTTGTAGCTATTGTCAAAACAAACAAAGAACTCACAAGTCAGCAACGTCCGAAGTTTTGCATAAACCAACTACAAAACACGAGCCTATCCGGATAAATTAAAACAGACTAAACACGACCCGTTTTTGTATTCATGACGTTCATCTAAATTCGGCCGTGTAAGCTTTATTTACCACTTGAATAGTTTTGGTAAAAATTTACCGATGTTCGAAAACAGATGGGTTAGAATATCCAATAACTATTAGCATGATTTTTTAAAGTTTCTAGACAACAACAAATATCATATCTGTAATATATTCCATACAATATTCGATCTTCAATGTAAGGCATAGCCACCTCGAATCAATGTCTACATGGCGGAACGATGCAAACAACTCTGACACATTCAGCTCCTGTTTGTATGACTCGACTAGAATTAAGTACGTTTGAAACACGTGCGGAGTCGGTTTGGTGATTTAGCAAACCCTGGTACCTTCGTTGGAATCGAGGAGACACAAAAGGAGGGATGGTCATTTAAAATTAACGTTTATTGACTACGCAGATCTATTTCTCGCACCAAAGTGATTCATTGTGTGTTTTGAACGCCATTTTAGCCAATATAGACTTAATATGCAATGTCTAGGGTGAGTTTAATAGATACTATCCAAATTAAATTTGTAATTTTATGAGTAATAACAATTTTTCCTTATTCTTAAATTGTTTCCTTTTCAATGATTCCCTTCCTTATCCTTCAACTTACATAATGCCTAAACTTGGTTAGACTGATCCACAATTTAAAAATTACACCAGCCCTGAGCCGCGTTAACCATTCAACATAATATTGTTCAATGTCGGCGAAGCTAACCAAATCAACGGGCTAATTGATACTGCAAAGAAACTTAATCAGCCGAGCCAACACCGACAGAGTTCGTTATGCAAAACACAGGCTTAACAATATTATAAACAATAGTTTGTAATTGTTGGATGGAATTACTTGGATTTCCTTGGTCTTGGCTGTTGTAAGCTTTGTGGATGGTCAAGTTTTGTTATTTCATTCAGTTTTGTATCTCAGGATTTTGAGACGTATAATTTATTATTACGATGTAGATTTATTCTATAGTCTGTGGTATTGTACAATTATAGTATTAAGATATATTAGGGAAAAGTAATTCTATTTGCTATTAATAAAAATAAATTCTATTTGCTATATAAAGTAATTCTATTTGTTTTCATTCGCATAAACATAATCATATAAGAAATTATTAAATAATTTCTGTTGGGTAGTTTTGAGTAACACAATTTTATTGCATTGGGACTGAAAGTTGACAATGATAGGTATATTTAGCTATCATAGATCATATTATTTGACACTGCCTCACCCAGTCTACAGTTTATCGTGTCTGAATTTGTCAAATCCGTTGACTTAGGACTACGCTTCATCAAGTCATCAAGCCAAATAAATAAAATAAAAATTGATTATGAGATTACCGACTAAAGATAAAAAATGAAGAAATAAAAATGACAACGAATTTGATTTACACAAAATCAATGACCTATTAGAAATGTTAATAATTTGTGCAAATTTTAACTATGCACGTAATTCTTCTAACACGATAAAGTATCGATAACTGACAAACATAATACAATTATCAAATCAGCTCATAGTGTACTATGTAGCTTCACTTAGATTATCATTATTATTTCTAGAAGATTATTATTTCTGTATTTAGATTATTAATGTAGCATAACTTCTTATTAGACAAACTCCAGACTCTACCAAAACGAATATAAAAAATCACACTAATTTTGATTGGTCGATTTAAAAATAGAATCCAGGAACTGAAAAATGGCCACGATCCTGATGCAATTATATCCATCCCATAAAACAAATATTTTTCATCCAAAAATGCAAAGGAAAATTAATCACTCTTTATAACCCGAAAGGCCGTAACATAAAACTATCAAGCAAATTTTTCAAAATAGATTGCCATAAAAATTAGGCGAAACTCCATCAAAACTTCCCGGATAATGGACGCGAAAATACTATTAAAAAGTTGTGCAATCTTTCAACTCACAAACGAGCGGGCCGGCCCGTAATAGCTGTGTTGTTTAAACCATCGCTCTTTCGTGTAGTGGCGGGGATCCAAATCCATTGTATTGTAATTTTGAGACTTGAATTTATGATATTATGGTCGAAAAGAGAATAAATGGTTGATAATTTATTGCTGAGATTTATACCCAAATTCAATGCCAATTTAGAGGAATTAGCGCATAATTGATGATCAAATAGAATTTCCGAGGCTCAAGTATTCATTCTATTTGCTAATTCTTTCTTTTTTATAAAGCTGACATCGGATTCATGATTATTTGGTATGTTTATGAGTGGCTGAGTTCTTTTGCAAGTATTACCTAAAAGATCAACTCCTCTTTGAATAAATCGACTTTATAAATAAACACTTAATGATACATATGTAATATAATATCCAGCCCTATATTATATACTGTCCCACTGCTGGGCACAGGCCTTAGTCACACGCCTTCAGAATTCATATACAGAATTTCTCAGGTATGCATGTTTATCTTCACCATTAAACAAGCGATAAAACACAAAGAATACACACATTTTAGAAATCTGTTTAATCTTCACCATTAAACAAGCGATAAAACACAAAGAATACACACATTTTAGAAACGTCAGAGGTGCGTCTTCTTGGGTTTTGAACCTGCAGACATTCGTCTCGGCAGTCCGTTCCACTCCCAACTAGACTATCCTTGCTTAATAAACAGTTTAAATGTACTCAATACGGACATCATACTCTGTTGTTACTTAGTACCGCTTGAAGGCCCTCAAAATATCTGTCATAAATATAATATTCACGTTAATTAATGATCGGATCCTCGGGTCGGGCATAGCAATATTGGGTTTTTCTACTCAGTATCAATTCCTAGTCTGAAATTTTTGCCCAATATGGCAGTAGAATTGCAGCCGACAATATGAGACGGAATACACCAGACGGCAAATGGTTGCTGTAATTGCGCCTCTGCCTACCCTTTTGGGAATAAAAGGCGTCGGAGAGTGTGTTAATTAAATAGTTATATAGTACATATTTCTAACAACATCTAATAACTAATAACATCAGCGCACTCCGGCTTCAAATATTCAAAGCAACACGAAGAGCGACAGCATTTGTTACACGGGAAAGTTTTCAATTCAATTTTCGTACAGTTCGGTACAAACCGCGAGCGAGTAATAAATTATGTAATGTACGACTGCATTCGTTATGTCTGTCTGTACTCGGTTAAAAAGTTGCCTGCCATTTGCCAACTTTACCCTTGGGCTTGACTGGTTTAAGATTTGGAGTTGTTCTAAATCTGGGATATTCGCGTGGAGTTTTTAAGGCAATAAAATTATAACGTAGTCTGATTGTATCGATGGTAACCACCAAACATTGTTGGTGGGAAGATATATTTTATATCGGATAGCGACCGCCGTACACAAGCTGTTAATACCCTCCATAGTGACCCACGCAAGTGTGTCGCGTTTCGGGATCACCCTGTGTTTATCAGCTTCCGACAGGCCGGCATAATTGTGTCGACTGCGAGGAGTGAGCATCTCTCGTCAATCCAGATTCTATCGGACCCCAATCCACTTACCATCAAGTGCAGTGTAAAAAAATGTGGGTATGTGTGTGTGTGTGTAAAGAAATACATAAACAGTAAAACATTACACTACAGTAAAAACTCTTTATGGTTCTTCAATCTGCCTGTCACCCTAGCACAAATTAAGTCATAGTCCACGAATGTCACTTGCTGCGATGTCCAATATTTGCAATGCTCTTTATAGAAATACTAGACTTTAGATCAGACTGGTAATTTTAAGTGGTACGTACCTGATACCTTCACAGATTATACTTAGTGGTCTTTGGAAACCGATTGTTAAATCCACTAAACATAATTTAGTTAGAGCGCTGGGCAATTCTCATTCAACTTTTGAGGAGTGAAACTCCACTTATTCCAAATAGAGGCAATTTTAAATTCTTAACCGCTAATTCTCATCAAACGCTGAAGATTTGCTGCCGCTTCCTCCAGGTCACTTTATAGTCATTTGATGCATTTAACTCGATACTTTACACAATCCCAAATCATTGCATACAATAGACCTACCGTTAAATAAAACTAAGGGATAGCGATGCTCTAATAATTCTATAGGTATTGTAAAAGTTCATGGCTGGCATTATACCAGGTGACTCAGTTACTCTTATACTTATCTATAGCTATAAATAAATATCGTTAGACTTCAGTACATACGACGGAGAGTATACGGAACACAAAAAAACTATTACGTGCACAATAGATCTCACTTCCTTTCATAGCAAATGGATTTCTTTGAATAGAATTCGAATGTAGTCGAAATCGGCTAACAATGGGAATCATAATTTATTTTTATTTATCAACATTAAAAATGTAATACATGTGAATAAGAATATGTTTTAGTAATAAATAATTATAAATACTCGTTCTTTTAATATTACTTATAAAAACGTAACATCGAAGTTTGCCTTGGGTTTATTTCTGAATTTAATGTTAAATATTCCAATTCTATTATTTTCAGACTTCATGACATTAAACATTTCTTAAATGATAAGTATAGTCCACCAATTGAATACATATTTCTTTGTATACCTTTCTTTTTAAGCAACAGCTCAGTAAACCCGACTTTCTTCACGTTCAGTTGTATAAAAGAACTAAAACATGTTCCCCGACCCACATGGGACGGGCAGAGATGATCACTTATTATATAAAGTAAACTGGCACGGATAGCGATCTCGTCATTACCAGAGCGTCTTTTTAACACATTCCGCTTTACACGTCCAAACCACGAAATACGATGAAAAAAAAATTTGAAGGTATCAGCCACATAGAACGTATGATTTAAATATTTATATTTATAAAATCAATGACTTTTTTATTGGTTGGTTAGAAATACGTCGTCATCGTCAACGTCATCATTGTGTACACCTAAGTTCTTTAGTATCTGCATCACCTAAAGGTTGACTGGTGGTAGAAAATGCCTTCGGCATTATTTTCGCCTTTATACTCTTTCCCCCTTAGACATGTTATCACAGCAATACTCCGTCCTCACATAAATAACATCTATGAATAAGGGGGATTGTATATATATTGTGTCATAAATAAAAAAATCGATGAATGTCTTTCTAGATTCAGGCCCCATCCGAATATACAATGCTTAAGATACTGCGTTAGCATTAGAAAATCAACATTATTCTGTAGCACCTCGCAGAAAATTTTGTTTGCGCATCCTGCGTTTCGAGAACAAAAAATCGCTGTTCACAGTGCAAATACAGCAATATGTTACGAGGGAACACCTTATAAATAAAACGACATAAATGTAAATATATAAAACACAAAAATGTTTACGCAAAAAATTATCCCGCGGTGATCCTTTTACCGTATGAATGTTCTTAAGCAAGAATCTCAGGATGTAAATATAAATATAATATTATAATGGGAAGTGTGAGAGGAAATAAAGAGGGACTCTTTATTAATATATAGGGGACGTGGGTAAGATAAGAGGGAGTGAGTTAGTCCATTTATTTGTTGAAGTAAGCATCAAAGAAATTATGGCGTTGATGGTGCACAAAATATCAAAAAACACACCCCACTGCAACGGGAAAATAATTTTTATTATCTTATTTCCGACTTATATCAATAAATCGTTATGATTCAAATATTTCATTTGTCTTTCTGGATTTTAAACTAAATTTTATATCCATGTTTAATAATAAGTTGTCACAATCTTCTAGTTTCTAAAGCATGAATTTGCACTATAACTTTAAAAACTATTTTTGTCTTGAAATTCACTAACACAGGTGCAACCACATTTCAAAACTATCACACAATCACCCTATAAACTTAGATAGCAAGCAAGCACAACATCATATTCCTTAAACAATTCCAATATAATAATAACGTACAAAATCAGATCTCGGTAACGTAGTTCGTGGCCGCGCCTCGCCCGACCCTCTAAAACGAGCTGATGCCATCGGTCGCTTACAATATGCCACCTCGGGGACCCCAAAAATGTTTACAACTTCTGAACGCGACTTTACATTTTCCAAAATATGAACCCGAGCAAATATGCGTTTAGGGAGGCGAGTTGTTTTTAAGGGACCTTGTGTTTTATGTCGTTATTGAGTAATGCGTTTACGTTGTTGTTTTAATGTAAGGTTTATTATGGAGATCCTTAATATTATTAATAAGGGACTGTGTGCCAGTTTATTTCTTTTGTGCCACGCAATGAATGTATAGGATTTTTTACATAGAGTTTATGGAGCAGTATTTAATGCACCAGTACCCAAATAGGTACTTAGTACTACTAACCTAATACTTTTGGGGCAAGCTACAAATCAATTAAACCAATTGAAAAAAAATACGTGTATAACTGGTGGTAGGTCAGTGTGTAGTCGCTTCCTGCTTGAACGACATTGTAGCCTGTGCAACTACTAGACATAATAGGACTTAACATCTCATGTCTCAGGATGGCGAGCGCAGTGGAATACTAAACAATACTTTGTAATTGAAGGTGTTAGATGGTGTTTGTACTATTTATGGACGGTCGTTTCGCTTACCATCAAGCGAACGGCAAGCTCGTCTCATCATTCCAAGCAATAAATAAATGTATATAGTAGGTAAAGTATTATTATTTGCAGAACATGCGTAAATTGTTACGATCAAAAAATTTACCGATGGAAAGAAAACTTAGAGATCTCCGAATGCCTACAAAATCCCATCGACCACCATAACCTACTTACAAAAAAAATTTATAGATATCAAACATCATTACGTATGCGAAACTTGGTGCAATCGGCCCGTAAAACACACATACGTTGCGAGCAATAAAATACTTTTAGGGAAGGCAATAAAGACGTGAAACGTGAATTTCAAGTTGATTTTAGTGCCGTGTGTTTTGATGCTTTTGGACGCTATCGTCTATTTTGGCAATTGGTTATATAAATTTCAACCAAGTTATTTAGTTATATAAAAATTTTCTTATATTTACTCGAATGTTAGAAAAGGGGACTTTGCAGCCTTCACGATCACGGGGCGGACTGAAGTGTTGGTCATCCGCAAATCAAAGTTACAATAATATCAAAATAATATAAGCCCTATATTATATACCGTCCCACTGTTGGGCACGGACCTCCTCTACCACTGAGAGGGATAAGTCTTAGTCCATCACGCTGGCCCAGCGCGGTTTGGTAGACTTCATACACCCTCGAAAATTCTTATAAAGAATTTTCGAGGGTGTATGAAGATTGCAGATTAGATTCAGGTATGCAGATTTCCTCACGATGTTTTCCTTCACCGTTAAAGCAAGCGATAATTCACAAAGAAAAGACATATTTTTTTAAAAAAGTCAGAGGTGTGTTCCCTTGGGATTTGAAACCTGCGGACATTCGTCTCGGCAGTCCGTTCCACGACCAACTAAGCTATCGCCGCTTCGTTACAATATCTACCTACATTTTACAATCAAACAATTTTTTTTTTTTCCTATGACGGTCCGATCCACGCAGAATTGGCCCACAGTATCTTGAAGTCTGGCAGCTGGTGTTTTTTTTTCAAAAGACTTTCAGAATTTAAATTATAATTAAACATTCAACCCCTTTTTCTAATTTCTTTCTCTAAAAACCAACAAAGCATAAATGAATTTTCTGCTATTATAGGTATTTCTGAATGAGATAGATATCACTTAGATTATGGTCCTACTTGATCATTTACCGTCCCATGCCATAACAATGTTTTAAACCTAATGTCTCCGTGCTATATTATTCATAATTCTAAGTATATTTGCTACTATATTAAATAAGGATAATCGTGACTTGCAAACAGACAGCCGACTCTTCGAGTCATCTTTCAATAATTACAAAACTATTTATTGATATATAAGTATATTTAGAATCTATGTATGTTTACATAGCTATTCCCCGGCGTTATAACATGAGAGTTAATTGTTTGATCGTTAATTTCCCCTAGAGAGATGAGTTCAAGCAAGCTGTCAATCTTGTGTCGAATCTTGTTTACATTAAGCATTGACCACATGCTGAGGGCTAGTTACATGAAGATTAGGGTTATGGCGCTCGAAAGCATGACCTTATAGAATACGTAGCAATTAAGAATAATAATATCAGCCTTGTATACTGTCTCACTGCTTGGCACGAGCATCCTCTACTACTGAGAGGGATTAGGCCTTAGTCCACCACGCTGGCCTATTGCGGATTGGTATACTTTTTTTTTTTTACGTAGGTAAATCGTCAGTTGACTATCTCCCGCCTTGGGATGGGCGGGAGGGCGTGTCAGACTTTTACCGACTAAGAACCTACGGTGTTCCCATCCTTTGCCTATGTGCCTAGGTCCAAGATCCGGTGGCATTGAGACCTAGGCAGGCACCGGCCCTAAAGGGCCCCGCAAATTATACTGACACTGCTATTGGTATACTTCACACACTTTCAAAATTCCTATAGAGAACTTTTCAGGTATGCAGGTTTCCTCACGATGTTTTCTTCCACCATTATAGCGTGCAATAATTCACAAAGCATACACACATATTTTGAGAAAAGTAAGAGGTGTGTGCCCTTGGTATTTGAATCTGCGGCCATTTATCTCGGCTGTCCGTTCCACACCCACCTATGCTATCGCCGATTAATCTTAAAAATAAGTTAAAATTTCGCGTACATCGCCCTTGTACGTGCCTAGTGTTTCTTTTCATGTCATAGCAAATTTACACTCATAGTACCTAATGCTAATAAATTGTCGACGAAAAGATCTTCCAACCTTCGCCGCAATATATCTGTCAGCCGACTTTCAACATTAAAATCTCCGCAATAAAGACTCGTAAACATCCGAAAAAAGCCATTAACAAACTATAAGACATTATGCCTATTACGAGGTGGGGACATCCGCAGAGACGGCTCCAATTAAGCGTCACTTTGTTTGTTTTCCTCGAGCGGCGTGTAATTCCTTTCGTTGACAGCGAGACAAGGGAACGCTACTCTCCATTATCTGAGACGATCGACAAACATTAAGCCCATGTTGTACAGAAGGGAACACTCTTTGATAGATGCGGTAAAGATTACAAAATTATTATTTTTTTACATTTTTATATAGATAATATAAGTAAAGTATGTATAAAAGAATTCAAATGATGATTAATATATTTTTATTGCCTTAGTAGGCAAACGAGCAAGCGATGCGTCTAATGGTAAGCAGCATCTGCCGCACAAGCACTAAAACAATGCCAGAGATACAGCCAAGCCGTTGCCTACCGGTATATTAGTGATTTTGAAATAAAGTGTTCTGAATTTTATTTACAGTTGGCTGATTTGTTGATAATATAGGGTGGACTCCAGTTGTTCAGTTATTTTGCTGGCTTTTGCCCGCAATGAAAATACACAATCCATTCCATTTTGTTATTCCGGAAAAACACTATAATATTTTTTTTGACTAAAACTCCGGACATATCAGTGCCAAAGGGTAACATTTTTCGAAAGGGAACCCAACGCAATACATTCTTAAGTACTTATATGCATTTGCATATCAGAGACCGCATTTATTATTAGAAAATGATAATTAGACCATAGGATATGGAATTGTAAAAATAATTTTGTTAACTTCGAAATAAATACATAATGGACGGCTTGGCTTGAAAAAAAAATTACGAAAGGAAGCCGACAGGAATCAGGTATAGACCTTCACCATTATAACATACATAGGCTCATCCCGGAACGCGACATACTTACGTAGGCCATTATTGCTAGTTTTACACCTTGTATCCGTTCGTACCCATTTGGTCGAATACAAATATCCTCAAAGCAACTCAAAGCATGATTCCCAAAGTTCATATCTACATCACTCGTTAAACTAATCTTTGCCCATCACGTCAAGAAAACAAATAAATATTCGCACAATGGGCAGCCAAATTGAGGGACTGACAAAGATATTGCACGTCAAATGCAACTTGACCCGCGTCCACGGCGACACAGTCAACACCATCAGCTCAAGCTAATCTGGTCTGTGGACTTAGGACCCTGTTTTCTTATTGTAAGACAGCAGATGTTACTGTACTCATTCTACCAGCGTCTCTATGGTGTTTATCCGCCTACAATACGCCATAAAATAGGGCATTGTTCTGACATTATCGTAAATTTATTGATATTACATGGGGCCTTGAAAAAATCTGGTTGGCTGTCTCAACGCCACTATCTATTGGGGCATATTTGTTATTATACAGAAGAATGAGCTTGGAATATGAACTAACTTGTATTTTATATGAAAAAATCGATATTAACATCTCGTTCAAGTTAAATTTTTCACTGCTGCTTGGCGGCTGAAATGTACGGAGATTCCTTCCGAAACTAATTTCCTGACCGTACCACAAGGTTTTATGTTATATTTTTTCATAAATTGTATTATATATAACAAATAATTCAATGTGTTTTTTTTCTTAAAAAAAATCAATAATCCTGAAAGATAAATAAAAGGGGATCCGTGAGCTTTTTTAAAAATTTTATCAAACTTGAATATTTTTACGAAATCTTTAATGTAATTTATCAAATATTCTTCCTATTTAATTATTATACAATATTTTCTAATTTCCACCACAAAATAGCTTAATTGATGTTGAAAAGTAACTTAGTACTGTTCAAAAATACTTTAAATAAATTTCTGAACTCCCACGTTACTTTGATATTACAAGAAAAAGTTTATTTATAAATTTAAATACTGAGTTAAACATTTCCAGATATATTCTTATTTGATTTCGTTTGAAGTATTTTAAATCTAGACAGTAGATTGTCTGCGAAAACGTCTAAAAAACAAATTATTTTTGGAGTAGATAAAGCCGTTGGTGACTTTGGTTACCACAAGGCTCAAATTCCTAAAACATGCTCTCAACTTATATATTAGAAGGCACTATCTGACTTGATATACCATCTTGGGTAATAAAAAAGACGTATTATTACATTACTAGCTACATATACTCCCACTTACGTATGTAGAACATTGAAACAAAACTATTTTACGTATTTTATCGTGGTGTTTTTGCGCGATACGGCAGCGCTCTAAGGTCCTAGGTTCGAATCCCAGGTCGGGCAAAGGGATATTTGGGTTTTTCTGCTCAGTATCAACCCGGAGTCTGGAATTTGTACCCGATATTGCAATAGGCTCGCCTCCTATCACATCATGGGACGGAACACACTTGGCGAACACTGGATGCCCTGGTTGCACCTCTGCATACCCCTTCGGGGATATGCGTGATGTGTGTTTTTTGTCAATTCTAATATTCGCGTAAACATAAATAGTCATAACGTATATAGAAATAAATAACTCCGCCCTCAGCACCCACATTACCAAATAATTTTTGTCTCAGCGACCGCACTTGATTGAAAGAGTTGAAACCGTAGCGATACAATGCCGGGACGATCGCAATCAAGCGCAGTCAAAGCTCTGCTCGGACCGCGTCAAATTTCAAATCGAATGCCCCAATCAGTCGATATGCGATGCCCATGGTGTGAGGTGGATAGGTGTGGAGTTTTTAAGCATTGTTATGTTGTATTAATAATTTCTTATGTTTACGTGTATGTTCGATGTCGAAATAAACTGTTTTATGGACTCATAGTGATACTCCGGCCCGTGAAAGGTGCAAAGTTTTCGAAACGTTAAAAGTAAAATGAAACAGAAAAATACGCAATAAAATAAGAATTTTATTTAATATATCTCATACTCTCGATTCAGTGGGAGGATACATTGTGAGAACGTCGAGATTTTGAGTTAAATTTCTAGAGCTTATAACAGCAACTTGCGTGATAATTCTATATAGGAGTGTCTCGTCTGTATCATTGTGGATCGAATTTAGCGAAATTTGGGTTTACTGCTTCGACCACACCTTCGAAATTCAAGAGGCGTAAATCTGTTGTTTATACCCAGCAATCCAATCGACGTGAATTGGCAACTTTCATTCGGCCAGTAAAATTAATAAACACTAGAATCCAACCCTCTTAAAATCCTATACAATTCTTCTGGTAGTGTTCGTAGGCTGTTGTGTGTAGTCTCAGGATTAGTTGCAGTGTTCAAAAGTACACATCGAGCTATAAAGAGAAATGGAATTTTGAAATGAAATAAAATGTTATACATTATTTAGAGTCCGTGATGATTCTGTCAATATGAACTCTAACACCAGTACGGGAAGCACTTATCATCAGAGAAGGACTTACAAGAAACCCTAGTGTTTCTTTTATTCAAAATTAGTTTAATATTTAATAAAACAAAGAAAAAAAACTTATTTTTGTTTGTTGTTGTTTAGAGCAGTTCATTTTATGCTCGGAAAAAGGTAATAAATGAATTTTAAATTTCCATTCGAGTGCACAAACCTCTCAAGAATCATGAAATATAAAACCTATATTACAGAACTAGTATAAGTAGGTACTAGGGAGTATTTAGAAATAGAAAGCGAAATAGGCAAAACAGTCCACACAAGCAACACCGGTTCAATTCTACAATTCATTTTTCGTAAACCGTCGGTTCTGCACTTCACTTCTATGCCACAACATCATTCTATACCTGAAAACAGCGCCATAATTACGCCATCAGCTCACACAAATACATCTACAATTTCGCTACCAAAACATGGTATCCCCACTCCGATGCAAACGGCACTTCGCAGCATCGCAGGCCGATCGTACCACGCGAGATTTGATAATAGCTAATACGAGATTCGATCACACGACGCGGTGCCGTGGTTAATTGAAATTTTCTGCCCTCATGCGGCGAGCGGCGCCGGCTGACACATTTTTGCGGGAATAACGAGTTCCGACGCCGGTTTACTGGATCCCGAAGAATTTGTGTGCGACACGGGTATAATTGTTTCTATTATTGACTCAGTGAATTGTGTTATGTATTTGAAGGCACGCTGTAGATGTATAATTTGATAAACTGGTGACGACAAAAAAGATGTTGCTAAATAAAACAAACTTTTTGAACCAACAGTTCGTCCTGTGATCGAGAAGGTTGAAGCGTCCGAAACGTCGTGAAATTAAACAAAAATCGCGATAAAATGCGCAAAATAAAATTTATTTCAATATCCACAATATGGCTTCTATATTATTGTAACAAGTTCTGAAGTTCGCGTTAGTATCAAATGTATATCAACATACCGCGTTCCAAAGAACCGCCATTCACGGGCAGAAACTTTTTAATTAAAGATTATAAAATTCCATAAGTTCGTTCAGCCCGTTCTGTTCATTGTGGCTGGGCGCAGGAGTCACGGCTGCCCGCAACTTTCGCCTTACGTGATCGGACTAAGCTTGATTTTTAACTAAGAGATACGTTTTTAATTAACCCAAGAAGTAACTACGGCCGCTGCATTTTAACTGAGCGTGAAACTTTTCCCCGACTAGGCTGTTAGCTGCGTCTTATTTAGCAACGTTTGTTTGCGCTGTTAATTTCGTGTTTCGAGTTGGCTTTTTGTGTGTTGCGGCTGAGGGGATTTTGAGCTTCGTTAATCTGCTGTTCCGTTAAGATGTGAAATTGCCCGATTATATCCTCGGGCGGGTAATTAAAATTTTATATACTTATTTTAATTAACTATATAAATATAATAGTGCTATTAAAACAGACTACGAAGCTCGCAGGAAATGTTTGCCTTTATTAACTGTATTTGCGATACTAAACTATAATCAGACGAACCACTCTCGTACATTAAATTCACAAAGAATCGCATTCTAAAACCATCCATAACACAAAGTACAAACTCTAACAAGATAATCTGAAAACAAAGACGCGATCAATTTAATACTTGCATAGTTAACATCGCTTAACGGCCAGTGTACTGAAGTTGCAGATTATCTGAGTCAAAACTTGTAAGCCCGGAGCCAAAGACAAACGCAGTGAGGATGCCAGTAACTCGCTTATGGCACGTAGTCGACGCGACTTGCACGCGAGTGTAAACGCGGATTTACTCGTCACTTTGAACATGCAAATTTCGATCGTATAAACAAAATTATAAACTTTATCCAACTTTATTTTATATCTGAGATTTTATATCAACGTACTTATCACGTGCCAACGCATAATTATTTTTTACGTCATATTCTAAAATATTATCCTATGGAATCTGCAAGAATTGGTAAAAATATTTTATAAAATGTGGTTTGAAGCTGTAATGTTTTTTCTGGAATTATTTGCAGCAATTTGTGCTGTGGCCATATGTGGACCTTGCTTGTTATCTAATAAAGCTAGTTCGATTTTGGGTAATAACTGATTTTAATATACTGGTGGTAGGTTTCTCATATGTGAGAGTCCGCCTGGGTAGGTACCACCGCAATTTCTATTTCGGCCGCCAAGCAGCAGTGTGTAGTCACTGTTGTATTCCGATTTGAAAGACATTTTAGCCAGTGTAACTACTGGACGTAATAAGACTTAACATCTCATATCTCAGAATGGCCAGCGCAGTGGAATACCAGTTGGATGGTGTTTCTACTGTTTATGGGCAGTCGTATCGCTTACCATCAGGCGAACGGCAAGCTCGTCTCGTCATTCAAAGCTATAAAAAAATATTTAATAATGAGTTTTCCACAGTTGTTCACAAATCACCCCGCATTATTTTCTTATAAACTTAATCATCAACAAAAACGAAAGTTAGTAACCTTACACACTCCAAAACAACCATCAGCCGAACCAAAATACCTACACCGCATTAATCTTTCAAAATCACTCTCAGCGTGAACAAGGCGCTCAAGGTCTGCATGACCTTTAATCTGGGGTTTCAGTTGTCACTCTCTCAGCCCATTTGCATTCGTAATGGACGGTGGTTGTCGCGACCGACAGATGTCGTGGCGCGCCATATCGCGCGACACTGTTTGCTCTGGCAACGCTGCTGTTTGGAATTCGTGACGTGACGTCGACACACATCGTGGATAGGATCGGAAATCTGAATATTATAATCATATTATCAAATAGTGCTGATATCATAGACGAAGGGTGACATTTTATTTGTTTATTTATTTGCACTTCATATACAATAAAATGTGTACATAGGCGAACTTAATGCCATAGGCATTCTCTCCCAGTCAACCTTAGGGTGGAGCAGAGATAAACAAGGTAGTTGCATCAAAGAAATCTGTCATTTTCCGAAAAGGAACCCGACACAACATAGGCATTGCTGATATGCATGTGAGCGATGAAATCAATGAAGCAGGCAGGAATCCGGTTATAAGGACCTTTCGTCACTGGTCGATATACAAATAAATTTATTTATACATCATCAATTCAAATTGTTTTCCATTTCCTAACTAGTCAAGGTGTGTTAAAAGGAAAACTGAACCACATAATCTGTGAATGATACTTAAGGGACATTAAAGAACAGGTTTGATCTTGAGGAGCTACTTATTGATTTACAAAATTGTTGAGTATCGAAGGGCTATAACAAAAGAACTCCATCATTTTTATCATACTGGCACTGCAATTTTTCTTTTATTTACTTAGTATAGACTATAGACATGTACAACTGTCCTACACATGCAATGCCGTCTAGATAGAATATTGAATGGCAAAAGATGGTTAATATAGGCCATTCGTCACAATCACGTCGGTTTACTTAGATGCTTCTTCACGCTATGGCAGAAGGACCCAAAATTATAGGAAGCAAGGAACACGCGCGCCGCTAAACTATTTCAAAGCCTAATGGTGCAGCAAAGAATAGCTAACGAACCTATTAATTCGTGATGTATTTATTAGTTGTTGATTTCTTCAATGTAGGTAGTTATAAAATAATAGCACCAAGAATTATGTTGTTAGACTCCCAATTGTGACTGAATATAGCTCAATATTTCACTATGTTTACCTTCCACGTCTATGGTACTAATGGTATCTTCTGATACCATTAGTAACATATGCAAGCATTTGTACCACACACACACACACGCACGCATGCACGCACGCACGCATAAATAAAGATTTTTCATTTTCATTTTCATTGATGCATCCACCGTCAAATCAGAATTACTGCGACTGAACAACAAACTGACACAACTTCAAAATAGAGATCTACATAACTAATCCGCTAGGAAAGGTCGTGGACCGCCGACTCAAGTCTAGCCAATTATTAGGTACATTGAATCGTATCTGTTCCTTTGAATTTCCAACAGCGCGGGTATCTTACATTTAGCTGCATTTGCATCTATAGAACTCCGATTGGTGGCTCGGGTCGCGTTCAATGTTCTGTAAGCTTGCTTAACTTTCGTGTAGTTATACTACCCTTATCCTGCTACAATTTTGGGTCGACGCAACACTTTTGCAAGCATGTTGTAGTAAGGATTTGGCTGAGGTTTTCGCGACTGACTGTCATCAATATCTAAGAGGTATCGCGGAAAAATCGTTTTAGAAAAAATATAGTGTATTATTAGTGTATTTCCTGTACACAAAGCCTTTCTTTCACAGCTAAAGCACTTAAAAATAAAGACTAGTTTTAAAATTGATAATACTAACGTATTTCTATGTCAAAGTCGCCCCCTATCAAATCATGGGACGCAAAACACATGATGAAAAGTGGATACTCCACTTACACCTCTGTCTATCCAAAAGGGGTGAAATGTATATCTATTCCCACCCATGCGAAGCTTGGAAACCTAGTTCATTAACAAATTGGTACATTAATAGAACCGGTCGATGATGACTACGTATATTTAGTGTAACCCCGAAATAAAACATCTAATTTGCGGTCGTTAATAAAATTGCCATAACGATCGACTCAGAAGTTATGCAATAACATCACGCCGCTGTTTTACGGTGACAGGTTGATTGGTTCCTTTATGGTGCGGCTTAATTAACAGTTTATGGTGGCCGTCATTAATTTCATTTATAGGGTGGCGAATTTAATACGCGTTTAATGAGAAAAATTATTTTACATTAACTTTCGAACGGTATTTTGTAATTTATTTTAATTGAGATTCATCTTGTTCATTTATATGTTTTTATGGTAAACGAGCGAGTGAAATAACAATGTGTATATTATGTTTTTTTTGAGTGCTTTGATTGATTACTATAAAACACATATATAATGAATAGGAATTAAATAAAATAATAAATTTTATAAACACTAATTTTATTAAATATTCTATACTACACTCTATTTTCCACATACATACAAAACAGCACAATTACTGAAAGAACGCTTATTTTCCTAACAGCGAAAGCAGTAAAAAGGATTATTATAAATCACAATGAAACAGAGCTCAGAAAATTCAGATTTCCGACCGTTTTAAATTTCAAATACGATTAAATCTCCATCCAGGAATATTAAGACGTTGGGTACTTTAGTTGAAGGGCTCCTTCATGAATTTCAAGGAGCTATCGGGATGCATTAACTGAAGGCGCTCGGCTAAAGATGAGCGAATTGTCGATGGCCCTCAAATGATTTATGCTGAGCATTTTAGATATTGACCCCCACTACAGTTTGAGTGGATCTACGGAATGCTAGATTTCTTGAGACACTTCGAATTTTGTAATCGCTCGACGCCATTTGAATACTAATTTCGAAATCATTAAGCCTCAAATTTTACTAATTGTATGTACGTAGTACAGCCACCGCTCTGAGGTGATGAATTTAAATGCTGAGCCGGGTGAATTGGTGTTGAGTTTTTCTGCTTTGTATCAGTTCAGGGTTTGGAATTTGACAGAATAGACGTGCCGAAAAATGCTCTCTAGTTGCGCATCTGCCTACCTCCGCAAAGATAAAAGGAATGATGTTATTTTGTTGGTTTTTAGATTTCCTATATTCGACGTCAGGTAAGCAGATAATAGTAAAAATGGAGTTATCGATATTAAAACATGCGCGGAAAACTATGTTGTGCCGACAGTACTTAGAATAACATAAGAGAGATTTTAAGACATATTTGATAATATTAAGTCGTAAAATGATCAAAAAATCTTTTGGAATAATATCCTTTAAATCAAAATACATCAATGATGAACAACATTGTTATTTGGGAGTAATTAACAAAACAAGATATTGATATAAGTCAATGTGTACCAAACATACCAACTGCAGCGTCCACACAATAATATGTTAAAACAAATTATACCAAAGCTTCTAGAAACTTAATTCCCAATATCAGACCTGCATTGCCTCGATTCATAAATCTACAATCCAATTTGAGCTTTGACTCTCATCCGGATGGTGCATTTTAGAATGATATACATGGACTCAGAGCATGGTCAACTATTTTCGAATGAAACGAAATTGGACTTAACTCGACATGAATTAAGGTTGTTGATGGCTTGTTACTTATAGGAAGCAATGATACCTTGGGGTGTTAAATGGGAGATGAAGCCAATTAATGGAAATAACTTGTTACGTGTTACGTACATAACTCACGCTTGTATCACCGAAAAGGTAAGCAGAGGTACTACAAGTTCGGTGACATTTCGTTCAACTAATTAAATATCATTATGTGAAGAAGGACAAACGTTTAGCACTTATGACCATAAATTTAAATAAAACACAGACGATTTTTTCAAATTTGATTTGGAAGCTCACACATTTTTCCCCAAAGCGAGAATGAAATCCTAAACAAACGATTTAACAAACAAAATATATTTTGATGTTTTCAGACGAAAGCGTCTAATCACAAAATATATCCAATTCTTAAACGATATACTAAAATTTTTAAACGGAAAATATAACTGAATCAAATCTAAAATATATAATATAGCTAACCCCTTATTCCCCCATCCTCATAACATATCCCGTTACCACCCACCAAGTATGTACACACAAGACTCAAAGTTCTGCACTTACAAAGCATTTATCCTAACATTTCAACCCGTAAATTGGAGCTAAATTAAAGTTATACGCAATATGCATTAGCGGAAAGTCCGCTTTAATAACGTCCAATGGCTCCCAGGGGGGAGAGAGGGGGAGTGGTCACGTACCACCGTTCTATTGAGGTTTGTAGCTAACTTGCAGATAATTTAGAACTTTAATAATGTGTTAGATTGTTATTGGGTGATTTAAGATCTGTGTTGAAGATAAGGTTGAAGTTTGTTTGTTCGTAACGATTTTAGAAGTCAATATAAGCAGGATTTTGTTCTTTTACGTGGCCTGATGCAGCATGTGTTTAAGTTTAAATGTTAGTAGTTTCCTATTATTAGATATTTTACCATGTTATTTTTTAGTTTCACGCTAAACCTTACCTGATGGTAAGTGAAGTGGGGTCCAACAGAATGTCGTCGAGAGATGATTACCCCTCGGCAATCGATACAATTATGCCGGCCTGTCGGAACCGGATATGCAAAGACTGATCCCGGAACGCGAGAAATTTACGTAGGCCACTATGACAAGTTTTAATACCTTGTGTACGGTGGTCGCTTTTTACACAATTTAAATTGTCATAGTAGCATATCATTTTTTTATATAATAAAGGATTTTCTCTCATTCTACCACTATAAATAGTATAATTGTATCATAAAAATACTGAACACACCGTATAGACATAACTGTAGAATATTCACCAACTGACAGAAATACCTAAAACTGGTATACATCCAAAATTATTTAAAACCCTCTCCCTTTCTCGATTCACTTCACAACGTCAATTAACTTGTCAACATCAAAAAGGTTTTGTAACGAAATTGTGCATAACAGCCGTTCTAAGCAGCCGTCTCAATAAACTAAATTGAATTTTCCATCCTATTTCCTCATATCAAGTCACTTTTGACAGGTCTGTAGCCTGATCCTGGAGTAGCAAGAATGACGTGTTTGTACCTCACGTAATGCGAAAATAAAAAACGATGGCTCAGTGCGAATCGAATACGCCTACGAGAGTGTCTTGCTCTGGTTGTCTTTTCTTCGTTATTACACGAAGACTCGTGTTGCTTGAAGAAATACGAACGCAACCTTATTACAAATTTAAATTATTGTGAACGCACTCTGAATCTTGTATTATCTGTGGTCACCTATGCGTACTTGTATTTCTTCCGTTTTAAAAATTAAAACCGTTCGCACTGACTTTCATGTTCTTTTAACTCGTGTAGTTTCCCAATAAAAACTAACTGCGTATTATGTTTCATAATTCAGTATTTTAATAATATAATTTAGATATAATGCTTTTATACACTTATAATTTGAAATGAAATAAAGATTTATTTGCTAGAATGTGGTTACAATAAATAGGCAGTACAAATAAAATCAGAATCTCACTCTCTGTTATTAATACTGACGTGCAAATATTTTAGACTTAAAATAATCTTAATAATGTATCATGTATTATTAATTAATTTAATTACTTGTATAATATTATGGCTATAAATATAATAGATAAAATAATTTGTGATAGTCAAGTTCAACATTCACATTTAGCTTCCTCCCGCCCGATCAATTTAAGTGGGCAAAAGTTCAAATAAGATAACTCATTCCAGTGAGCGTTCTTAGACCAAAATGAACTACCTCAATTAGAACAGGATACAGGGAAAGAAAGCTTTGAAAACATTGAAAATATTCAAGAGAAAATAGCATTGGAATATCTAGAGAACAGTTAAAAAATTAAGCGGTTCGGTTGACTAGAACGCCTAGGCGGAGTCGTAATAGATTTCATTTTATTAAATATAAATTATTTTTTATGGTACCGACAAATGCAACTAACAAACCGTCAATGTACAATGTGAATTATAATAAAACACTTAAATAGACAGAAGGGCTTCTTCCGGAAGTAAAAGAGCGAGCTTGATTATATAGCTACTTCATCACCATTAGATAAAGCCTCGCTATACCTACTACTTCGTTTCTTAACCTATTCCACTGTTTTGGACGTGGCCTCTGGATTTAGCATGAAAGGAATACACACACATATAATTTAATTATTAATAACATCATACAAAACGGTATCCGCGGATTGTATTGCATCGTGTGCTAGGTACAAAAACTCAGCACACGTACAAACTGGCGCGTTTTCATCAATATCTCAGCGGCTCTCACACCTGAAAGCTCATTTGTTGAAACCGTATATTTCCAAGAAGCCATTTTCTTCCAGAACTCTTCACTGGATACCGGGATAGCCGTCCGTGTGCCAAACGAATCCGAAAATGCTTTTAACTAAATAGAGAGTTTCGGGTGGGAATTTTTGAACGCAATTTGGATGAGAGCGCAACGGTTTGAATTCTTTTAGATGGGGTACCAAATGGATTTTTTACTTTCGTTTGAAATGAAAACGTTGGAACACAGGTTGAGATTTTAATGGCAATTCAAATTAATTGGTCAGCGGCGGAGTTATGTGCGTGGCGGTAATTGCAAACTTTATCTAATGGAATTTCAGCGGAGGGTTTTAAGGTTAAAGCAAAAACTGATTATGAAAGTGCGTTTTAAATTTTAATTAATATGGACGAGAGGCCTTGGATTAAAATTGTCTACAATGAAAGAAACTATGAAACCGGTGAGAATATTAAAGTTGTCCTCCGACTAGCAATTTGGGGGCATGTTAGGTCTTAGCAGATACATTCTATAAAGCAAGGTCTCTTTTGAGGATTTCCGCCGCGGTAAGGGATGAATAAAGGATGGGGGTCGCAAAACTACTATTAGAAACTACTACAACAATATCTGCCTGGTTTCAGTAGTAAATATAGTATATTTTATGCAGTGACTCCAAGCAGAGGTACAGCACAAAATCTAAAAATTCTACATAATCGTCAATCGTGTTTGTAAGCTGAAAAAAAACGCTATCTATTAATGCTTTATCTCCAGAACAGACTTTCAGAAGAAGACTTACAGAAGCTGAGAGCATAAGCTAGTAATGTATATGAGCCATTTCAAACAGTTGCCGTGTATTTTTACGACACGACGTCTGTTTTGTTTATCACACACGTCGCGGATAAATGGCTTTTTAGTTGGAAACAAATTTGACTTGACACAGCACGGAATAAATGGCGACATACGAACGTGATTTAAGAATGAAAACGCTTGACTGACTGTTCTCAGATAATTTATGCCTGACACGTTTTTTTAATACTAATTACTATGGATCACGTGATAGAAACCTGCTATTGAGACGCTATCCGGAGTCAGACAGTTTACACACAGTAAGGCAGGACAACATTAATCTACCATTTAAGGAGGGTCGCAACATTAGCTAACATTATATTAGAGTTAAAACTATACTACATTTCATATTCATTGTTATCATCCCGCTGAACTAGGATTAAAAAAGTAGCATGGTCACACGGTTACCCGAAAATAATCATAAAGACGTTGACTTTACTGCTGCATTGTCCAGAAAAGCATGAGGATTATAAAAGAGGAGTTTTGACATACAGCGTTTAGACATTTAAAAAGCATACATACATATATGCGTTTAAGAGTGGACAGATGACTTCATAAAAGTTGCAGAAGGTCGTTGGATGCGGGTCGTTTACAATAAGTCGATCTGGAAATCTTTGGGGAAGCCGATGTTCAGCAGTGGACATCCTGCGGCTGATAATGATGATGAACAGGGAGCGTTTAGCCTAAAGAGTAAAGAATCCATAAGAATGTCTGACACGATAACTCAACAATTTCTAAATTTGCAACGGTTATAGACGTTTAAATTGATAAACGCCACAAAACGGGAGATATCTCGCGTCGTGTGTTTACAAACGTTGCGTTCCTGGGGCATGATTCTCTACGACAATGTCGAACTTGTAACACGGCGTGTTTCGTTAACTTCGTGTTATGACTGTGTAAGAGTATTCTGGATGCTAATTTGACATTTTATGAACACGATGAGGTGTGACACATCCGCCTTACGGGCATGTTACGAATTGTCAAAATAACGTGCGGCAATCCAGCGCGTCTATGCGCGTTTAGACAAATTAATTATTTAGATACAACGACTGTATAATTTCTATTGACGATAGTATCCTCTTTACATCGTGAAAACTCAAATATAATATTCTACCTTATCAGAAACAAAAACAAACATAAATCCTAAATGATCGAATTAATATTCAAACCTATGTTTTTGTATCTTGATAGTCAAATTTGTGTTATGGGCTCAGCGGTGAAAAATAAGCTACTTTACTACTGGCAACCCGACTTTTGACAACAATTGAGGTCAATCAAGTTTATTTTTATTACTTCGATGTAATATTTCTATTAGTAAATAGATAGGCCAAACAAATATAAAACACTAATGAAGGTATCTTTTTAAACAATGTTTTCTTAATTATGTACATTACAATTAATACTATGTAGTTTCTTTGTGGTGAAAGTTTTGTACCTATAAAGTTTGATAACAATAAAGATTATTGAAGAAATTTTTACTAGTTATACATTATTGTTGTTATAAGTAATTGGTAGAGGTCTTAATCAAGGGCTTAGCCAGCTTTAAATTAAATATTAAAATCTTCTAAATGTGAATATCGATCCAGGGAAACAAAGCAAAAATTTCATGTAGGTAATCCCAATAATTTTACACAATTACAAACAAAAGTATGTAATCATGTTAAATCTAAAATTGTTTGTACAAACACTTCCTTTTTATTTTAGGAGACCAAAGGCATCTTACATTGAATACTAATGTTAACAAAACTGATAATATCAAATGTAATAATAAAATAATTTCTTTTACAGGATAGTGAATGTAATGCAAGATATTCCAAATAAATAATAGTAAAATATACTCAGTTTTAACAACACATTATTTTTGTTTTATTTTTTATTTGTTGTTCAGTCTTAGATAACATAATATACTTAAGTAAAATTTCTATACATGAGTTTGAATGTTTGTTAATTAATCAGTTTCACCTTAATAACTAAATGAATGTGTATGAAATATGGTACTCAGACAGTGAGCTGTGGATTGAATAGAGTACTTTTAATTCAAAAGATTAATGCCGGTTGAGCGGCAAATAGAAGTTACTAGGTAATAGAGCTATAAATTTTTAAAAATAACGTTTAATAGGCAATATACACTTATTTTAATTATTGTTGGTAAGTCTGTTATATGTGAGTGTCTGTCTTAATAGTTATAAGGTGTCTACGGCAATGTCTATTTCTATAGCCAAGTTAAACTGTGTCCATGCACTGATGTGTACCAGTTTAGAGGAAATTGTAACTAGCGTAATTACTTTATAAGACCTAAAATCTTTGTCTCATTCTGAAAACCTACTGTGGAACGTCACATAGTGCTTTACAATTCAAAGTTCCGGATGGCATTGTAACTGTTTATGGGCGGTCGTATCGCTTATCATCAGGTAAACGGCATCCTCGTCACATTATTTAACTAAATAAAAAAAAAAAAGAATTTGAGTTAATGCCTTGTCGATTTTGCAACAAATTTTATAATGGAAGGTCCGTAGAATTCCTATTAATATACGTTGTTAGCGCTAATTTAACATAAAGTGCATAAGCACAACAGCATTTACTATTATTCATATAACAGCATTCGTGTAAAATCTTCAGTAGCATTCAATATATCAATTCAATTCAATTTTTAAAATGTGGCTTTAGTAAACAAATCAAGTAAATAAGTCAATGACATTGACATTTGACAATAATTTTGAAGTTATATTTTTCGTTTGAAAACAATCACAATCTACAGAAATTTCTTTAAATTATTTTTATATTCCTTTCATGTTTCTTACATTTAAGTATATACAAAAATGGGATTAAATAAAGTTTGGCAGTGATTTATTCGAGTTACATCATTTAATATCACGAATACAAACAAAAAAGCCTTTTCAAAAACCGATACTTGCCGATTCGAGGGGATGAAAGATTTCTGAACGCATTAACACATCGTAATATAAAAATATTAAGCATAGACAACCTATCGTATGGCATACACAATACCTATTTTTCAATTACACATCGTGGCGCGTGTATGAAACGCGTTTGTGTTTAGAGCTTGTTTTGACAACACGCGTTTACGGTGTGTTATCGCGAGTAGCATAGGGAATCAACCTACTGTAGTTGGTACGTTATTTTATGTTTCGTTTTATTATGACATCTTTCTGAATGTGCACTCGCTAGCGTGAGTGTTGCCAGTTGCTTTTGTTATTGTTCATTATCCCTTATTTCAGAGCGTTGTATGTTAGATGTATTTTAATGCCATATTTCCGCTAGTACTCTACAATATTTATAAATGATTGTTTTTTTTCTAAAGTTTACCAGGAATTCAAAGATTCTATTATCGCGAAGTAAAAGTGCAATGAAGGGGGCGCGGCAATTGGCAGACGGTGCAGCATATGCCGTCATTACTTTACGGTATGGTACGGTACTTATATGAGAACAATTCTAACACATAACTGCAACTCTTCTTATTTTTCAGCTTATATATTCACTCAATACTGAGTGTAGGCCTCTTGCAATGCACACCAGGTTGATCTGTCCAGGGCAGTCCTCATCCAGTTTCGTCCCGCCACGTGGACCAAGTCGTCGGCCCACCTCATTGAAGGCCTGCCCCGGTTTCTATGACCAGTTCTAGGTCTCCATTCAAGAATTTGCTTACCCTATCTTCCATCATTGCTGCGGCATATGTGGACGGCCCACTTCAACTTCTATCCTGCAACTATCATGCGACAATTACCCTATCTCCGACACTCGCCTGTGTAATATTTTTTAAAACATTCATACTTTAAAAAAATAATAAGACAAGAAAAAACGATAATTTGTCTATAACAGCAACTTGGCGCTCACTTGGAGGCCTACGCTCAGCAGTTGACGGCGACAGACTGATTGATTAGCAAAACGACTAAACACGGTAACCTAGAAGCTAAAGTTCACCAATCTGAGCCTAACTTAATTAACCAAAGCCGGCTCTCATAGTAAAACAATAGTTAAATCACATACATAATGTCTTATTATGCATACCGAGACCGCGCAGCTAAGTTCCCATTAAGAAGGCCCCGCACCGCGTTCATATCCGCCGCTCGGCCATTACCGGCCCCCGGAGAGACCCGCAACATATTTATATTCATTAACATAATATTCAAGAACCTAGCGGGATGAGCGCGTGGATTATGAACACGTATATTTTTATGTACCTTATATTTATTTGATGTTAATACTGGCTATCATGACATCTAACCTTCTTAAGATATTATATAACCATCTTGCATTATATTTATTTCGTGGTAATACATGAAACCTAATCCACTTAAGATATATAATCGGTTAAAGAGGTTGTATTTCTGCTTATTGTAACTAAAAAAAAATAATTTGGTTGAGTTTAATTTATGAGGATTGATCATACATTGCAAAATAATCGTTTATTGTACGAACATTTATACAACAGATTGATTATATAATTATTAATTATAAAGGTACAACCATAGATAACCTATATATGCTGTGTTGGTGGTAGGATATATTTTATATCCGCCCGGATAGCGACCACCGTACACAAGGTGTTAAAACCCGCCATAATGGCTCACGTAAGTGTGTCGCGTTTCGGGATCAGCCAGTGTATATCCAGTTCCAACAGGCCGGCATGATTGTGTCGACTGCTGAGGGGTAATCATCTCTCGCTAATCGACATTGTATTAGACACTACACCACGTAACATCAGGTGCAGTTGGATCACTTTGCCCTGCCCTTGTTAGAAAGAGTGATAGAACTATAGACCACAATAAACCTTTATATTACTTACCTCTTTAAAGAGACTTATAATAATAATAATATCAGCCCTGTATTATATACTTGCGCACTTGCTCTACTACTGAGAGGGATTAGGCCTTAGTCCACCACGCTGGCCTAGTGCGGATTGGTAGACTTCACACACCTTCAAAATTCCTATAGAGAACTTCTCAGATATGCAGGTTTCCTCACGATGCTTTCCTTTACAGTTAAAGCGAACGATAAATTTACAAAGAATACACACACGATTTTAGAAAAGTCAGAGGTGTGTGCCCTTGGGATTTGAAACTGCGGACATTCGACTTGGCAGTCCGTTCCACACCCAACTAGGCTATCGCCGCTTTTAGAGAGACTTAATATATTTAAATGTCATAAGCACGAATACCGCTGATATTTTCCATCATAGCCAATCTGAATTCATAGCCTTCAATGAGCATAGAACTCAATGCCAGGCAGGAATAGAATTCAATTTACTTAAAACATAAATCCACTCCGATTTCTATACTGTAATTTGTTAATGCCTGTAGTTTGATATTTATATTATGTTATATAATAATAATATCAATGGGCACGGGCCTTCTCTAATCCACCACGCTGGCCCAATGTGGATTGTTAGACTTCTCAAACCCTCAAAATACTTATAGAGAGCTCCTAAGGTATGTGTTTTCACTCACCGTTAAATCAAGCGATAATTCACAAAGAATACACACATCATCTTATAAATTATGTTATTGTAAGATATTGTGTTTTGTTCATTAATTAAGTAGCTTGCTTTTTTAGTTTAACTGTTAATGTAAGTGAATTCATAAATAAATAAATAACAATAAACGAGTACAAACTTAAAAATGTATTCAGTTTTATAAAGCTGGTTAACGCTCAATTTCTTTATTACGACTAACACGTTTAATTTCTTTTATACACTTAAATGACGATAGCAGCAATCTCTCCCCTGGCGGTAAGTAAGTAAGATGGTCCTAATTGCGTATTAACTGTATCAACACCTCTCAGTATTTTAACTATCAAAGTACTATGTAGTACTGAACAACACTCATCAGCCTGATACAAACATTATCAATTCCGTAATGTTAATGCATAACATTAATCCTTTATTTGAGAAGAAAACGGATCGGTTGCATGTATCTAGCCCTAATTCTATGATTAGTTCATATTTTAATTATACAATATTTACATTATTGAAGAAATTAAATGTTTTTGTTCACTAATAATTAATAAAGTCCCTAGTGTTCAATAAAATATATTAAGCCGTACATAACCTCTAACACTTAATATTTTTAATTGAAGAAACAAAAAATGCATTTAGTTTTATTTTATTTATTTTAGGAAAACTTACAACTAACAAAACAATAAGTCGTAAATATAGCTAAAGAATGATCAATTAAAAGTTTTCACAAATATATAACTTATATTTAAATACACAAACCACAAAATAGTTTACAAGAATTAATTCTATCAACCACTGCTCGCAATATCTTGTAGAACAAACTTTATATTCCACACTACAGAAACAATTTAAGGACGATACCGCAACCGATTCGAAAACCCGCCGACGACGGTAAATGTCTGAAATACACACGGTAAGGTTCCAGCGTATGCGACGTGCTTACGTGCCGGCAGGGACGGGATTATTGTAACATTTGTATTGTTAAACTTGGCTTTGGTCGTATATTCATCGGTATTTCTTTCTAGGTACAAAGGTCCTTAAATCATTACACCCATCCATACTTATGCGACGTCGGTGCCATTGATTCGACGGTAGCATGTATCGGAATAAATAATCACCTATGTGTTAATTTAGGATATGGTTTATATATGCATATCATCTAAATCTGTTCCGGCAAAGGCACGAAGGCTACAAAGTCTACGAAAGGTCGGGAGAAAATTTGAATATAAAACCGCGATAAAATCCGAAAATTAGTTTTATTTTATTGTCTAACATTCGCGTAAACATAAAAAATCATTACATTTCGTTTAGTTCTATCTAACATCAAAACATTTCGCATATATATATATATATATCGCATCTATTGTATTGGTCACATACAATACTCTGATATGTTCATTAGTCTGCACAACTCGTAAAAACGGGCGAATTTTGAACGGATTTTAATGCAAATTGTAAATCTAAACTCTGGTAGAAATATGGTATATAAAATATTACTCGAAAAATTATAGCTCAGCGGTAAATAAAGCAAATAGAAGACGATATGGACATTATAGCACAATTCGAATAATAAATAACAATTACAGTAAAAACACACGAAAGCATAACGAAGCCGTGAGATAGTTCGAAAAAACTGACACAGAAAAAACGTCAAAAACTAAATTCTTTACAAAAAAACATGCATAATTTTTGACTTATCACTGAACTTATCTTTAGCTACGTCCCGTCGAGGTACGCAATGACCTTTAAACTGTATCCAAAAGTTTAAGCGTATCGTGAGTTTTCCAACACGGTACCCCTTATTTAGAGTCAACCTCCGTTGGCCGAGCTGTTTAGAATTCATTGACGTATAAATATTAATGTACAAGTCCACTTTTACTAAGCGAACATGGTCTTGTTAAATTAATAATAAAATTGTAGTTGTATTGTCAGTTTGCGGATTGTTACCACTTCTATCTCAGAGCAAGCTTGTTCGAACAAATAAATAGAATATTTGGTTTAAGAAGTTCGAATACTTGTATATTGTAAAATCGAAATATGAATATGCACGTATGTCTAATTCTAAGGAAGCAATATGCAAGTGTACTTTGAAGGATGTTTGACCCAAGTTATTGAGGTATTTAAGACTAACATTTAATATTTAATTCTTCAAACTACGGCTACACTCAGATGTAGAGCATTAGTTATCGAGACGAAATATACCATACGTGGGTTATGTGATATCGATTATTTTACTGGTCATTGAATACCCATTAGGCATATTTGTAGGTTTGCATGTTTCCTCACAGTGTTTTCCTTTACCGTTAAAGCAAGCGATAATTCACAAAGAATACACACATAATTTTCAAAAAAATCAGAGATGTGTGCCCTTTTTGAACCTGCAAACATTCGTCTCAGCAGACCGTTCCACCAACTTAGCTATCGTGGCTAATCGAAGCATTATAAGCTACACAAAACATAACAATATAAGACGTAATGCGCCGCAAAATCGCAGACACACGTCTTGTAGCGAATAAAAATCTCACGCAAAGTGCTTGTAACATATGAAGCCATTTACACGGCACTCGAATGGTCTTTATTATGCGTGTAAACAGCGTGTATCACGGAAAAAAGGCGTTGATCACGGCTGACGGGCTTTTAAATGGAAACACGGCGGGAAATAAGTGAAAATATTACTTGGTCTGCGCTTTGAGTGATGGATGGACGGATTTTGTTGGTTCGTAGTTCACGGTAGCTGAAGAGATCCTCAGGTATTAGAACAGATGCCTTTTTTCAATTGTTATTGTTTATTTATACGCTTTATATACAGAGAAGTATAAAGGCGGACTGAATGCCAGAGGCGTTGTTTACCAGTCGACCTAAGGTGGTGCAAAAATAAACAAGGTAGGGCATCTACAAATGGTGAGATAAATAATTTTGTTAAATATATAGCGTATATAATTTATAAAAACAAAAATTATATACTTATAGAAAAATTAAAAATGTTATAGACTTTGCAAGTATAGGAATAAGGATTGCATAAATACATACCATATATATTATAATATACTTAAAATCACGGTGACGATTATTCCATTCTATCCAGCAGCAATTGTTTGACTCATTTCACGCATTTGATTGCCTTTCTCACTCTCAACGATAAACTTATCGCTAAGATATAATATTATTATCATTCCAATATATTTTTTGTTTTTTATTTGCGTTAACGATTGCTAAAAGGTATCTTCTCTATTGTCCTGATTTATTTTATCGGGGCATTTGTGTGTGACTTAGTAATTGTTTTTGCTTTATACATCTCTTATAGATGTGTGTACGTGATTTCGTGTTCTGTCTAAAAGGACTTGGTACCTAATGTACAAGGTATTATAGGAATGAAAATCTTAAGTGTTTTAGAGTGGCAAGTTTGTGGTTCAAAGGGTTTCTGTTTTTGGCTAATCATAGCACTTACTAGCTTATTTATAAATGAATACTGAATTGAAAATTCCGTTATTAATAACAAAATATTTTTTTAATAATAAATCCAGAACTTATGAAATATCCATGATTAAAGGTGAAACAAAATGTATGAAAATGGACCTTGAGGTATCGCCTTATTGAAAAAATATGTCAACTGCACATAATAAACAAAAGCAGCATTATGTTGAAAATCAAACATGCATGCATGCATATAAATAACTCGATAACTATCAAACAATAGAGAATACTAAAATAATATTTTGTACACATTAAAATTATTAATTTTGGACCACAATAAAGCTTCTCAAATTAAAATATTGCCGAGCGGGAAGCATTACATTTACGCCATAGCGAAATAAAATTTACACCGGGTATAAATCAACGTGTCCAGCTTGAGTACGCGTAGTGCGAGTATTGTGCGGGTACTGGGTACCGGGTAGCGGGTAGTCCCGGTTCACTTAACCCCACTAATGCCCCTTGCACCTGCCTTGCTCACAACTGGCTGTTTTTGCGCTCGGATTTATCGCCTCATAATAAGCGTTTATCGTACTTACGACGATTGAGTTAAAATGAAAATTTGTCTAGCAGAATATCTGTGGAAAAAGATGAAATTTGCCGAAAGGAAAACCGACACAACATATAGGTATATGCATGAATGAGGTCTGCACATAGTTTTAATGATGATTAGATTCTACACAATTTCTATATAAAGTGAAGCCAAGAATTGAGTTATATGGACCCTTAGTCACTGATAGAAACGTTTTAAACTGTTTTCTATAATTTGAATCTTAATTATTAACCAGACATCCACTGTGTTGGAATAACTTATCTAAAACTATAAATTTTGTTGTAAAACTGGTAGAGAGAACCACCTAAGTTCCAATTGATAACAAGGCGATATAATGATTTCTTATGTTTACGCGAATGTTAGACATTAAAATTAAACTACTTTTCGGATTCTGTCGCGGTTTTTCAGCCTTCATGGTCACGGGGGGGATTGAGGTGTTGTTCATCCGCAAAGTCAAAGTTACAATATCTACCTACATTTTACAATTATCAAAACTTTTTTAAAATTTTAGCTGTTGGTGGTCCGATCTACGCAGAATGAGCTCACAGAACAGAAACGTCGGAAGAAAGCTAAAATATAAAAAACCGCGATAGAATCCGAAAAGTAGTTTAATTTTAACATAGCAATATATTTATTTAACTGTATTAACGATTAGCTAGAACTATAAATCCAATTATAAAAATTCTTCCACTAACATAAAGCTACGTTATCCCTACGGATAGACAGATAGACCTTTTATTCGGGGAAGTGCGGCGGATAGAGCCCAGGATAGTAAGTAGACTATTTAAAATTACAGTATACAATCTAATACCTACTATTTTCTTTGGAAATGGGTCGGTAAAAGAATAATTGTGTCGAATAGCATGAGATAGCTATCTGTTGTCATTCGAAACTCTATCTGGATGGTATATGCTTACCATTAGGTGTAGGACAGTAACATTGTCTCGTTAGAATAAAGAAAAATATTAAGTCAGAGTTTATATTTCCGAACAACAACAAAAACAAAGATATTTCTGGTAAAATATATTTTATATTCGCTCATATAGAGACCACCGTAAATAAGTTGTTAAAACCCGCCAAAGTGACCCATGTAAGTGTGTCGCGTTCTGGGATCAGTCTGTATATATCCGGTTCCAACAGGCCGGCATAATTGTGTTGACTGTCGAGGGGTAGTCATCTCTCGTCACTCGTCATTCTATTGGACCTCACTCGACTTACCAATGGTGCAGTGGGGTGGGGTCACTTTGGCGTGTACGTAAAAAAAAGGTATTGCAGTTGGTAAGATGAGCTGTAAATGACAAATACCCACTTTAATTATTGTAACAACCAACAAAACATACACCCTACATAGTTATTAGTTACATTCCAGTAGGTAATTGCTGCAGTGCTATTTTAATTACAGGGCCCTTATTCTGTATGGTAGTGTGAACGCGTAACACGGTCGTGTCATGTTATCTTCGAGAAATGTGCGTGGAATGGTATTCTGTAAGCCAAATTTCTATAGTCCTAAACATGATGCGTTGTGTTGCGTGCTTGTTACGCACTGTTATAATAACGTGCGAGATAGAGAATAAGGCCCCAGGCTGTCACAGCATGAACATATTATTACATAACAATAAACAATTGGCTGCACCATAAGTGCAGTATATTCTAAATATAAGACTGAATATAAAACTAGATTTAGGTTAAGGTCCTTTTCAATGCCAAGCGTTTTAAAATCCAAAGTTTCTGGCAAAATTTCTGCTAAAAAGTACGTTTACCATCAGCAAGCGAGTTACTAATCAAAAGTCTTCACAGTCTTCATCTTCACAGTTAACACCAAAATCCATATAAAATAGTTAATAATATCAGCCCTGTATTATATACTGTCCCACTGCACGGGCCTCCTCTACTACTGAGAGGGAATAAGCCTTAGTCTACCACACTGGCTTAGTACGGGTTGGTAGACTTCACATAACCTCGAAAATTCCTATAGAGAATTTCTCAGGTATGCAGGTTTCCTCACGATGTTTTCCTTTACCGTTCAAGCGACTGAAAATCCACAAAGAATACGCACATAATTTTTTTAGAAAAGTCAGAGGTGTGTGCCCTTGGGATTTGAACCTGCGGACATTCGTCTCGGCAGTCCATTCAACAACCAACTAGGCTATCGCCGCTTTTTTTAGAAAATAGTTACCCTGGTACATTTAATACAAACGTTTAGAATTTAGACAGAGTCAGCCAAGCAAGTCCTTATATTCGACAATAACCGAGATAGAGTTCTTCAGGTCATATCCCAAATTCCCTCAAGTGGAGACCGCAAACTCAATAGAGCGATCTCATAAAGCTACAATTTTAAACGAAACATACGGTATTGTTGCAAAGTGCTGTGACGTTAAGGGAATACGGGCTAATTTCGCGTGTGTCAAATGCAATCGGTTTGTTTTAGTTGGATATTATACACAGTGGTATTTAGTTTAATAAGTATTTTTTGTAATAATTGTTTGAAATTGTTGTTGTTGGTCGACTTGCTTGAACGATAATGGCTAAACATTTTAGTTGCTAAAGTCAGAATGCGTCGAAGCGTTAACCTTTTACGGATTCAAATATATTATCAAAAATACAAATATGAAATGAGAGCCAAATTCAATATTATGCCTTAGTTGTTGACTTCAACAACAAAATTAGTGTTGCCCAAATGCAAGAACAAGACGAGACTTAGCCAGTCTTGGTCTTGGTCTTGCGCCAATACACCTGATCTTGGTCTTGGTCTTGGTCTTGCGCTCCCAGTCTTGGTCTTGGTCTTGGTCTTGCAGCAAGAGTCTTGCAAGTCTTGCAATTACCTATTAGTCTATTACTATTTATTAAAGTTTACTTTAAATCTTAGAAAAACGTATTAGAATTGGAACATTGTGAGCTTGAATTAACATAGCCATAGTAAAGATCAAGCAGATTAATAAATAACTGAAGATTTGATAAGAAATTCGAAAAATCAACTGACCTATATGTCGTTTTCCATGGAAGTAACTGTTTCTTAATAAACATTTATGATTTATAAGCTTACATTTGCTAAAACATGTAAAAAAAACAAATTAATTACAATAACTTGACTGTATTTTAAAGAACAATACTTATCTGTCTAGAAAGAGATTGAACCTTCAACTTATAAGAAATTTAATAAAAGAGTTTTACGATTTATCATTGTATCCCAAAGTAAAAATGAAAAATTATTATTAATATTTCCCAATTGGGACCCGAGTGGGGCCAAAGTGGGAAATCCAAAAGTAAAAATGAAAAATTATTGTTAACATTTCCTAATTGGGGCTTGAGTGGGATTTAAGTGGGAAATCCCAACGTTGAAATAGTAAATTATTGCTAATAGTTCCGCTTGAATAAATCTAACTAAGATAAACGAAAAACAGAAACAAATATTAAACATTTAACCGCAATATTAGTAATATCATCTAGTTGATTCGATGTACATCAAATAAAGCGACGAATGTAATATTCCCGCTTGGACCAGTGGTAACGTGAACGACTGATGATCAAGAGGACCCGAGTTCGAGCCCAACTGACGACAAGGATGCATTCAACCAATAGTTCACTTTCTAATCGAAATATAAAGTTATAGTACCATCAGAGTCCGTAATTCAAAAATTATTTTTAGATTTTTTTGAAATTTTAGATTTTTTTATAAATTTAGATTGGGATCTGATGGGGATTTTCAATTGGGCCCCATTTGGGATTTCCCAATGGGGGCCCATTTGGGATTTCCCAATGGGGGCCCAAGAGGGCTTTGCGTGACATCCCAAAGTAGGCCCCAAGAGGGAAGCCCAAGAGGGGCCCCATTGGTCGCACTTTTAAATTTCTAGTCGGGCTATCCTTACCATTTTATCCCAATCATAATACTACTTGCGTGATCAGTATAATGTATTCATTTTCATTCTAAGCACTCTGAAACTTATTTATTCTTTGGAACACCTGTAGGTACTCTTAAAATTCGAAATTATTTTGCATGAGTATACCTACGCCCTATGGCGGCAATCAAATAGTGTCAAATGTTATGATTTCGGCGTGGCGGCAACGATTGTTTTAGATTTCAAAAGAAGCCGCCGGCGCGTGTATCATAACCATGTACTTCCGAAAAGCGGCAAATTTCTTTGAGAAGTAAGTACAAAACCTTTGATGCCGCATTATCAAAGTGCCGATGGTTAAAACATAGCTATGCATGCACTCAGTTTGATTTTAATAGATATTTTTTTATTCGCGATGTTTATGGTATTAGTCGTAATGCGCATAGGTCCAGTTTTTCATATTCTTTGATACAGTTTTTTTGCGTCTCATAGAACTCCTAAGCGTACCTACCTATACACCGAACTGTTACACCTAACTACTCAGTGAAATAGCGCTAAGTCCTAGCTGCAAGACGCAAGAGTCTTGCAGGCTATGTCTTGTTCTTGCTCAAGTCTTGCACGGTCAGTCTTGGTCTTGGTCTTGCTAAAAATACGCGGTCTTGTTCTTGGTCTTGGTCTTGCAAAAACGCAAGAACAAGACCAAGACTGCAAGACCAAGACTCAATTTGGGCAACACTAAACAAAATAAGTGGGATCTAAATGGGTACCAAGTTCAATGGTCAGCCCTGGAATTTATTTATAACAACATAAAATATTTTATAACAACTTAAAATATCAATTCTTCTTATAACTTAGGATAATATATTGAAGCTTAAGGTCCGACTTGGCTAGTTCGTACCTATATTATTCGTATACTCATTCATACATAAGTTTGAGTTTATCCTCAATCAAAATTACTTAATCAATACATCCAACCAAAACACTTCCCATCCGCGCCGTCAGTGTGTATCATGTATAAAGTAGTTAGGAAGTATACAGTCGCCTCAAAGTTGTGCTCAGCGCCTGTCGGTTATGCCGCCAATAATTCACACCGATTGCGGGCGAGTCTCGCCTCGGATTCGCTCGCTCATCATATTACCACTATAAAATGTTATGCGTTTTTTCCAGCTGTGTGTAGTAGACCCTTAGTATTGTAGAGTTTTATTCTAGGTGGGTATGGATGAATCCTTCTAGACGAATTTTCGGCTACGCTAGCCGATTTTAACGGAGATCAGCCAGGTACGCAGAAGATATAGTACGCAATACACAGGTGCACTCTTTGTTCCTTCACTCTCATAGTTCGGTAAGACGGCAAACCGACATGACCGGAGAGACATCAGACGCAAGAACAACGGCTTTACGTGCTTTCCGAGGCACAGAGGTACCATACTGTCAACTTTCACTGCGATCTGTGACTGAGTAATGTTTTTAAGATGGAAAAACCTGTTTTGACCCGACCCGGGATTCGAACCCAGGACCTAAGCGCAGTAGTCGTAATCGTACCTTCAATTACAACTACGCCACCAAGGCAGTCAAGGTCTAGGTGGGTACTACATCATCATATCCGTCGCCAATATCACGCCGCATGACGTCACTCTAATCTCAAGCAAATAGCTTATTCCGTTTACATCAGATTGATACGTTACCTAATATCAGTAAGAGACCATATTTCCTTCGATTTCAATTCTCCATAAAGCGAACGATTATTACGCTTTGCGGCAATTTCTTCCCTCTTCATGCTTACCACATAGATTATGAGATACTTAACTTTACCGCATATAAAGACGTTTATTGCAAGCAGTAATTACTAATTGTATTGAAAGTCCCAGAGCAGTTGGCGAGACATCCGCAGTATAATCTTTTGGTATTAAAGACATTGTCTCAGCGCGAATTTGTGTTTTAATGTTTCTCAGCTGTTAATTTTATATTTTTAATGGTATGCCTGATAGTTGGTGCGGGAAATTAAGGGAACAAATTTCAATCGTCATGTAAAATTAATCCATGAAATAAATTATAACATGATCAAATAAAAACGAGACAAAGTGACAACTCAGTACATGCGATTATCATTTTTAATATGTTTGTTGTACTTTGTCTTACGAATACATTTTATCTGACAAAATCAGTCCTTAATCTAGTTCTATGTGACGACTGACAATTTGCTGTGAGCAGTACTTTTTTAAAAAACTAGAGATAATAATTTCCAGTCTAAAGGCTTAATTATCAATAATGCTTGAATTTACAGAATGTTTAATACCACATCTATAATAGCCGGCAAACAACTTGAGCACTACAGAATGATTGTTTTAATATGTGTAACTACAGTAATGTACAAAAAAATCCTCAACACGAGGTAGTGTGCTCGAGTTATATTGAACAGATTCATACATTTCAGACAATTAAAGGCATGATATTGTATTATTTAAAATTACCTTCCCGCGCCAGAATTATAATCTTTTTCTAAACTTGATTATTAACTTTTTTTTTACTCAATATAATTGATTAAACAATCCGAATACTTCGCTTTCTTCATCTAATTATCAAACTATAATTTAAATTACTCCGATTTATAAACAAATTCGATTGTTTGATCAATTAATTGAATTACAAAAATCCGTCTGTTCTACATTTCACGCAGTCTAGCCAAATCAATCTATCGACCGATATGACCGGCGCCGATACCAAACAACACACATTCGCTGGCTAATCTGGTTTAATTGCACAATCAGATCGCCGTTTGTGTTGTTGCCAACACGACGCAAGTTTATGATCGCCGATAGTAATGAACCTCAAATGTCATGTACGAAGACGAATGGAATTACACTTTGGCTTTTGATGTTGTTTGCATATGTTTGGATGGAATTTTCGAGAAGTTTTGTATTTGATGTATATATTTTATAATGTAAGTAGTATAGATATATTTATTAAGGAGTCGAGGGTAGTGCAAGCCTGTTCTCGATCTACCGTCCTAATAAAAATCAATCATGTTTTACGTGAGTTTCATTGTGCATCGTCCTACACAATATCTTGTGAATATATCATTGTACATACTAGTATTGACTTCAGATTATTGTATTTTTTGTTCACGGCTCTGCGTACTAATGCAATATCTACTAGTGGTGAAGTGTCCATTTTACCCGTTTCCTGTCGGCTTCCCTATATAGATAATTTACATACATAACATCACGCATTTTATCCCCGAAGGGGTATGCAGAGGCGCAACTAGGGCACCCACTTTTCGCCAAGTATGTTCCGTCCCATGATGTGATAGGGGGCGAGCCTATCGCCATATCGGGCACAAATTCCAGACTCCGGGCTGATACCGAGTAGAAAAACCCAAATATCACTTTGCCCGACCCGGGATTCGAACCCAGGACCTCAGAGCGCTATTGTACCGGACGTGCAATACAACTACGCCACCGAGGCAGTTAATATAGATAATTTATGTAGAATCTAATTATTATAACGATTTGTAGACCGCATTCATGCATTAGTATCTATATGTTGTGTTGGGTCCTCTTTCGGAGAATTTCATCTTTCGCTAATACTACGTACAATATTGCCGGCTTTAGAACAAGAAGTATTTTAACTCGGATAATTGCAAAAATTAAGTGTAGAACATAGCGTCTTTTATATAGCTTTTGTATACATGCATGACAAAGTGACTCCACTACACCTGATAGTAAGTGGAGTGGGGTCCAGTAAAATATCAACTGACGAGAGATGATTACTCCTCGCAGTCGATACAATTATGCCGCCCTGTTCGAAGCTGATATACATGTCCGATCTCGGAACGGGACACACTTACGTGGGCAACTATGGCAGGTTTAACCACCCTGTGTTTGACGGTCGCTATGCGGCCGGATAAACAATATATCCCACCAGCAACATACACCATAGCTTGAGGTCTGCACACAATTATATAAAAATACCTCAACTATGCAAGCTAAACTAAACGTTTAGTTCTTAGTCGACAATCCGCATAAATACCTTTTTAAGATATACATGCGTACCTAGTATAGTATCTTAGAGGTGTAAATTGAAAGCTGAAACTAGAATACATTTAATAGCGATGTATCTTGATACAGCATAAACGCTTAACAATACGATCCTATACAACATAATGTGGGCATATAGGCTCTCGCCTCTATCTTCAAAGAGTTAGACAGAGACGCAACTAATGTAGTTATTTCGTCGAGCTTTATTTTTCGTTCCATGTTGTACCGTATAAATAGTAAAATAAAATAAAATAAAACGATACTTTATTTATCACGTAGGGGAACAAAGTTGCTTTTAAGATACGTCAAAACAGTTTATAAGAATCATTGTTATTATATATAAATAACAATTAAAATCACTTATATATCTACGGATATTTTAAATTAGGGATAAAATTAATACGAAACGCATAAGATGAACCAAAATAGCCAGCTTGAAATGACAGGTAGGGGAAAATAAAAGGATAACGCGTCGCGATTCTCACCGCTGAAGATATGAGCCCTAACCTAGCTAACCTACCAGCCTTCCACTAGCTACCTAAGTGATGACTACCCGAAGAAGAAAGGCAGAGAGTTTTTTTTTTCAAGTCTATCTGGTTACAGAGTCACAATAGTTATCTAAGCTAATGCACGTGCATCACCGTTAAAATAAGATGAAGTTAAATCTACGGGAAGGGATTTAATCCTGGACTGGTATAAAATAAATTCAAGATAGAAATTATAAATAAACAAAAAAGGATATTAATTCATAATTAATTAACGGCGTACATCATGTATTCGCCTAGATTTATAAACATAAATTTCGGTCAATATGTAAAAAGCATTCTTGAGTACTGCAGTATTATCTGGAACCCTCACTATATAACATACATCAACAGTGTTGAGAGCATACAGTGCAAATTTGTGAAACATCTCAATTATAGAAAACACAGATACTTTAACAATTACGAAGATTCCTGTAAGTATCATAGACTCACTAGCCTAGAATATAGACGCACATTAATAGATATGGCTTTTCTACATGGTGTGTGCAATGGATACATTGACTGCTTCTCTCTCACAAGTAAAATTCTACGTTTCTGCATCCCTCAACATTTCACGCGAAATCCGAGCCTATTTGCGGTTTCTCACTCGTATACGAATTACGCGCAGAATTCAATAGTGAGCCGACTACAAAGAGTTTATAATAAGAAGTTTATGTCAGCTGACATTTTTCATGCAAACAAAAACAAATTTAAATGTGATGTTTTAAAAATTCTTTATGAAGACAATGTAATACAAATAAATAACTAAATAATACATATGTAAATGTATAAATATATAGAAATGGTGACACACACGCGCATACACGTGCACGCGCACACGCACACGCACGCACACACAGACATGCACATACACACGCACACACGTACACACACATATATGCTCCTCTAGAGACACTATCCCACTTTTGACTGCCTGTTATTTAAAAGTGTAAACAAAATGTAAATCCGTTATTGGCCTTAAGATAAGTGTATCAGATTGTGTCACTCTAGTATTAAGGGCTGTGGATTTTTAAATAAATAAATAAAATAAATAAATAAATAAAAATAAAAAAAAACTATAGAGGTAAACACAATACAATATAACTTCGGTATTACGGAAATGGCAGTCGCAAGTAATCATATTAAAACATCATTAGTTCCGCATGTTAGAAACCGCAATGGAAACCAGTTCTAAATGGCAATAAATCCAGCGTCGAATCTCTCCAAATAACAGGACATTGATCAGCTAATGTACTCAATTACACAACAGCACGACCGACCAGGCCCAATTGGCAGCGAATACTCGTAAAATACAAACTACACATCTACAACTGAATAATCAAATGAAATTAAGTGTGTATTGAAAATGTCAATCAAGGACGCAGTTAATTCATCAACTGAAGTGAGGATAGTTCAATTTCTTTCTATATATTAAAAAATGTTTATAAATGCTTTATTTGAACAAGTAAAAGAAGAAGCAATAGTCCACTGACCATCATCTACATTTCTCTTACTGGATGTACAAAAATTGGTCTTGGCACGTGACTCACAGTATATATATATTTTTTTATTTTATTTCGAAACACCATTGGGTAATACACGGTACAAGTATCTTTAAAGAAGCATTAGGGATGACAATGTGTTTACCTCTTAAAGATATTTTCAGGTTACTCCAAGAAAACAATTAGGTACTTAATTGAATATTACTGGTGTTAGGTTTCTTAATGTGAGAGTTCCCCTGGGTAGGTACCACCGCAATGTCTATTTCCAAGCAGCAGTGTGTAGCCACTGTTGTGTTCCAGTTTGAAGGATATTGTAGCCAGTGGACATAATGCGTCTTAACATCTCACGTCTCAAGATGGCGAGCGCAGTGGAATACCAAACAATACTTTGCAATTCAAGATATTGAATGGTGTTCCTACTGTTTACGGACGGTCGTATTGCTTACCATCAGGTGAACGGCAACCTCGGCTCGTCATTCAAGGCCATAAAAAAAAATAAAAAACAAATTATTATGACGCATTATAATAGTGGTATTACGGGATTATTCAAAGTTTTAGACAGTTCGAATGCCGGTGGAAGTAATTGAATACGTCTGGATAGCGACTATCACACATGAGACGTAAAACCCCTTATGGGGTATATAGTGGGTCACATTATTGAATTGTGTTCCGGGATCAGCTTGTGCATATCCTGTTACAAACAGACCGCTATAATTACCGGCCGGTAAGAGTGATCATCTCTCCTCAGTAGCCACACTATCCGGATCCTATGTTACCATCTCTTTACTTACCATCACACGCGGTGGTCAGTGTTGCAGGTGCTGTGCCAATACAAAAAGCAAGATATTAGTGTGATATCACGATCTAAAAAAGGTAACAGCGTTGTAGATCAGTTTCGCACGATTGGATGTCTTATCATCTTCAAATGCTTAAATTGTCCCGCACTTGTCCTATTCCAATTCTTTTCCTGAATGGTCGATGCTTCCCACATATCCTCTAACATTATCGGGTTTCAAGCGTAGTATAAATTGATCAAATTATGAAATATATTAAAAATTTCACGAAGCTGTCTACAGTGACTCTAAATCCTGTTTTATTGAATTCTCTGAAAATAATTGAAAATGTTTTTTTTCTATTATTGTTTTTCTACCACAGTAGAATAATTTCATCTATTTCTATAGCTGGATTATGGACTACAAAGCGATTGAAAAATTCATTGGCGAACAATGCTTTGTCAGGAGTTTTTATTACACATTTTTCACTGTTTATTAGTTTTCATGGCGTACAAATATGAAAATCCTGGCTATACGTCATTTTTTTATAAATTATTTCAGTGTACCTATAGATACCTAGGCTACAATTCTGCGAACTTTCGAAAAATAACGTAAATTTGAAGTGCAATATTTGACCCTTCCACATTTATAGTGTTAAATCAACTCACATGTTTTTATGTGTACATAGAAAATGAACTGAGCAGCGATGACTTTCAATAAGAAATCCAGATGATGAAAGAGTAAGTAAAAATGAGAAGAAGAAGTAGTTCAAAGGAGAAAGTGAAGGTAAATGTGCACCATGACCTACAAACACACACATACGCACACACACTCGCATACGCACGCCAGAAACCATCTATACATTCTCAGCCATTAAGGTAAATATATATATAATTTACTTAAAAGTCCTGAGAGTTATAACAACTTAAAAATATACAGTACTTGAACGGCATTTAAATCTGTTTTGCGCAGTCCAATAAAGGAAAGCTGAATTCCGCAGCGTTACTGCATAGCACGCTGGATGCTAAATAAATCATCATTGAGTATAGAGGAAACGTCTAAATAGCACACGATGTGAGTCGCGGCTCCTCTCACAAAGCGGAGTTTCAAGTAGGTAATGACATTACAAACTTCTCGACTACAGCGCTGGGGTCGGGCTATGAAGATAGCGTTTCGTGTATTAGACAATGCATTTATGTACTAGCTATGCTTGCGGCTTCACCTGCGTAGATCAGTGTGTCACTATTTTTTTTCCCGCGTAAATCCCGACCCATGAGATTTTTTACAGCCACGTGACCTCTGCAACAATAATCATTATATTTGAATTAATTTACATAAAACCGTAATATACTATTAACCTAAACTTTCCTCAAGAATTGTAATATCTTTTAGTAAAAATCGTACAAAAATCCGTTCAGGAGATTTTGAGAAAATCGATCACATACAAACAGACAGCTTTTGGGGAATTTGTTTTATAATATGAATAGATAGATATCATGGAACCATTTTTAATAAATAGCAGCTCAAACCGCTACTAATAAACGCTAAACAATTCAAAAGATTCATCTTGTTCTCAAAGTGAGAAAAAAGAGAGGAAATTGGTAAAGGTGTACCCCGGCAACACATGTTTCTCTTCAAACCTTTTAATACCAGATCTAAGTCCAAATCGATATTCCCGTTCTTTTCCTTACATCTATTTTCGTTTAAGGATTACAACCCATTTATGATTTTTAGGTAGATATTGTGAGTGTATATTTGCTTTAGAAAACACTACAACTTCAGGCTGCCCAGTTAATCGTTTGCCAGTCAAAGGTATACAAAATTCTACTATAAAAATCCGCTATAAGGTTCAAAATTGCACCGCACGCCGGAGTGACACCCGCGCTCTGCGCCCGGCCGCTACCTACTGAACTTTACAGAAAACTATTTAACTAAAAGGTACACCGTTTCAAAACATTTCCTTAAAGGAATTATTAAGTACTTAACTGGAAAGTATGAGAGAATTTTCTTCTTTGCCATTATTCAAGTTATAAGCGATTTTCAATGTTTAATTTAGACTATACAATATAATGAACGCGGCTTCCATGAATTCCTCTTCCGTCGAAAGTATACAATGAAATGAGCATGCACACGTTTATAGAAACGTATTAGTGTGCGTAAAACCTTGAAGATTTATTAATGTGTGAATTTATATCGATAATACGGTTTGCCATGCATATTGTTCGTTCAATGTAGTGAATGAATCAATGAGCGAAATCCTCTTAGCCGAATTTTGGCCACGGCGGCCAATCTTAACGGAGATTAGCCAGGTACGCACAAGCGTGTGCGCAATACACAGGTGTACTCTCTGTTCCTTCACTCTCATAATCCAGATGTCAGGTGAGACGGCAATTTGGCATGATCGGAGGAAGATTAGGAGCAGAACCAACGGCTTTACGTGCTTTCTGAGGCACAAGGATATCACCCCGCCAATTTCCTGACTCTAAGCTGCGATTAAGTAATTTTAGAATGGAAACAGAATTATTTTTGGCCCGACTCGGGATTCGAACTCAGGACCTCAGCGTACTTGTGCCATGAACGCATTACAACTACGCTATCGAGGCAGCCAAGTAGTAGTAACACAAAGTAATAGAATTTTTTGTTGGCGTCAATACGCCCATGGTATTAAGTTCAGATCCTTTCTACGTGGTCTAAGGTGTTAAAATTTCATTAACTTATATCATTTTCTAAACATCAGATATAGTGGCAATTAGAAAGTAAAAAGATGTTTTGGATTCGATAGCCAGGTTGTTCATAGTGTTCTAGACCTTCAAAGGGGTGGTTAACTTAACTCAAAGATTAGCGTTGCTTTATTGACTGCCTTAGTTTTGTGGATTTTTGTCGGTGAAATCTTACAATTAGGTCTAGCTAGCTGTTTTTCTCTATAATAAAAATGGCCATTTTCTATTGAAGAACCACTTGTGACTAGCGCCAGATTAAGCCTTAAAAAAGCCACGTTAGCTTACTTAGGAGTGGAATGGACTACCGCGACGAATGTCCGCAGATAGAATACGCAAAAGCACGCATTTCTTCTTTTTCTTAATTTATGTGATTATTCTTTGTAAGCGGCGATAGCCTAGTAAGCGGCGATAGCTTAGTTGGGTGTGGAACGGACTGCCGAGGCGAATGTCCGCAGGTTCAAATCCCAAGGGCACACACCTCTGACTTTTCTAAAATCATGTGTGTATTCTTTGTGAATTTATCGTTCGCTTTAACGGTGAAGGAAAACATCGTGAGGAAATCTGCACATCTGAGAAGTTCTCTATAGGAATTTCGAAGGTGTGTGAAGTCTACCAATCCGCACTAGGCCAGCGTGGTGGACTAAGGCCTAATCCCTCTCAGTAGTAGAGGAGGCCCGTGCTCAGCAGTGGGCAAGTATATAATACAGGGCTGATATTATTATTATTATTATTATTATTCTTTGTAAATTATGCTTTAAGGGTGAAGGAAAACATCGTGAGAAAACCTGAGAAGTTCTCTATAGGAATTTCGATGGTGTGTGTCTACCGATCTGCACTAGGTCAGCGCGGTGGACTAAGGCCTAATAATAATAATAATTCCTCTCAGTAATAGAGAGAGCCTGTGCCCAGCAATGGGATAGTATATAATACAGGGCTAGTATTATTATTATTATTATTTACATATACAATTAGATATTGTACATTGGCGGACTTAATTGATAGTCAGCCTAAAGGTAGTGCAAAGATAATAAAAACTTATCTCTACCTGGTAAAGATCTAGCATTATCCAATTAATCTCAAAGTATTTATAATATCAACTAGCTGTGCTCGCGGAATCAACCGCGTAGAAATCAGTATGTCCAAAGTTTTCCCACGTAAATCTCGACGATTTTTTACAACCATGTGAACTCTTCAAGAGCAGCGTTATATTTCAATAAACTTGCCTAAAACCGTAAAGTACTATTAACCTGAATCTTCCTCAAGAATTGCACTTTTAGTAAAAACCGTACAAAATCCGTGTTAGGAACGGAATATGTTGCAAAGTAATAACGCCCTTAGAATTTATAAACAGAGCAGAGTTTATTAACTATTAGTAGCTTACGCTACATCGCATGTATCACAGTTACACCATTTTTGTTCTCATTATTTTCCATCGCTATGAAAACTACAATAACATTTAATATATCAGTCATCTAAATTGATATCTCTAATATATAAAATTCTCGTGTCACAATGTTTGTCTCCGTACTCCTCCGAAACGGCTTTACCGATTTTAACCAAATTTTGCATGCATATTCAGTAGGTCTGAGACTCGGCTAACATCTATTTTTCACACCCCTAAGTGTTAAGGGTTGTCCACCCTTAACATTTTTTTTATAATTCTATACAATTTTTTATTTTTTTATTTTTTTTATTATGTCGCATTAAAAAATACATTCAACCCTAAATTTATACCCTTCTATCACCAACCCCTATTTTTTGTAAAAAAAAATGTTAAGGGTGGACAACCCTTAACACTTAGGGGTAAAGATGAAATTTGGTATGGAACAGTTTGAGACCCTGGGAAGAACATAGGCTCCCGGGAAACTACTACTTTTATAACGGAAAACTTTAGCCTGAAAAACTTTATAACGCGGGCGGAGCCGCGGGCAAAAGCTAGTAATACATATAAAACCTTCAACAATCCGTTCTGTAGATTTTGAGAAAATCTAACACGTATAGACAAATTTTGGGGACTTTGTTTTATAATATGATGCATAGATAGATATAATAATAACCTCATTATAAATCCTGCACATAAACGAAAGCGCACAAAGACACGAATGATTTATTGACTAGTTTATTACCCATGCGGTTAGACTGCATGTTCGTTCTAAATTTCCTGAGAGTTCGTTACATGAGAGAAAAAAATGTTATTAGCGAAGTTTATTGCAAAATGGACCGTATTGTCTGGTTATCTTCTGTATTTTATATTAGGGTTTACAGCCAAAGATATTATACTAGTTTTGCACCGATTATCATGTGCTTGTAATGCATAGGCGTTTAAAGCCAAAAATTCAATGCAGGTATATTTCAGACAGTTTCGATCAAACAATTACGTATGCCAGAAAAATTTAGTCATCATCCAGATCTTTAAGACAAGGGAAAGACATTTCTGGACCCATAACACTCCTACTACAAGAAATGCAACTTAATTTTCCCTACAGCAAACTTAACTTCGCCGCGTTAGTTTGGCAATTTACACCAAAGACGAAACTACCGACCAACAACGAGATATATTCGCTATCCCTTCTTACTTCCCACCTAACCCAGTTCTATATAATGTCTCACATACCCAAAAAGCCAAGAACCATTTCCCCAAACCCTAGCTTAAAATAGAGCAAACACATCATCAGTGTCACGCCGCCCCTCCCCCGCACCGCTCCGCCCCCTGGCCCCTCCGTACGTGTCGCGCGCACTCCTCCGCCACTTTAAACAAATGAGCTCAAAACAAAGAGCCTTAATGTGCCGGTGGCTGTCTGTGGGCGACGCTCGCACTAGCCCCAACTTATATTTTTTAACTCATATGGCATAATTAAGATTGTCTCTATTTGGAACGTTTTTTGTTAAAGTTTTTATAATTAGGGACGGGTTGGTCAGTGGAGTATGTAAGGGTTGGAACCCTTTTTTCCGAATAAGAAATTGGTGTAGGTTGCCTACCCGCACTAGGCTAGCGTGTTGGATTAAGGACTAAACCATCTCAATAGTAGAAAATCCTCATGATCAGCAGTGGATAGTATATACTAAAGAGGTGGTATCATTAGGCATTGCATCCATATTAGTCTATAGGAGTAGGTAATTAGGCCATAAACAGTGTATGAGTAACAGGCCAACTAAAATATTTTAAGTTTCTACAATAAACATATGCATTACTTTCTCGTGTGTACAATTTATATTGTGTTAGAATAGGTGCTTATCATTTTAACATCATAAGATGGTAATAATTCCATCTTAGGAGCAACGATGCTTTACACGCACCTGTTGCGTCCCTGTTTGCCTATACGAATACAAAGGTTTAAGCCGTAGGCAAGTTTTTATGAAAACAACCTTATAAAAAAAAACTTTAATATTCATTTTCGGTTTATTTATGCAATAAGAAGTTGATTAAGAAGAACATTGAGATTATTAAAGAAGCTATATACTTGTAAATTGGCTTATATTATAAATTTACAAAGCTTTATTTTTGCACGCTATCTGACAGAATCGGAACTTATAAATGATATATTACCATTGTATGTTTATATCTGTGGCGGTACAATCGATGCATACACCGCCATCGCATTGTAATTCTGATTCTGAATGCTTGTGTAAAACAAGAAGCAGATGACGGCCAAAAATAGAACGATAAACTTGCAACGTTTCGATACCCGATAATAATCGTTATCACTCCCAGAAGCCTCTTATACCTTTAAACGAAAAAATCAAAGGTTTACGCAAAGCTCATTTTTGGGCAATTAATCTTTTCTAAATATATCATACCACACTCGCGGTATGTCCCATATTGCGGTAAGGAACATTAACACTTGTGAATTGGAAAATTGTTGGTAGACTCATTGATCTTCTATTTTTTCAAATGTCCATAGTTATATAAGTAATTTTAATAGTTGTTTAGAAATAATAATAATTATTCTTATTCTTTGTTTTGACGTATCATAAGTGCAACTTTGTTCGCCTACGTGATAAATAAAGTTTTATTTTTTTCTGTTCAGGCCATCAATGTATATGTACTACGTATAAAATTTATTATCCGATCATTCACTGTTTTCAACTGAATTGAACTGCAATCCATTCAAACTGACTAGTATGGTCAATATTGATTATTGCGGTTATGTAAGTGTAAACCTGGATGTGAATAAAAAATATAAGTCAGATAAGTAAAATTATTTGTTGTTCAAGTGAATAAATAGGAATACACAGTGACGTTTTGGTTGCCATTTTAGTCCAGATTTTGAACAAATAGTTTATATGAACGTGTCTATAGAATATACGTCAATGGTTCGGGCTATTTACTCATATTTGAATATCTACCTCCCTTTTCCCCCTACTCTACAATACATACGTGTCGAGGTATGTACTGTGTTCCACGTGAAGAAATTCACATCAATTTTATTATTTATAACAGCCGTGTTGGAATGTAGAGGGCGTTCAGGAAGTCTACTGCTATAGGAAAAATTCAAGGATTATTAATTTATTCTAATAGATATTGAAGGCCTCAGTTTTCAACTTAAGAATGACATAAACTTCAGCGTTTAACAGCTGCATAATGATATCTTATGTTTACGAAAGTTAGACATTCTAATTAAACTATTTTTCAGATTTTACCGTGTTTTTTTTTATAATTTTCTCCTGATGTTTCGAAGACTGGAGTCTTCATGGCCACAGTTGGAATGATGTGTTGGTTGTCTGAAAAGTTACAATATTTGCCTACGTTTTGTATGATTATACAAATATAATAATAATAAATTAATAAAATCCGAAAAATAGTTTTATTTTAATTAAACATCTACGTTAAATAGAACGGCGTCGGCGAAACATTAATAATAAATTTGAAATTATTTTCCAAAAAAAAGCTCTCTATTACGCATTTAAAATACAAAATGAAATATCACCTACAATAATTCCAACAACAAAAACATTTCAACATTAACGACACTAATTTGATCCCGCAAACCATTTGCCAACCCTAGAACAATTAACCGAGACAAGGAAAACACAAGACAAACGCTGACAAATTAAAATATCTTTAAAAAACCGTCTAGGGCTGGCAAAAATGGGCCAAGTTAATTAATCCCGGGCTCCATGTCCGGGGGCCGTTACAGGTTGGCTGTTAATTATGAGTTAATTCAGGCATTCGCAGTTCCGCTATTAATTAAAACTCGGATTGTACGGGACACAACGATTTTGTTTTTAGTTTGAGAAAGTAGTGATTGTCGCGGTGAGAGGTCTTCTTTGACTGGTCGTGTCGATTGTTCATGTTGTGACTTTGAATTGTGGCGTGAGTAACTACGAGAAATATTCTGTATAAATTGCGAAAACCAAGATTAAAAGGTTTTTTAGCCCGAAAGAAATAAGTATGTGATAGTAAAATACACAAAAAAAATCTCGCATCGGGTATGGGAAGCTCGTTCGTTAACAGCAGGATCAAAGGGTCCTTTATCAAATGCTCATAACATAGTGTTATTTTTATCAAATCGAAACATCACTACAATTGCCACTATTCCACCTAGAAATCGAACATCGAACCTCACATTTAACGTCCTAAATACCGTCACTAAACCTAAAACACGTTTATAACATAAACAATAAAATCAAAACGCGAATAAAACGATATCGAAGCATTTTAATAAAGTATTTCCCATCTCTGCCGCTCTACATGGCGCACTCTACTCGTACTTAATAACTTTGCACGCTCCACTCCGGAACTTTGGCATATCAGACGTTTCCGCTTAAACCCAGTATGTAAATACGTGAACTTTCAAAATCGACATATCGGTTTTAATTTTGGACAAATATACAACGAAAATAAATTTTGAAAATGGGAAATATTTTGCCGCGTACTTTTGGCATATTATATATCTTATGGTACATATACGGTTTTTTTTTAGGTGATCCTGCAGTCAACACCACGGGAATCCTGCGAATGGGATACTGGATTCTCCTGGCTTAGCGACTGCGGGGACCTGGATGTAGAGAGGAGGAGAAGAAATAGGGGAGGAAAGAAGAGGGAAGGAAGAGGAAGTAATAGGATGGGTGTAGTGATTAGGAGAGGAAATATTCAGGAGTCCCTCATATACCCCTATGTGTAATTGCAACCATGGGTATACACACATTCGCTGTGTGCCTAGGGCCGCGACAAATGTCCCCTCGTGCATAGGCGTGCATTCGGTGTGGAGACCGAGCACACAAGAGTTGCCTCGGGGAAGGTCATATACGGTTTTCATGTGATAGAGGATAGGTAGAGACGCAACTAGTGCATTCACAATACGCAGATAATATATTCTTCAGAGATAATATGGATCGAGCCTATCACCATCAAAAAGAATACCATGAATTTCATTTCAAGTATATGATGCTATTTTTGTAGAGTAGGAAAACGCATACACTATAATTGGCCGGCTGAAGTTTAACCAAGAATCTCATGGTTTACGCCATAAAAAATAAGGTAGATAGATAGATAAAAAAGTTGATTTAGGCTACAATTAACGCACAGTATCACTTAAGATATACATATACAATGGACAAGTAAATATCCATGTGAGATATTGCAGCCGCAATCAGGCCTCAGCTCAGCAATATGCTTTGCTCTATGGAGCAAAACGCTGGTAATTCTGCTGGTACCTGGTATAATGTATCAATCAATGGTGCCATCCAAACCAGATTCAAGATAGCATTTAACGGTGGTGGTACCCAAACAAAATTATCCTTAGATCTGACTAGTACTTAGAGCTACGTAAACATCAAATAATCGTCTCTATAGACCCACAAACTCAAGAATCTAAGATCACCGCAAACTTTAATGGGGCTTTGCGTGTAACGAAATCGTTTTGTTTCGCTTACAATACTAATCCACCCGGTCATGTCTTTCGCTAAGTAAAGAACAATTACCAGCGAAAACTCCACTAATAGAGCCAATTGCCCCTTATCATTGGCGAGGGCGGACGAAAGTTAAAATCGCATTACCGCCGCTAACGAGACGGCGAAGGCGTTAACTGTCATGTTTCTATTGGTGTCGCAAGGTGGAGAGGGAAGCGTGAGCGGTAGGTTTCCGGGCTAGGAACAAATACGTGGTGTTGATACAAATTGAACTCTATGATTTAAACTATAGAGTCTAGAGTCTCACTAAATGCTTAATGCTATGCAGAGTGTCGTGCTACTAATATAGAGTTTACATATTTTGTGTTACTCCATTTCCCATGAAGAGTTACTCCTAAATACTATAATAGAAGATCCTAGTGTCAAGTTCTAAAGTCTCATTCAATGCTTAATGCCATGCAGAGTGTTGTGTCACTAATAATGAGTAAACATACGTTGTGTTACTTCATTTCCCATGAAGAGTTTTTGAGTTAAAATATGTTGTGTTATACTGTGTTCCATGCAGAGCTTTGACCTAAATACTATAATAGAAATGCAGGAGTTCGTCTGTTAGAAGTAAAGTCCAACTACCTCAATAGGCCTGTGTAAATACTTCACTGAAATAGAAATCGGACTAAGCATTTTTCTATAAAATACACATACATTCGCACTTGTGCCTTTTATCTTTGAAAGGGTAGGCAGAGACGCAACTAATGCACGGTCCACTGTCAGCCATTTCGTATTTAGTCCCGTGATGTAATAGGGGGCGAGTCTACATTAATATCGGGTACAAATCCCAGATTCCGGGCTGATACTGAGCAGAAAAACATAATATAATTTTACCCGAGCCAAAACCAAAGACCTCTGAGCGGTAGCCCTATCGCGCTCACAACACAACCACGCCTCCGAAACAGTGATCACAGTAGAATGCAGTGGCGAAAGGTGGCATTATTCAAAAGATAAGCCGATGCGAAAAAAATTGCCCGAGTTAACATATCACAAACAATTTAACAAGAAACAAAAACTAAGACAAACGTAAATAAACCTAAACAGAAAGCCGGTAGGAATCGGTATGTATGAACGTAGAGTGATAATCAAACAATGGAAGTAAGAACACGCCTACGTTATTAACATTTCTGGCAGTTAAACAGGCAAGTGAGATGCAGACTTTAAATTTAATTAGCAAACTGACGAAATTAATTAGCTGCCACTGTTGGTCAGGACGTGATGTGATTTGCAAACTTTCAAAGCAAATTAGGAGCAAAAGCAATGACTATTAAAACACAATAGATTTTTTAACCTCAAGTTTTTGCGAGGAAAGGTAGGTAGAGGCACAAAAATATATTTTTTAAATATTTGTAATAAAATACATAATTATTTTTTTATTGACAGCTCGAAAACGTACGAAATTTGACTGCAATTGGTATAAGATTTATCGTCAACTAATCCGAGAAAACAATAATACACAGATAGGATTCTACAATATTACCTCTCCAATAGATAAATATAAGACGCCCAAACCGGCGCAAAATAGCACAATATGAATCAAAATCTCCATATCTCATACAACGGGCCACAGGAAAAACTTATACGGTCTAGGCGCCGGTCGGAATTGTTATTGGTTGGTAATTGTAGCAAATAAACGCCTAAGTGGCCGGAGCTGTGTTTTTACAACCGCGTGATGGCAGTGGAACCGATGTTTTCAACAATAATGCCTGTTAACGCGCCTATTTCTGATCTAGACGTCGTTTGAAATGGTATTCTGTTTGGAGAGGCAGAAGATCGTAATTTAGCTAATTATTTTTTTTGAGTCTTAATGGAACTCATAACTAATATGGTATCATATGAAGGCGTTTGCCAACAGATTATGTGCTAGGCATTAATATATTTAAAACCGCTCATATAATATATATAAGTATATTTCAAATACATTACACTGTAATAAAATCACCGCAAAGCCTATAAGTCAATGGACTCTCAAAAACAATAATTTAGACATGTATGTTAACAAGATGTAACAGATTTCTTTATTTGCATTCTCTTACCTAGTTACAATTTGATATAATTGGAGTATTCTTTTTAAGTATAATACCTTTGTTAGGAGAACTAGTACTTCAAGCAATTAAATATAGATCAAGTAATACGAAAATTGATACAAAACAAAAGTACAAAACCAAAAGTCCAATGTTAATAAAATTAACTTCAATACATCAGTTTATTAAAATATATAATAATAATATCAGCCCTGTATTATATACTTGCCCACTGCTGAGCACGGGCCTCCTCTACTACTGAGAGGGATGAGGCCTTAGTCCACCACGCTGGCCTAGTGCGGATTGGTAGACTTCATACACCTTCGAAATTCCTATAGAGAACTTCTCGGATGTGCAGGTTTCCTCACGATGTTTTCCTTCACCGTTAAAGCGAACGATAAATTCACAAAGAATACACACATGATTTTTAAGAAAATTCTGAGGTGTGTGCCCTTGGGATTTGAACCTGCGGACATTCGTCTTGGCAGACCGTTCCACACCCAACTAGGCTATCGCCGCTTATTAAAATACTTCAATTAAATTTGTACGCAAAAAGCACAGCACAAGATTGAATTTAGAGCAAAGAGTTGAGTTTTACATCGGCAACGGATCGCTCAATACCGGCGCATTCGTCTTCGAGGCTCTGATTAGCCGTGTCGTCGCCAGGAGTTAAGGCCAGCGCAACATATTTATTTTGCAATAAACTTTTATAATAGCTGGCAAACAACTTGAGTACACTACCGACTGGTAGGTGATTTTTTAAACTGTAGCTTCATTAAGTCGCAAAGAAATTCCTAAAAAAAAAAAAACAAAAATCTATCCTAATATTTGATAGAATCTTGCTTACCCAGCATAGCTACTCACGATTCGTATTCCAATACATTACCACTAAACATTAATACAATTTTTCGGGTTTTATCGCGGTTTTATTATTATTACGCGGACTTATATAACTATAACTTTGACTGTAACATAATAAATCATTATATTACCACTAGAACAACGAGAAGAAATAAACTCTACACCTTTATAACTTTAATACAAAAGTGTAGTTATACGGCCGATATGAATAAACGAACCCAATAATAATCTTAAATCCGATCCCCAAAATAAACCAATCACAATAAATCATTTGTAAGCATGTCAAAATACTCTCTTCCGATTGGTCTAATTCCACGATAGATCAAAAAGAACCATCAGGATCGTTTAAAATCAGCGATTAAAGTAATCATCATCTTATAAAAAATTCACAAAGCTATGCTTGGCTAAAACACAAATCTATTTGATTAGCTAAGTCAAAATCGGCCATCTTGCCTCTTGATAAGGTTCAAACCAGGAACCCGTTATGTTTTTGACAGCTATTTAAATAATTCTTAACCATCTCTTAACGCTAAAACAAGTTTATAATGAAGACTGCATATTTAAAGCCGTCGCATAAATCATAAAGGTCTCAATAATTTCCATATCCTCACAAAACCCTAAACACGAACGTTTAACAAACTGTATAGACATTAAACAGGTTGTAGTAATATGCGGTCACAAAGGAGCAACTGAAATAATTTATCGTCCAACCGTTTCCGTCGAGTTGCCCTTAACAGTCGCCCTCTGATTGGCTGATAACTTCACAAAGACTATATCTCAACGTTTCCCAACATTGCTACGGTCATCCGCCACATCTGCCGTTTATCTAGCCCTTAACGCTGTTACAGCATTTCAAACTTTAACACACAGTGATAGAGTTGGGTATCTAGTGGTGCGTTGTCGAATATCTTCAAGCTAACATGTTTTTACAAGTTACGTAACTCAGACGACACTTTCTTCTAGAATGGTTATCTTATATCTGGACAGCTTGGAAATTGTGGCGCCGTTTTTACTGGGCAAGCGAGTAGTCAAAACATTAAGGTTTTCCTTATATAAAAAGTTAATTGCAAACATTTCGGATTTGGCAGTAACCCTCTTTTGGTTCGTATAAAACATTTAGTAAATTACTAATTATACACTATTGAATCGTATTTCTCTTTAACCGACTACGAAAAGGATGGATTCCTTATTCATTTTTGTGTTTTTTATGTATCATGTACAGACCGTCTTTGAGATTAATAACAACTACGATCAAAGCAAAAGAGAAAAACAAATTTACGTCTTTATGTTTATCTGTTTCCTTAAAGCTACTTAATTACTTATCGTATTTGGCAAATAAGGTACCATTCGATGTGTATTTGTCTAATAAACACGGGTTAACTCAATACACAAACGGCTCAAACATTACGCAATATCTACCTAGCTATAACTTGATATCTCAATAAATTATGCATGGAGGACATTATAATTTGATTTTGTACCAAAAATCTTAAATTATCCAATGAAAAATGAAAATATGAAATATTAACGAAATTACTTGAAGAACATAAAACACATTATAAACAAAAACACAAGTCACACCTTCGTCTCAAGGTAGGCAGTGGTGTAACCAAGGCACTAATCCACAATTGTTCCGTCATAGTGTGATAAGCGGCGAGCCATATTTTATATTTACCATATTGGTTACACAATCCAGATTCCGGGCTGCTACTGAGCAGAAACCCAAAATCACTTGGTCTAACCCTTGTTTCTAACCCGAGACTAAATAGAGGTGTCGTGCCGCGCCACAAAACTACGCCACCAAGACAGTAAATTATTATTCTAAATATTATGCTGGTCCGGATGAGTACGTGGATGAGGACGGCCCAGAACCGGTCCCTGTGGCGCTCGATGGGGGAGGCCTATGTCCAGCAGTGGACGATTCCCGGCTGAAATTATGATTTTGCTGGTCTACACTGACCTTGGAATTACCAATTATTATACCTCTTTCATGTGAGATACTAAGTTGAAAACTTAAGAATAATAATATCAGCCCTGTATTATATACTGTCCCACTGTTGAGCACGGGCCTCCTCTACTACTAAGAGATAGTGGCCTCCTCTACTACTAGTGCGGATTGGTAGACTTCACACACCCTCAAAATTCTTATAGAGAACTTCTCAGGTATGTAGGTTTCCTTACGATGTTTTCCTTCACCGTTAGAGCAAGCGATAATTCACAAAAAATACACACTCAATTTTAGAAAAGTCAGAGGTGTGTGCCTTTGGGATTTGAACCTACGGACATTCGTCTCGGCAGCCCGTTCCCCACGCAACTAAGCTATTGAAAGTTGAAAACATGAGTATTCATTATTTTTAACATAGTACTTGGTTACCATAATAAAATATTCTGTCTCACAACAAATTCTATTTTTTCTAAACTATTCACAAATCAAAGATCTTAAGCCGGCTACAGCCGAAGGATATTTACCGATATTCGTAGCCGTCAAGCAGTGTCGCCGAGACCCTTTTCCCAATGACGTTTCAATTTGTATCGCCCGTGTAGGTATCAGAAGGTAAAGATGCCAATACAATTCAGAAAACGATCCCTCAGTTTATTATCCTATAAAGAGAGTGATGTGAGTTCAAATCTCGGTGATGTTTTTAATTTTGATTTACATGTTGTCTGTTTCTTGGAAGGTATAGAACAATTAATATTCTTTTGAATAGTAATTATGACAAAAATTGTTAAAAACTTTCTAGAGTATCTCATCCCAGCGTTTACAATTGTGAACCCAATAAATTATTGGCATATATAATAATATGACTCCTGTATTATATATTGCCCCATTCCTGCGGTATTATTGAGGGATTAGGTCGTCCACCACGCTGACCTAGATCGGACTGGCAAACTTCACACCTTCGAAATTCTTTAAGAGAACTTATCAGGTGTGCAAATTTCCCCACGATGTTTTCTTCACCGTTAAAGCCAGCGAAAATTCACAAAGAACACACACATAACATTAGAAAAGTCAGAGGTGGAAGCCCCTGAGTTTTAAACCAGCCTTTTAACTATTCGTTTTGACAGTCCGTTCCACTCCCAACTAGGCTATTGGCGTATACATGGCGAATCACCGCTAACTATATAACTGGCGCCTTAAACTTCATTAAAGTTACTATCGCTACTATTATAATTCCACTATCGTACCCTTAAATATCCTACATAAATTATATGTATTATTACCACCTAACCTTTTGTAACCAAAAAACATTAAATATAGAACCAAACCAGCCCTGTCACAATGAATACATTACCCGGGGCCGCAAACTTTACGACGCAATAAAAAAAACGCGACCATATTTACTGCAGCGAGTGGTCGGGCATATTTCAATTTTTCTTAAGTGTTTTACTGGGCAGAAAAAGAGGGGCCGCCAGACACTCGCCGAGCAAAATGGACCTCAGGTACTGGGCTGAGTGGAGGAAAAATATTTGTTTAAAATTTACGCCGCGGTCTTACATGGGAGCAGAGACGTGGATGAAGGAACGTATTCTGTGTGACGTATGTGGCAGATATATATCAATTTTACACACACACACACACACACACACACACACACACTCATGATTTTATTTACGAAGGGGTAGATAGAGATACAACTAGTGCACTCATGACTCGCCGTGTGTATTCCGTCGCTTGATGTAATAGAGGCAAGCATATTGCCATATCGCACGAATGCCTGCTTTTGAGTTGATAACAATCAGAAAAACTAACGATATCACATTGGCTTAGAAATATATTTAAAATTAAAAAAAAAAATCGCTTATTTTAACATTCGTTGTTGTACATCAAAATGTTATCTGTTTATTAGTTTTTAATATCAGACAAATTGTAAATTCTGATAGCAAAATGTAAACCGTATTTTCATCCCTCCTTTCGCTTTCCTAAATAATTACCGAGCCCTGAATACCAGGCAATCCATCATAATAGTCTGGATTTTGCTTTAAATGTCAAAATCAATCATTCGTTAGAAAAAACATTAATAAATGTTTTTATATTTTTTGTTATTTATAACAAGATGTTGCTCTCGGGTCCACCTACGCAAAAGTTTCCCGGTATAAAGGTTAAACTATGCAAGATTTTTTTTTCTTTTGAATGACGAGGCGAGCATGCCACTCGCCTGATGGTAAGCGATACGATCGCCCATAAACAGTAGACACACCATACAACACCTAGAATTACAAAGTATTGTTTGTTATTCCACTGCGCTCGCCATCCTGCGACATGAGATGTTTCACTGGCTACAATGATTTTCAAACCGGAACAGAACTGTGACTACACACTGCTGCTTGTCGGCAGAAATTGACATTGCGGTGGTATCCGGACTATCAGCTATGAAGAGAACTACTACCAATATTTCTTTTAAACAGTAGACCTAACAGGATTTTATCAATCAGCGTTACATTTTAATTAAATCGATCTAGTTTCACTTTTCTATCCTCCCGAGACAAATACATGCACTCATCAGTTCCAATATATACTTCCTTTTCCATTAATACTTAAAAATAGCTCCTTCCATTACACCGTATGAAAAATGCACACCGTACTAAAATCATAAAACACTTCATTATTCATAAAAGCTGTTTAGTTCCCCCGAGTTTAAATTTACAATGTTTTTATTATGAACGTAAATTATTACGCGTTAAAGTAAGGTTAGAGATGAACCCTGTTTACCTTTTCACTGGTTTTATTAAGTTATATAGACGGTAATCGCAGTATAGGTATAAACGATATGACCCATGGGATGGACGGCCGAAGTCTCTTCTAACAAAATTATTTCCTACTAAATAATCAAATCAAGAACTTGAGCGGTCAGTATCTTCTCAACGAGAGTACGTGTATTTCGGACCTCTTACTTATTTACTACTGTTATGCATCAGTGTGCTTTCAAATTAAAACCTTTTACGGATTTTATCTCGGTTATTTATATTATTTTCTCCCAACGTTTCGAAGACTTTGAAGCTTTAATATGCGTGTGCTGTCGTATTTCCTTATACGGGACTATGTACTTATCAACCTACGGCAACTGCTTGTTTATAACCAATCCTTTACCAGCCTAAGTGCCATCGTGCTTTGAATTAAATATGTGATCCAGGTCTTAGTCTATCAGTGAAATTTCGTCCAAATCCATGCTTCATTATTGAATTTAGTACTAACAAACTAAACATCTTCAAAATAATTAATAAGACGATAAAGGAAAAACAACCAAATAAATTTGATAAAAAATCCTCAACTGTTACTTGGCAACTACAAAATCATTACCGACAACCCATCACGAACCACCAATCAAGCAACATTCATAAATAAAAAATCCACAGACGATAAAATACGACTTTATCAAGTCGCGTTCAATCATTTCGCAGATCCGTGCGCTTGACCTCGGCGACAAAAACTGAAGGGACCGGGGGCAAGTTACATAAATTTAATCTGACGGAGCACTCAGCTTGTTGAACTTTGGCCGGGGAGCGTGTTTGTGTGTATACGTTTATATATTATTAATCTTTACGTCCATATTTGCGGTCAGAGATGGCACGTTGTGATGATATTATATTTTATATAGCATATTTATTAGGTTATTTATGAAATTAGTAATGGTATGTAATATCTATCTACCTATGGTTTTGAGTGACGATACGTGCTTGCCGTTCGCTTGATAGTAAGCAATACAACTGCTCATAAACAGTTGAAACTCCATCCAACACCTTCCTTTACAAAGCATTGTTTGGTAATCTACTGCGCTCACCATCCTGGGACATGAAATGTTAAGTCTTATTATGTCCAGTCGTTGCACTGGCTACAATGTTCTTCAACCCAGAACACAACAGTGACTACACAATGCTACTTGGCGGCGGAAATATACATTACGGTGATACCTACCCAGGCGTTCTCACATATCAGAGACCTCCCAAATATATCTTTCAAACCAAAACTTACCAATACTTTCTGGTTTTAACAGAAATCAAGTTGTCAGTAAATTTTAATTAACATCAACAAAGGTAACCCCGCCCAACAACCAGATTCCATTACCACAATCTTCGATACATACGCAACACGTTTTGAGTAAATCATGTTTATCTCGAACGGTACTGTAGCAATTATTACAGATACAACGCCTTCCGATTGTGGAATTGCTAATTGGTTACTGACGTTTATTATACATTGGTTATCTCATGCGAAATCACAGTTTGGTTTAATTAATTGACGCGATTTAGGACCAGGGCGGGAGACGATACAAGATGGTTGTTTTAATTGGATTGATTAGACGGAAGACAAAAGAGATTAATTATGTTGACAAGTCATAATTGAGTTTTGGGGATTATGTATAATCTTAGAACAGGGGTTGTTATTTTAGGGGTGTTACCTTTCCACTAAGACTTCACCCTCTCGATAGGTCTCGCGACACCCCAATAACTCCTTTGTTAGAACAGACTCCTTCGTTAAAACAGTTTAGTAGTATGAGCTACATAACAAAACAAGATGACAGTCTTTAACAAAGGATTTGTTGGGGTACCGTGAGACCTATTGGTATTCTCAGCTGCTGGGCGTGAACCCGAGTTGAAAATCTGGGGCAAGATCTAGCCCGTTGTTTCTTCCCTAATTGTTGTACTTGTGCTCGGGTTCTAGGATTTTATCTCCTTTTTAGGGCAGGAGAACGTTACGTCACCAAAACATGTTCTCGAGTGGAGACCACTTACCGGCAAACGCAGTGTTGGACGTCCAACTGCAAGGTGGACAGACGACTTGATAAAGGTTACAGGAACACGTTGGATGCAGGCCGCTCTAAACAGGTCCGTCTAGAAATCTTTGGAGGAGACCTATGTTCAGCAGTGGACTTAATGTGCCTGATGATGTATATCAAATCCTTTGACTTAATAAATAGGTTTAATTTGTCTACAATTTGAATTCACAAACACGAATTACATTGTAAATAATTATTACATTATAAATACATTAAAGAACCATTTAATATGTTAAATCTACAGAAGTTGTCTTAATATAACGTTTGTAACGTATTTGCTTACTTTACAAGCTTTACACCCACGTTTATAGGATTACTTCAAAACATGTTATGACAGGGCTGTTTATCACAAATAAATTATTTTGTGGATTTCCAAGGAAATATTCTCGGAGAAATATAAATACATTTTTTGCCCAAGAAAAAAATAAAGACAAATTTTGGGAATATTCAATATTTGTTTGATTTTAATCTTAATGTCCACTTATTACAACACAAAACAGCCTGAAGTATCTAAAGTCCACGTTTATCCTTTAATAAATAGGTATTGTCACTGTGAAGAATCAGATTGTTCAATGGGGGAGGGTTGACGTCAGACAGGCCTGGTGAATCTAAAGTGGAATTTATACTAACAAGAAAACTTGCAAGAGTTATTATGCTCAAACAATGTTTACCGTGTGAACAGTGCCACCACCTGTCTTTAGCAAAATTTTAAACTTGCAGGACTTGCGGCGAGTCGAATATTTATAGAATGATTAAAATATTACTAGTATAAACGCATCCGGAAGTTATTACGCAATATGTTACGGCAAGAACTTGTCTGAAGTTTAATCCAAATCCTTCCAATATTTTACCAGTTTACTTGAATACCTGTGTTACTTCGACTCCACAGTGGATTAATGCTATGGAGGTATTTAGAAGAAAAAAACTGCGAAGCGACCTTTAATTTATTTCTGTCAAGTCGTGAAAGTGTTCCGCAAAATTGTTTGGACCGGTATCACTCGCCTAAATCCACAATTGCACAAGGCTCCAAAAGTTAAAGTGGTATCAATGAATATAATGATTTAAAAGGATTTATTTCCTGATCGACGAATAAAAAAGCCGAAACGGATTCTTATATAAAGAATCTACGTATTTAGTATTTACCCTTGTTAAAACCACCGAAAAGTTCTATAATTAAGTACTTTCCTATAATTTATAGTGACAAAAAATAATACGATAAATGAATTCTTTTATGTATTCACCATCAAAATGCGATGAAAAATTAGGCAATAATTCATATTTCAAATATTGTCGTGAGCAAAAGTGGAAGCGTTGTGGGGTTATCTTGTTATCTCTTTCTCACACTCGCAGCATAACAACCGATGGCCCTTGGTAACGTCACAATTTACTATTTCGTTTATTGGATAGCTCCGCCTTTCACCGAATTTTAAAGTTTTATAACTTATTTATTATTGACTGGATTTTGAAAATTCTCTTTTGCGCTAAATTTTGAATGAACAATACATTTTTTAAGAAATGTATTAACTAAAAATATAAAAGTTAAACTCTGATGTAGCAGACCGAAAAAACGTTAAAAATTAAATTACGCCGCCATTTTTACTGAAATAACATTTTACGAGACAAAAATCTGCAGACTTAATCCCTACCCTAGACATGTTTAAAAGCTAGAAAATCTAATTCAGTAATCCAATAAAATATATGATATTAAGGCTGAAGCAATTTATATCGAATACTCACTAACTGAATGCGACAGTGCCATTACTTGACGCACTAACAGTAAAAAAATAAAATTTATAACGACGCCTTTTATCGTTGAAGGGAGAGAGAGAGCACATCTAATGGATCTTCAAAATGATTTAGATTTATTCCAGGCTGATGAATTTCGATTGAAAACAGCGCTGCAGTATTGATTAGACTGTTCTTCAGTAAGATCTGAATAAAGAGTCATTCGAAGCACAATATATTTTGGTTATACACTTGTAATTTCTGGCCTAATGACTAGTTTTTCAATCTTTCAATTGAGGAATACTGAATGATTTTGAACGATCTGATTTTGTATGATTCTGAACGATCAGTGTTTAACACACTGACGCGATAGATCGATTGAATGTATTGAATCGGTATGAAGTGGGGAAGGACAATGCAAGTTAAGGCTCTTGGTGAAACTTACCTTCTAATAGGTAATCATGACTTAAGTAGGTAGGTCGTGAAAGGCTGGTAAACCTAGCTAACCAGATAGGCTAAAGCTTATGTTCTCACCGGTAAGAATTTCGACACGTTATCCTTTTATTTCCCCCTACCTTTATTTCAAATTTTATCCCTAATTTAAAATGTCCGTTATTATATAAGTTATTCTAATTGTTATTTAGAAATAATAATTATTATTATAAAATTTTGACATATCATAAGTGATTTTTTTTCGTCAACGTGATAAATAAAGTATTTTTTTAATTTTAATAATCATTAAATTCTTGTATAAAAACTCATCCAACTCGTGTGGCTGAGTAATTATTATTTTTATTTTATATTGCTTTGAATGACAAGACGAGCTTGCCGTTCACCTGATGGTAAGCGATACAACCGCCCATAAACAGTAGAAACACCATCCGACACCATGAATTACAAAGTATTGTTTGGTATTTCACTGCGCTCGCCATCCTGAGACATAAGATGTTACATCTCATTATGTCCAGTAGTTACACTAGCTACAATGTCCTTCAAACCGGAACACAACAGTGACTACACATTGCTGCTTGGCGGCAAAAATAGATATTGAAGTGATACCTACCTAGGCGGACTCTCACATATGAGGGACCTACCATGAATAAGGCAACATTACTTTCACATATATTCAACATTTTCATATTATTTTTTTCATTATGAACAACCTAAATACCATTATATAACTCAGCCACACGAAGCATTAAAGCATTCACTATTCACATAGTACAAAACTGTGTAGTTTATTAAGATCTTTTAGCATGACTATAATAAATTTGATAATAGCATCAAACCGGCGTCGGTAAGAGCAGCATTTCTCATAAAGCTGTAATACTTCATAATGACCGGGACAATGGCGCTACAAACGGTGCAGAACGAGCCCCGCAGATATTAATTTTGGAGATTCAACAGACAAAAGGCAAGCCAGAGGCGTTTACAAACGTACAGTATTTGAACAATGACTGATCTGTGTACATTTAGTGTGATTTCTTGGCGTTTATTTCTTAATTGTCTAGGTTATTTAGAATGTTAGGAATAATTTTGCTATGTTTTACACGAGCACGGTGAAGTGACACTGCACTGATGGTAAGTGGAGTGGGGTCCAATAGAATGACGACTGACGAGAGATGATTATCTCGCGACAGTCGACACAATTATGTCGGCCTGTTGGAACTGGATATACACAGGCTGATCCTGGAACGCAACACACTTACGTGGGCCTCTATGGCGGGTTTTAACACTTTGTGTACGGTGGTCGCTAACCGGTCGAATACATGTAAAATATATCCTACCACAACCAAAATGTAGTACTGAAAGTCAATATTAAAATGTACCTACCATCATCTTAAATTATAAATGGCTTTTAATAATTTTTAGTCTTCACGTGCCGCAACCATTTTTATTTTCATTTTATGTCCAATACTTTCCGTTTATCAATTATCATTTGCATATAAACCCCATTTTTTAACCTTTATTTACGCATCCTTATTTCCTTCGTTCATAAAGCTCGTAGTTGCCTACCACATATTATCACACTTCATCGTTCCTTTCTAATAAAATCTAATGCCACCGCACAACTATACAAAGAAATTAAACTCTAAATCTTAGCATTCCCCACGTGGCAAACGCAACGTTATAAATCCGGGCCACAGTTTAAGCCAGATAGCTCTTTGTTTCATCGTTATCTGCTAGGTGTTGCAGCGCGTTGGCAAATTAACAAATTTCTTACCAACTGCTCGCTATATGTGTGGGTTGTGTGACTTTTTTGAAAATATATTTTTAAACAGGTTAGGTTATCGAATGATAAATAATTCCATAGGCGTGAATATAATACTAGTTTTTGGACTTTGACGCAGTTTTTTGTATTTTCATTTTCTCCCGACGTTTCGGGGACTAATGTTTAATAATTCAGCTAATAAAAAAAATAATTGTAAGATAGGTAGATATTACAACATTGAATTTTGTGATAACCTACACCTAAGTCCGCCGCGTTATCATAAAGGCTGCAATCATCGAAACGTCGCTAGGCACGTCTTGAAGGACATCATCATATACACTGACACACAATTCAAAAACCCGCTGTGGCACTTTTTCGAAAGATAACACCGGGTACATTAGAGAAGGGATTATAGGGATAGGGATTAGAAATTAATTGAGGATTAGGGATATAAGGGATTATTACATAATATAGAAATGGTAATATCGCCGATGTAAGGAATAGGATGTTGCAATTGTTCCTAAATCATACCAGTAGAGAACTACCTAAACCGTAAGCCGGTACCGCAAGAACGTTCCCGTGTAGCTGGTTAGAATACATCATTCCTGCTCTTATGTATAGCGGGTATGTTGCTGACATCGGACATTTATGTCTGTTAGTAGTTTAAACGTTTCATTAAATATGTTTTTTTACGTATTCCGATGATTAAATCTCCTCATCGATTCAGTGATAGCATGCATAACTTGTAAACCTCAAACAAATGGTGTTTAGGTTTGAAAGATATCAGTAAATAACAACCTGATTAAGTCCGCCCTATAAATAAAGTAAAATAAAATAAATCAAATTCTATAGGTTTATAAAATTATACTTTAAAACTATCCACCTCCATGTGTGCAGAAACAAATATATAAGCTATGTGGCGTCAAGCCTCCGCAGCCTCTTTCTTTAGAGCTATCGTAGTCGCGTATAATTTTAAATTCATACATTTTTCTGTAGATGCCGTTTGCTGTGACGTCCATGCATAATTTAAAGCAGCTGCAACGCTGTAAGTAATTGAGTATACACGACCGCGAAATTCACTACGGCGGGATACAAAGGCGGACTCTTCATTTTAAATTCATGACATTTAAAAAGGTCCAACCGCACAGCTCAGCATCATGACTCTCTAGATCGCTTTTAACATTTATATTGATTAAACAATCAGTCTTTAACTAAACAATGGGTCTTTAGAATTTCCCGCCCTCACACCCACCACTAAAACTCCTGTAAGCCAGGATCAGCAGTGGCACGCGTTATGACACCAAGCAGTGAAGCTCGGCGAGTCTCAGGGAAAACTAATTTATAATTATCCCGCAACGAACTCAATCAAATAGAAAGGTAGGGAGGAGTTGAAATATTAATAATAAAAACAACGGGTCTGTTAATTTAGGATGTTTGTGCCCGATCAGATGCAACAACCCTACCCTGTAAACCCGCAATGGTGTCACAGTCTCACATATTGTGTCCTGGCATAGTCTATAAGTATCTATCCAGCTAGGTAGAACTAAAATTCTTTCAATCATTGAAACACACATTTCTAGACTTCATTCTGATTATCGTATGCACCTATCAGTGGCAAAAGGTGATAATTTCCAAAAGGGAACCCGACACAACATAAAGATACTAATAAGCATGAATGCGGTCTGCAAATCGTTCCAATGATAATTAGAAGAATCTTATTATCATATCATATCATACCATATCATATCATGTAGAATTTATGTCTCTACATAAGGAAGGAAGCTGACAGAAATCGGGTTACGTAGATCCGTCATCACTGGTACTTAGTCCTTACTCTGCTAAAGAAACAAAATCTAGAAAACTGCATTCGCAAACCCCCAAGCACCCAGCAACATGCAAATTCAGACATCCATCGCGTCCATTGATAGTCGGCCGTCAGAATCAAAACCACGGGACATAAATAGTAAAACCGAGACAGACTCCGGCGAATGGCGTTTAAAGAACAATGTAATGTAATATATGGTGGAGCTGCCAGCGGCGGCTGCGTTACCGTTGGACGGAAGCCAGGCCTTACCATTATAAACCCCTTAATATCATCCCAGTTAGATTTTAAACATCATACTGTGATCTGGTTGATGGGATAATTGAAGTTGATACGTCTATTAGAGCCGTGGGGAGGTTTGTTTGTTTTTCGTTTAATCCAATTTCTAGAACACTCATGATTTCTTATGTTTAAGCGAATGTTAGACATTAAAATTAAACTATTTTTTGGATTTTATCGCGGTGACCTCTGAGTGAGCATGAACGCTGCAACGTTTTCGAAACGTTGGGAGAAAACTAAAATATTAAAACCGCGATAAAATCCGAAAATAGTTTCATTTTAATCTCTAGAACACTGTTTTGATAATGAAAAGTCTTTCAATAAAGGAAGCTATACCACATTCTTTATTCTAAGGACGGACTTTTATGTATACTGCGTATATTGAGCTGGCGATTCCTTCATAACCGAATTTCGGCTACAGCGGCCAATCTCAACGGAGATCAACGCAGGACATTTTATAGTCCACAAGTGTATGGGCAATACACAGATGCACTTTCTGTTCCTTCACTCTCATAATACGGTGAAACAGCAATCCGATATGACCGGAGAGAGTTCAGGAGCAGGATCAAAGTTTTACGTGCTAAACCATATTACCACATATACAAGAAATCCGTTGTATACCTAATATTGTTAGTCATGTGTGTTTTTTATAATTTATTTTTGTTGTTTTATGTGAGTGTAGAAAAAAGCAAAAGCCAGTCTTATTTATCTTACTTATTACTAATATTATAAATGCGAAAGATTCTGAAACGTTTGTTAGAAATAAACGCAGAAATGTCTGAACGGATTTGGATGAAATTTTGCACATGAGTAGACTAGGCGTGAGTTTTCGTATGTGACATTCACTAACAGACAGCAAATCGGTATCTAGCTCGAAGACCATGATTTTTTTGAACGAGTTTCTTCTTTTAAAGGATTTATGAACATTAGGCACAAAGCCACTTACAAAAAACATTCACTCTAAATCTATGCTCCTAAAATTTTGATAATCCCATCGTACTATATATACTAGTCCATCTAACATTTTAGTTAGGTGCTCCGATCGACCGAGTTCAACCGGATTAATTAGTCGCCTGTTGAAACGCCACGTGATTGTCAATATAATTGGCTCTTTTTACATTTTTGCCGGCGTTGAAAATTGGCTTTTTTCGAGTGTATTTCGACGCTCGCCGTGGTTCTTGATAATTGTGTGGATGAAGGCGTGAAGGAATAAATATTCATTGTAAAATTATAAATTTATTTCAAAAAATTTATAGTGGTATGTTTGTGGGAAATCAGAGGAATTATAGGTTGCGTGTTGCAATAAATAATTATTCGACTGGGAAAATAGAGTCTTGGGTAAATCTGGTGCTGGGACATATTTAAATTAATCCCTAAAAAATGTTGTTTTACTAACACTAAGAAAGATTGACCTTGTATAATGCATTTTATAAATATAATGAGATTACAGGTACATACAATAAGTAGAAGATTTATGTGAAACGGTTTTAAAAGTGCATTTTGTCCATTGGAAATTAAATCATTTGTTATTTCGCTGGCTCACAAATTTCTATTTTATATTTGATGTGCAAATTGGATTATATATTATAATAAGTTCTTTAGTTTTCTTCAATGACAATTTCCAATAATTCCCAAAGATAAATAAAGGTAACCATGAATTATGTTTTAAAATTTTAACATGAAAATTTTAAATCTCGTTTTTGTAACATAAGTAATAATTAACATAGCACCTTGTAATATCGAGCCAGTATTTATAGACTAGAAAATTTTATTCCAAACGTATACCAACTTCGCAAAGTTAATTCCCATATAAATGTTAAAATCACTTATAAGTAAGCTACTCTTAAAGTAATATTGGAACTTATTAAATATCTTTAAATGGATTCCACGCTGTTAATAAACGTAGGCATTTGATATGAATGTTACATAATCTAACTTGTTATTATTAAATAACTTACGTCAGCAGTGTAGGGTATCACGCCAACAAGAAAATCAGGGACAATCGTCCCAATACCAACTGTATAGAAAGCAATGTCCCAGTATCTCATAGTATGGTGGAGAGAAACTGAAATAATCTATATATATAAAAATGAATCCCTATTTCCCTTGGTCACGCCATCACGCGTGAACAGCTGGACCGATTTCACTTTTTTTTTGTGTCTCTTATTGTCAGTAGAAGGTTCTTATGAAAGAATTAATTCAAAAAATTGCGCGGATAATTAAAAAAACTTTACGACAATTAATTTTACATAACTGTCAGTGGTTTGAAATAACTGTTAGCGATCGACAGAATGCGCGCGTGCATACATAGTTAAGACAGGACAACGTCTGTCGGGTCAACTAGTAGATAATAAATTTAGATGGATGATCTAGCCAGCGATGATGACTCGATTATGGATGACTGCCTCGGTGGCGTAGTTGTATTACGGTACAACTGCACTGAGGTTCGATCCCCGGGCTGGGCAGTGATATAATTTTTTTCTTTTTTCAGTCGGAATCTGGAATTAGTGCCCGATATGGTGATATGCTCACACCCTTTCCGTCATGGGACGGAATACACAGGACGGTAAATGGGTGCACAAGTTTCGTCTCTGCCTACCCTTCAGGGAATAATGACGTAAGTAGTGATAGAAGCAGTTCTATACCACAAAATACTAAGTACCTGAATAGTTCTCGCCACCTATCGGCCGATTACAATTATCGATCCTAAACTAAATTTTCGATCTGCTCTCAAGAATAAAGTAATCAAAATATGTCAAATATACTATTGGTACTGGTCGTCCTGGTGGTAAATCTCTCATATGTGAAACTCCGCCTGAGTAGGTACGACTGCAAAGTCTATTTCTGCCGCCAAGCAGCAGTGTGTAGTCACTGATTTGTTCTGGTTTGCAGAACATTGTAGCGAGTGTAACTACTGGACATAATAAGACTTAACATCTCATGTCTCAGGATGTCGAGCGCAGTGGAATACCAAACAAAACTTTGTTATACAAGGTGATGGTAGTGTTTCTACTGTTTATGGGCGGTCGTATCGCGTACCATCAGGCGAACGGCAAGCCCGTCTCGTCATTCAAGACAATAAAAAAAGCTTTAATCTGATTAGTCTATTTTCGCAATCGATCGCAAAACGCGATTAATATCGTTAATTAAAATCGGCCATATACTGACAATCAACGGCACTGCATCGATCTATATAAACTGATTGAAAACATAATTTTCCATAACGTTATGGGTTATAGTTGGTTAGATTAGCAGAATTGTGCAACCATTGTTGATACGGTTGGAAGAATACTGCAGATGATGTAATTTTAAATATTATGAAATTTAATTTCTATAATGTCACTGACTAATACATAGTAGTACCATGTTTTGAATTACAATGTAAAAAAAATTGTTGCACTATCCAGTGAAGGATATAGCATTTGTTCCCATTATCTATCAGTGGTGGACAAAAGGTAGGGACATTGGGAATAGACGCATTTATCAGAAATTCTTTCATAAAACAAACTCGTCTCCAAAAGATGGAATTCTACGTTGAAACTCGAATACTAGTCAGTTACAACTGCATTCAATGTGCAACTTTGACTCGGAGCGGTGGAACTTTACATAAAAATACAAATTGACAATAGAGTAGCGAGACAGGCGCGGACCCAGGCAGCAGATATGGTCTTCGTATCAAATGCTCTGTAAAACACGTTATGCTTCCCTGCAAAAGGTTTTACATTCGTTTATCCTTTAATAAAAATTTTGAAGTTTGTGAAGATGTTTGGGTGCTTGTTAAAAGTTAACGCTGAATGGATTTGGATGAAAGGTACATTGATAAATAATAAATAATAATAATACATTGAACCAAAGTAACAGACATAGGCCTTAGAGTTGCGAAACTCAAGTGGCAAGGCAGGACACATAGCTTGTAAAACTGATGGCCGTTGGGACAGAAAGTTCTGGAGTGGCGACCACGAACCGGAAGACGCAGCGTAGGCAGGCTCTACACGAGATATGACGGACGACCTGGTGAGGGTCGCTGGAGTCCGATGGATGAGGGCGGCCCAGAACCGGTCCCTGTGGCGCTCAATAGGGGAGGCCTATCTCCAGCAGTGGACGATTCCCGGCTGAAATGATGTACATTGATATGATATTAAAACAGATAAATATATAAGTTTATATATTCCACTTTTTATCATAGAAAAATGCACAGTGAGGTTTATTAAACGAAAAGAATTTCACGAGAGTGAAGCCGCAAAATCAAATTCATACAGACATTTAAGAATTTAGAAAAAACAAATGAACAAATAATTTCGACTCTAGGTGGTCACGATTAGTAGCCCTTACATCCGTCTCTGAATCAAAATCAATCCGCCGTCGGATAGCAGCAGGGTACAAAATTGCGCCCAATCATCGCAAACAACCAGGACGCAACTAAAGTGAATTCATTCGCCAAACTAAACAATTTTGCTATTGTAAAGTTTAAAGAAAACTTGACAAGTTTCCAAGTGTTTTATACACGAACGGTTCGCAAACCTCAGGTAAACGGGGATGCCAGTTTTAGGCTCGTCGCACAGCTGCGTTATCAGCCGTGACGTGGACGACAAAAATTATTCAAGTGAAACGGCGGTTTTGCTGTTGCTTTTCACGTAAAAAAGTGGGTAGAAAAACTGCAGCTTCACTGACCGTAGTGTTACCAGCTCCATACATTCTCTTTTATTTATACCCTCAGTTCTACACCTAAGCGGTCAGCAAACGCACCAACAATACTTCTGTCAACGTAGGTATATACTTACAAATAATTTTGCTTATTTGGATTTATGGAAAAGTCTTAGTGGTAGGTCTCTCACACGTGAGAGTCTGCCTGGGTAGGTACCAACGCAATGATTATTTCTGCCGCCAAGCAGCCATGTGTAATCACTGTTGTGTTCCGGTTTGAAGGACATTATAGCCAGTGTAACTACTGGACATAATGAGATTTACACTGCACTGGAATACCAAAGAATACTTTGTAATTCAAGGTGTTGCATGGTGTTTCTACTGTTTATGGGCGGTCGTATCGTCTTACATCAGGCGAACGGCAATCTCGTGTCGCCATTTAAAGCAATAAAAAAAGGCCTTTGCCCAATATTGGGACATTATAGGCTGATATAATACAGGACAATTGCTTATTTATGTATCATAGATTAATTCTCTTTCCTCGCTATCCAGACTTACTGTTGTATATATTTATATATCTTAATATAATACGATGTAAAGGTATCGTCACGTTCGGTACGGTCTTAGAAATCACGTTACGTATGCAACGAACCTTACATTGTTCCGGGCATATTGAATATTTATCATAAGTGATGTTTCATTTTGAATCTTGAGAGTTACTTATTGTTATGGCACCAGAATGTTATAGAGTAATTCTTACTTAATACTAAAATTATAATTTAGATGTTTTTACTATTTAAAGGGATGGTACTTATGCTAAACGTACTAACGTATGTGGGTTTTTCAAAAAAAAAGTTTTCCGGGATAAAAGTAGCCGATCTTCTTTGTCATTTTTCAAGCCTACTCTGCAGTGAATTTCATTAAAATCGGTTCAGTGAACTAGGCGTGGAAGTATACCATACGAACAGAGATATTTTTGCATTTATTATATTACTAGCTTTTGCACGGCGCTTGGCTCGCGTGAAGGATTTTAACGGTATAAAAGTCCCGCTATATGTTCTCCCGAGATAGAAAGCCTTTAACCTTCCCAAGGTCTTAAACTATCTCCATACCAGATTTCATAAAAATCCGTTCAGTAGGTTTTGAGAAAATCAATAACATACAGACAGACAGAAAAGGGGACTTTGTTTTATAATATGTATAGATAAAGGGTTCGAAAGGGACACTTATAACTTGTTTTTTACGGATTCGTGCGCTACTTGAGTATTCACGTGGATCAATTTACTGGATTTACATACATAATACGAATGACAATGCAAATGGTATTGCTCTTATTTTAATTTCTTCACAATTCTTTATGCAAAGTGTTAATTATTTTCTTTGTAGTGGCTTTTGATTTTTATTTTTCGTTAAAAGTTTTTATACTATAAATCTTACACATGTAAATAAAGTATCTGATAATTCTTACTATCATTCAATATCTGAGAACGAATAAATGATTATCATATGAAGAATCTTTGGGAGAGGCCTATGTTCAGCAGTGGACTTTATGTGGCTAATGATGATAATCATAATGAAGTATCAGGGAATACCTTTAACGATATTTCAGATAAGCAATGTATTCCTGCTTAAGTCTCGGGTCCGGCAAATTATCTATAATTCTCAGCTGGAAATCTGAAATTTGTGCCCAACATGGCGAAAGGTTCGCGTCCTACCAGATCCTGAGACGAAATACACACGGCGATAATTAAGTGCACCAGTTGCACCTCTAACTACGCTTTCGTGTATAAAAGGCGTGAGTATGTGTATGTGTGCAATGTAGTGGAATCCCTAAATAAATTCTGATCACGAACCAAGATACCTTCTACTCTACTCAAGTAATGTGCCTTCGTATCCGATCTCAGTCAGTCAGTCAGCCAGTCTCAGTCATACTCGTCCGAGAAGTAAAGAACCATCAAGCGATGCACTTGCTTACTACAGAAGACAATAACTCAAACCTCGACGCCAATGCAAAAATCACGTCTCAACAAACACAATGAAGTTAATAAATCTCGTTAACGACCGCAAGCGTGACACCGCTCTCATTATGACTACGTGACATTCGGAGCACGCTCCATACGAAATCCCAACCACAGTGTACAGTTACTAAGCGTTTGAGGTGAGCTGTGAGTGATGTCTGCGTGCTTATTCTGGTGACACGTCGATTCCTTTGATGGCGTGACGTGACGTAATGAGCAGTCTATCAGTGAGTTCAACACGTTTGGAGATAGAGTGTTTTTATTCGTGTTTTTATTTTATTTACGGTATTTCTAGTTTGTTACGATTTATAATCTATTGAAACTTTAAAGAAATTATTCTACTGATATTGATGTTGATTACTATCTTGTTACGGACTTAATAGCGCTCTATTCTAAAACCAATAAGTTTTTGAATGCCGTCATGTTTCAATAAATTTTTTCCGATGCCCCGAGGTAGAAATTAATCCCCCAATCACCAAGAGTAACCTAAGTTACCCGATTCGTGAAACAGACATAACCTTATAAAAAATATTTGCAACAGTACCTACCGCTTACTGAAAACAAACAAGAAATATATCACCTCCACTTCATTTCCAGTTTAGCTTCAATAATATCACACACGTCCGCGTGTAATCGAAAACTATTGTTCAGAATAACGACATCCAAAGATTGTTTCTACAATAGCTTTGATATTAAAATTTAAAGGTCACGTTCTATAAGACTTTTTGATTACAAACAGATTCCATTACATAGACACAAAGAACTTGAATTCTCTATTCAATAGACGAACTGTTCCTCCCACACAAATGAGAATAAAAAGTCGGAGAATGGAATCTATCAGATTAAAATGCAAAGCGTCTGCGAGAATATATCAATTAAAACTTATGACCTTTATAATTACTTAATTACCTTATTCAAAACGAATTGTTTGAGTAGATATAAGGTAGTACCAATACATTTTTCTTGACCATTATTTCATATAGTTAGAGTGAATGTTTTAATTGTTTGTTTTGTTCTACGTCACGCTCTCACGATACTAAATAGATCCTTCTAACTCAAGTTGCAAAATTACAACTAATATATCAAGCAAGACTCATTTCAACTATTAAATCGTTAATTAGATGAAGAAGCGCCACAATAGAGGACAAGTAAATTACATTTGCCGGCCTTAATAGCTTTCTATTTACGCGGAAAATTCATTAAAAGCCGACGCGAAGAAAAATTGCACGGGACGTCTCAATCCTTTTTCAATAAACCTTTATGTAGCCTCGGTGATGAGGTGTCCACTTTGAGTTAGGAGACATGTCGATATCGATGTTCTTTTTTACAAGATTTTATTTAACTTGCAATGTTTGTATATTCGGGTTAAATCTTGCAAATGAATTTTATTGTAACTCAACCGATTAAGATGAAATTATGTATACACGTTTAGTTTGAATGATGCGTGATTAGATAAATGACGACCTTATAATTCTAATATGGCGGGCGGCCTAAAATTGACTAGTTATTTTGTGTCAACGTCCATGATGTGGACTTCATATGAAAGGGTTTGCTGAGAACACATAAAATAAAATTACTTCATTATTATTCCAATATGGCATATCACCCAAAATGGCGGACCAGTTATTTTTACAAAGTCCTATAATATGAGTATCAAATTAAAGAATTTACTGAGAAAAATTAGTAGTAAAAAGCATTTAAAAACAAGATTTTATTTAAATGCTATAAAAATAAATAGATCTTTGTTTTATATCGTGTAGAGATAAAAGCTCGTCGCGACATTAACCTTTATGAAGATCAAGTTACATGATTATTGTATTATTTACACAAGTAAATTTGGGCAAGATCAAATTCAACAATTATTCTATTATCTACACAAGTAAATCTGGATTCAATTTCAGAAACTTTAAAGAGAAATAAAGACGTAATTTTTTTCTATTGCGTATGTCAGCAAACAAGTATTTGGGTTACCTGTAAGCATCCGCTTTTATAAATGATGTACACGTTCCCAACCGTAAAGGGAACAAGTAGGGATTAAGGGGCTTTTGGTTTACAAAACGCGGCACCAAGATATCACTTCACATCAATTTTACTTACAATTTGTACTTTGAATTTCTATTTATTTATAGTCTTAAGAGAAGAAGCGACGATAGCGTAGTTGGCAGTGGAATGGACTGCCGAGACGAATGTCCGCAAGTTCAAAACCGAAACTAAGACCTCTCTATCTTTTCTAAAATCATGTGTATTCTATGTATATTATAGCGTGCTTTAACGGTGAAGGAAAACATTGTGAGGAAACCTGCATACCTTAGAAGTTCTCTATAAAAAATTTGAGGGTACGTGAAGTTTACCAATCCGCACTAGGCCAGCGTAGTGGACCAAGGCCTAATCCCTCTCAGTGGTAGAGGAGGCCCGTGCTCGCAGTGGGACAGTACATAATACTGATAATATTATTTATTATTTTATAGCTTACCCACATATTCATATACGATTTTTATAGAAGGATTTTCTGACAGCTTGCCGTTTATTCAGCTTTGTTTATCTGACAGCCAACTAGATTAAATTTGTATCTCAATATTAGCCAATCACAACGGCACTATGTCTACTCACTGCGAAGGCTGCCATGCCGTCAGCACTGAGAAACAGACTTGTTATCATAGCAATGCTCCGTCCTTAGTTAAAAAACGTCTATGAATGAAGCGGTTAAAATACTAAATACAGACTATACTTATGAAAATTTTCCCCATTAACCTCAATTATATCGACGCTCGCCAATCGATAGCCACCAACCACTATAAAATAAGACCCGCAGTTGGTGTAAGCAAAGACCGGGCTCTTAATATCGTTACGTGGTGCCGCAACCGTTGATAAGTATCGAACTAATCCTATCAACGCCTACAGCATCCGCATCTCGGCCTAGATAATATAGCCTTTATAAACAGCGGTTCTGGCTATAACTCTAAGTTGGTCTCTCATATCTCATACATAGATTCTGGTTATCACTCTAGTTGGTTTATATCCCATATATAGATACCAGACGGTTAGGTTAGTATTTCTATTCTGTATAATGCTGTTTCAAGCATTAGTGTGAGCAATTTTAGGTTCTACTTTAAAAAAGGAAACGTTTTTTGTGGATATTGAATTTATATTTATTTTATTTATTTTGGTTTTATTGACGTCTTAATACGTCGACTGTTCATTTTTAAGCAAGTTTTTTTTTATATTTATTTTGATATTTATGTTTATTAACCGTAATGTTAATAATAACTTAAACACTAATCTTCTAAGTGCCAAACTACTGTTTAATGTCATATTACTGTTAGCTCGTAATAAGTTTATTTGTGAATGTTGGTACATCTTTATTTGATAAGCACATAAGAATAGTATTATACTAAAAAAAAGCTGAACTAATGTTTGTTATGTGTAAACTGTTAATGTTCCTATTAATAATAATAAAATATTACAAAGCTGTAATTTATAACTCGAATCACTAAAATCGTTGTTAATACTTTTTAGAAGTGCTAGTTTAAAAGTTAAAATCAGTTGGATATGTTCGTATATTCAGTTCTACGGAACAAAAATAATAAAATATCGGTAGTCCATCCAACTACTCGCTATGTCGACACCGAATATTTTTTTAGTTGAGTAAAGCTAGGAAAATCGTCGTTTTTTCATCTACGCCGATTTAATACTTACAGAACCAACATAAAAACCATCTAAACACCAATGAATAGGAACTATTTTCGCCAATTTTAATTACAGTGAATATGAAACTCTCGCGGCTCAAATAAATCGTGCTCTACCTATTTCCGAGAAAGTGATTGACTAGAAAGGGGTGGTTATGTGTCAAACAATACGTAGAAAATCTTCTTGTAACATTACTTTTACATTAGGACTACAAAATGACTGATCTAGACCTAAAAGCGAAGCTTAGGTTAACCTCCATTTTCAATTAACGATCCCTATCGCTATTTTCTATCTATCTCAAAAATATGCCAATCAGTGCAGAGTTTTCGACATACTCACAAATTAGTTATCTTGATTAGTGAATTCTCGGAATCGGATTAAAGAAAATATTAGGATCGTCTGTTGAAAACGGCTGTAAATATGACAAAGTCGGTCGCGAAATATTGATTACTAGCTTTTGCTCGCGATTTGCCTACGAGTTTTCTGGGATATTTTCTTCCGACATACTTGATATGTATCGTTATATTATGACCAAATTACACAAAATCATTATAAATTGTTGCCTATGTATTGTTCTGATGTATAACCAATATTACTGCAAAGTTTCATCCAAATCCGTTCAGTAGTTTTTTCGTAAAAGAAGAACAAACATACATACATACATATCCATCCTCACAAGCTTCCGCATTTATAATAGCAGGAAGTCAAGCAGTATGTTGAGAAACTCACGGTAGTTATTTTTGCTAAGAATGGCATATATTGCAGAGTAATAACGCCCTTAGCATTTATAAACTAGATAGTTTATTTAAATTAACAAAGTTTACGCTACATCGTATGTATAACAGTAACACCCAAAGAGAATATTATAACCACTACGTTAAGTAACACCATTTTTGTTCTTGTTATTTTTCCATCGTTATGTAAACTACAATGACATTTACAATATCAACCAGCTAAATTGATATAATACATATAAAACTGTCAACAATTTATAATCTAGAACTGTCAAGCTTTCGTCAAACAGCGGAAAGGGCGGGAAAACGACGCGATGCTGGCACTCGACTCTATGTAATGTCGAGCATCGAGCGCGACAGCTCTAATGAATTCTATATTAAATAATATATTACAACTATTCTCGTCCCATCGCCATCCCAGCGTCACGTCGCCATCCCGTCCCACTCGCTTTTTGACCAAAGACCACTAATCACTGCAACGTTTGCCACGTTGCAGCAATTTAAGCTGAGATGGGACCTCTTGCGGACTCTCACAACTGTTTTATAGGTACGGTACACATTGCCTGTTATACCTGTTAGGCTTTTAGAGTCCTGTCGTTTTTTTTTTCTTTTCTTTTAAATTACTATAAGTAGGTATAATTACTGGTAATACTTATAATTTATGTGTAGTGTGAGTCACAGCAATAAACGTATTTTCTTTCTTCTTTCTTTCTAATCCTCTGAGTAAGTAAAGCCTCAAAAAAATAATATGACGATTAAGTTTAGTAAACGAGAGGGGTGACTGATATATAGCAAATATTTTGAAAACGTTGCTAAGCACTACGTGGCATTGCAACGTGCCCAGCGGCTCGTCACTCTGAGACATTATTAAGTCGGATATAATATTATAAGCTATACTGTTATATGAAGCTGAAGTGTTTGTTTGTTTGAACGCGTTAATCTCAGGAACTTATGGTTCGAATCGAATTCTTTTAGAGTTAATATAGCCCATTTATCGACGAAAGTTATTGGTAATATATCATCACGCTATAACCAATAAGAAAACGAGGATTATTTTTTGTTTTTGAGAGTTTCCGTTGCGCGCTCTGCGTAAACGGTTAAAGTTACGCAAAAATCATGTATGACCGAAATAGTTCCTCTTAAAAAGTTCTAAAACATATAATAACAAAGTCCCCCATTCCATTTGGCTGTCTGTCTAAATGCGCTAAGCTCAACTACTGCCCAACTGATTTCGATGAAATTTGGTATAAAGATAATTTAAGATCCTGGGAAGGATATAGGCTACTTCTTATCCCGGGAAAATATACAGCGGGACTTTTATCCCGGAAAACTCTTTCACACGGCCAAAGCCGCCAGCAAAAACTAGTATTTTATAATTATTCTGGTTATGTCCTTCAAATCGGTTCACAGCACATTGTTGATTGGTAGCAGAAATTAACAATACGGCAGATACCAGCACAAACGTGATCTCGCATAATAAATAACTATTACCTATTTTGGTATAACATATATCAGATACGCTCACGCGAACCTTATATAAAAAGTCGATTCAAAATCGTCCATTTATGAAATCTTTTAAAAGCAACCTCCACTGGCTAATGGAAACAATATTGCGGAAATATGCAAAACGCGGGCGCGTGATGGGCGTTCCTGGCTTACATTAACTTTGCGAATGAACATCTTTATTAGCAGTCTACACTAAGTGAAAATATTATTATTCAGTAGACTGCCTTAATGGCGTAGTTGTGTTTTAACACGACTGAAGTGCTGAGATCTCGGGTTCGATACCCGAGTCGGCAAAGTGGGTTTTCTACTCAGTATCAGTCCAGTGTTTTGAATTTGTGCTAGATATGACGATAGGCTTGACCCCTATCACACCATGGGACGGAAGATACTCGGCGAAAAATTTCTGCTCCGATGCACCGCCGCTACCTCAAGAGTGTGATATGTGTTCGTTTTTGTAAAATATTATAATGGCGGATCCACGACCATAAATAATAATAAATATTTTACTTCTGCTAACAATAATCGAAAATCCAACATCAATCAACTTGAATATGTTCTTTTTAACTCCACTCATTTGTTACCAAATCCTAAAATACAGAAAATACCAAACGGTACTTGTAATTAAAGCAGCACGGTTACCGACAGCGATAATTAAAAATGTGATGCGAGGAAATCCAATCTGTAAACCGAAATCAAGTGGCCGGCAGATTCTAAGAACTGGCCGAGGAATCTCATCCGAAAAGTCTGGGGCGGATTTAGGTACACGTGGGTCGTTACCGCCCAGAACTTAGGGGTTATAATAATAAAATTATTAATTATATCAGCGCTGCATGATATACTGGCCACGGGCCTCGTCTACTTCTAAAAGGGATTAGGCTTTAGTCCACCACGTTGGTCTAGTGCGGATTGGTAGACTTTACACACCCTCAAAATTCCTATAGAGTACTTCTCAGGTATGCAGGTTTCGTCATGATGTTTTCCTTCATCGCTCAAGCCAGCGTTAATTCACAAAGAATACACAAATAAATTTAGAAAGGTTTGCCCTTAGGATTTTAATCTGCAGACATCGTCGCGGCAGCACGCTCCACACCCAACTTGGTTATGATCGCTTTTTACTTTGGACTACGCCAATATTTATTGGCGTGGGACGTGATAATGACAACTGAATCGAACCAAGCAGCCAATGCCTATCGTTAGCTTTATTGTAATCGTCATTCAATCGAACCTTGAATAATAAAGTTCTAATACTTTTTTTCCAAAGAAGATTGAGTGACTAAAGGATACCGTCTCAATGACTTTATGGAACACCCAATCTGATACTATAGGTTAGCATTCTGTCAAACTGTTCTCTCTCTCACCATAAAGACCCTTTTCAATTAAAATTCAACCCAGAATCCATAAAAAATAAGTCACAAAATCCATATCCCCCACATACCTGACTGCCGTCCTGTCTCCACGAATCCCAACCCTATTGAACTATTAATTGGACTTACTACCATCTGACAATTAACCACAGTTGTAACTCACTTTAAATCGTGCCAACGTTAATTACTAACTGTCCATGTACTCAGTTTGAAACCGATTTTCATTTAGAAACGAGATGGTAATATTGGACGGGTGGTGCCTTGATTTTTATGATAAGGAAGAATAAATGAACGAGGATGAAGAATTTCAATGCTTCTTTGCAGGTGCGTGAAGTTTTAGCAGCATAAATGTTATTTTTTTCTTTCAGCAACACAAATTGACTACGCTGCATCTGATGATAATTGCAATGCTGTTCAGATAAAGGAATGCGGCAGATGCGTATCTCATGCTATTCGAGCTTCGGGCTATTTTGTAGCCACTGTAACTACTGAACATATTAAGACTTAATATCTCATGTCTCAGGAGGGCGAGCGCAGTAGAATATCAAACAATACTTCATCATTCAGTATTTCTACTGTTTATGGGCGGACGTATCGCTTGATAAAAAAAAAAAAAAAATAAACAGTTTGTTCTGATGAGTAGCATCCCAAGGTAAATAACTACCCTGAGTAAGATACGCATCGTCAATTTATCGAATTACATTACCGATTCATGGGACACGTAAGAAAAGATATGAAAATCATTAAAAATATAATCTAATTCAAATGTTCATTATATATTGCGACTAACTTATACTTTACCAAGTCTGTAAAATCCAATTATTCATCCACTTTAAATAAACATTTAACAATTAAACTCGTAAACAATAAATGTAATACTTGAACGCGTATTCGTATCCTTGAGTTAACTTGTTTAGTAAGTTCTGATTCCGCACGCGTCGTAACTCGAAACCCTAAATACTTAAAACGAAAAGTAATGCTCTTTGTGTACTTACTTTGTCGTAGAAACGTCACTGTGTGGTGTGGTTATTATGGGAGAAATATGTATATCAGCGAATGCCTTATTACTTGAGCGATATTGTATGGACTAGGCATACTGCGTGACGTCATGGTCCTCATACAGTGCAGGTGCTGGACGGTGTTTCTACTGATTATGGACGGTATGGCTTACCATCAGGAACGGCAAGCTCATCTCGTCATTCAAAGCAATAAAAAATACAAATAAATATCTTAAAAAAAAGACCTATCATAAAGAAATCCTAAAAGTAAGCTATTAAGCATAACGGCGTGATAAAAACGATCATAAAAATTCATGCAAGTTCTTTTTGTTTGCAAAGTCTTGTGAACGAGAAATGTGAAACCAATTTTTCGGGCAATGCCTGTACGCAATGCTCTCTTAAAGCAAAGAAGCTGGTATTAATATTTTCCACTAAAACATTTTCAAGCCTTCCATTCAGCGTCCCGCTCGCCGTCAGTTTCAAAGCAGCTCTCGTAACAGTTATTCTCTGGTTGCGTTTCTTAAGAATATTTATATAAATAAAGTTTGTTATAAGTCATTCATTACGATTTACCATTTATTTATTAGTGATGGTTTTTTGATCGCGTCTTCGCCCGTGTGGAAGGCTTTTTCTAAATAATAAGTAGTTTTTATAATTGTTAATCTAAGAAATGGTCTAACAGTATGTAATTATAATCTAGGTACAAAGTCTTTCAAGCTAGAAAACAACACTATACTGCTTCTCAGTGGTAGAAACAGACAATGCGGCAGAATCTACTATGATGGAAAATGTTCATCCCGCCCTCTCTCGTTAAACAACTGTGTACTTAAAATATTCGGCTACCTCGATGGCGTAGTTGTATTACGGTACAACTGCAGTGATGAGCTCTCTGGTACGGTCCTCTGGTCGTTTTCCTACTCAGTGTCAGCCTTGAGCCTAGAATTTGTGCCCGATATGGCGATAGGCTCGCCCCCTATCACACTATGTGAAGGAATACACACAGAGGAAAGTAAGTGCTCCAGTGGCGCCCTACCCTTTCAGGAATAAAAGACGTGACTGTGTGTATAAAAATATTTCAATGTTTACTAATAAAAATATAATTTACATAAAAACTGTACGTCTACAACCCTAACAGTAATTAAGTTGAACGCGCGAAGAGTTTGCGTTTCAACTTACCCAGAATGTCACGGTGGAACTTCATTGTTTGTGGATTGGGTTATGATTCAGAATTGAGTTAGGGGCTAGGGGGCTACGGGCGAGCCGAGTAGCGTTTGGAGCAAAGGGTGCGAGCATTTTAACGCGAAGGCAGGTTTTGAATTATCATAATTTCCCGAGTTGAATTGTTAAGTTTGCTTTGAGCGGCCGCTTTGCGTTCCACGAGACGGTTGCATGTTGTCAGTTACAAAGCGCTGGTAGCAAGCGTCCTCGGCTCTCATGCAATTTTCGTGTATTTAGCATACGTTCTATTGTTTGAAATCTTGGACTTTATGAATCTATATCTATTCTATTGTTATTCTCATTTGTTTGTTTACTGAATAGATGTTGAAAATGGTTAACAGAGACGTGATATGCGGTTCAAACAACCGCATATCATAAGGGTATATGACATAGCGCCGCACCGTATTTAATCGCGTGGCTAGAACAAGTCAGGTAGTGGTAGATAGGTGTGCTGGTGGTAGGATATATTTTATATCCGCCCGGATAGCGACCACCGTACACAAGGTGTTAAAACCCGCCATAGTTGCCCACGTAAGTACGTCGTGTTACGAGATCAGGCTGTATATCCAGTTCCAACAGGCCGGCATAATAGGGTATCGGACTCATTTTTGTTCTTTACTATTATCAAATATTTACATAATATAAATTATAACACAGAAGGAATTATTAAAATCCGGTAAAAAATCAACAAGTTATAAGTCTTTGAATTTCGGTGGAAGGGGTAATTAACAAGAAACAGAAAAGAGACGAAATATCCACATGTGACGTCATCGGGAATTACGACGCGTGCGAAAAAAAGAGATGAAGCGATATCCCCACATCACGCCCACTTCTGCACATTACAATATTTTAAATATGAATTACTCGCTCATTTCTTAACCAATTTTTATGCAGTTTTCGCAGGAGTGCTTCTTTTTCGTATTATTAACGATTACATATAGAATAATGTACAAAATCAAGCATAGGCCGGTCCCCTATTGTATCGACTATCGAGGGGTAATCATTTCTCGTCAGTCGACAGTCTATTGGACCCCACTCCACTTACCATCAGGAGCAGTAGGATCACTACCGTATCCATATAAAAAAATCACATCTCGGATATAAGCTTATATCAGTAACAAATTAGTATTTGTAGTTTTATAATTTGAGACGCCGAAATATTGAACCTTTGTTAACCCTGCACCTCAATGTTTTATAGCATTTAGTGTTATAATATACAGAGCTATTGGTAGAGTTTATTACAATAAATAAACCCCTTAAACAATCGTAAATATTTTCAAAATCTGAACCAAAAATAACGTCCCTTTTACAACAGTAGATAACAAGCATAATAAATCCTATCAAGCACTTTAGTTTGAAGCGCTTTTTATCTTAAAACCCCTTTTAATATGAACCTCAGTTCAATTGGTGCTCTATCTTAAATTATATTTCAACTTTAAAACTATTTCAGAAACCTTTTTGTTGAAGCGCTGAAAGTGACAGAGCGTTAGCGCTCGAAGCCCGAGTAATGATATTATTGAAGATTCTACAGCGAAATAAAAAAAGGAATTCTTTTTATGTGAAAATGGTATGGGTTGATATTATGTTCGATAATAGGGTACCAGACTCATTTTTGTGCTTTACTATTATCAAATATGTACGTTATATAAATTAAAACACAGAAAGAATTATTAAAATCCGGTAAAAAATCAAGAAGTTATAAGACTTTCTATTTCGGTAGAAGGGGTAAGTAACAAGAAACAGAAAAATAAGGCAATACCCACATTTGACGTCATCGGAAATTACGAGGCATGCGAAAGAAAGAGATGAAGCGATATCCCCACTACGCGCCCACTTCGGCACATAGTAATATTTGAAATATGAATTACTGGCTCATTTTTTAACCAATTTTAATGCAGTTTTCGCAGGAGGGTTTCTTTTTCATCGTATTAACCATTACATATAGAATAATGTACAAAATCAAACACAGAACGGTCCCCTATTATGTAATTTTAATTCTAAGAACATCCTGTTGTTATCATGGTCATTTTTTTTTTTTTTTTTTTTATTCACAACTTGAAATATACACATAATATTATCTTACTCTTAAAAACAATTCAATTACAAATAAACATTTTGGTGTAATTTCTAAAAATAGTGAACACAACACGCAATTAACCTTTTTTGTACTTGCTATATGTATGTTATTATAAACAAATGAAAAAGGATTAAAAATAAAGCAAAAAGTAAAAACTAATCATTATCAATAATTTTTAAAACATGAATTCTAACGGAAGCCTGAGAATCAGAGAATATATCGAGATTCGATCTAATTTCATTACTGTATGAACAGAATCTATATTATAATGGAGAGTGTTGACCGACGTTTGTCCGACAAAATGGTAACCAAAAACATTTTCTATTAGCTAACCGGCTGCCAGGTCGGGGAACCTCTAATTTGACCTGTGTGAGAAGTTCTGAGCAATCCACAAGGCCATGGATTATTTTAAAAAGATACAATATATCACATGCTTTACAGCGTACTTCTAAAGTTCTCATTTTGTAAAATTTTAATCTGTGACTATAACTAGACAATATTTTACATTTATTGTTAACGTAAGATAGTTGATATAGGAATCTTTTTTGGATTCTCTCTAGTCTACCAGAATGCACTGCATATTTAATTTATAGTTAGTTAAAATTAAATTGGTGGCTGTGATTTTTTGTGACTTCTAGCAACTTGTTAACAAAAATCAAGCCGTGACGAGATTACACAGGGTATTTTGACATTGCGTTACTAAATGCAACCACAGTTACCTTCTGAACCATAACACTTTATAATAAATTACTTGTTTCGAAGACGTTAAATAAAAAGTGTAAGTGACGAACAAAATAAATATCAATACAAAGTATTATTATTTTTACTCTCAGAGAATTCGTCGTATCGGCAACATCATAATTTCAGTCAGAAATGCACTCACGCACAAACTATATTCGCACTAAATTACGAAATGATCAAAAAATCATAAAAGTAAAAACTATTTTAGTGAAAATAAATACTAGGAAAACATAAAAATGCAGAGTATAAATAAAATACAGTTTATAAAACCAACAAATCAAACAACTCCAAATATTCGACACAAACCGATTTCATTTAAATGTTCAAATCATTTCGCATTACATGGAAGTGATTAAATCCGATTAATTCATTTGATCCGATTAATATTTGGAATACAAATCTTACGATCATTTTAATTAACGAACATTATAACAAGGTGGGAATGTAAATTGAAATTGCTGTTAGGGTGACTTTTGTGTCGCTAATTGGGTTATCTATTATTATATCTTTAAATGAACTGAATGAATTATGTGAGAAATTAATAATTTGGAGCCTCTGTCTTTGGGGATTAGTAATCTTTAGTAATATTGAAGTATTTTCTGACTTATATTACGCTTGTGATCAACCAACCCGCACCGTGCCAGCGTGGTAGATAAGGTGTGAACACTCCAACAGCCATATTCTTCCTTGCCATTAATAAATAAAATAAAATACTTTATTTATCACGTAGGCGAACAAAGTTACACTGATACGTCAGAATAATGTATAAGAATAATAATTATTATTTCTAAATAACAATTAAAATTACTTATATAACTATGGACATTTTAAATTAGGCATAAAATTTATAAGGAATACAAGGTACAAACCGAAGTAGCCAGTTCGGGCTGGCAAGAATGGGGAAATAAAAGGATAACGCATCGCGATCCTCACCGGCGAGGACAAGAGCCCTAGCCCATCTAACCTAGCAGCCTTTCTACTAGCTACCTAAATGATGACTGCCCGAAGAAGAAAGGCAGAAAGAAACTCCGAGCTTACTTTTTTGTCATCAATCGAATTTGCTGTTACTTTTGCTTTTACAACGTTGGATGAAACTAACTCATTAGGGTATTAATTTAGCATTTACTTATACTTTTTTCAGTTCATAAAGAAGCCTACTGACAATAATAGAGGTAGTTCACGACCAGCATAAGATCACTGTGTACTACAGGAATGATGTAACTGCTAATGACGTCTTTATTACTAAAAGCTAATGGTGCAACTAATGTAACATACAATACGGCTTATTTTCAATCCAAAATTTAATAGCCGTCGACTTGCGACCACATTACAAAAGTTATTTGTTTTCTATCATCAGAAAAAACTGCAAATTGTACCAAAAACTTAGTTCACAGATCAATTGCGCTACCAGAAATTCAATGAAGCGATTTGTAAGAACTGCTAATAAACAACCGTAAATAACGCTTCACAGAATTAACAATCCTAACAATAAATTATACATAAACGTATTGCGCTGGCAAATTCTAAAAACTGGAACAGAATATAAATCTAAATAAACTGCATACATGCAGCATTGAGATTAATTTCGACGACTATTAAAGTATATAGCACTAGCTTCTATTCCTGGCTCTACCTGTATATTTTTTTTTATTGTTTGAGCAATGCACTCTACATTTATTGGAATTAAATGTAATATATTCAGTCTAGTAATAATTAGGTGTACTTGTGTGCTAAATTTCATGCAAATCTATTCAACGGATTATGAAAGATGACATGACAAACATCTTTACAAACATTCACGTTTATAATATTAGCAGGATTGGAGTCGAGCCAAGCCAGAAGTTAGCCCAAACGATCGTGGAGGTTGAACGGATAAAAACAAACCAAATATAGCACTCGGAACCCAATCAGCGGGCAACAAGCGCATTCGAAAAAATCAAAATTCAATTACAGGCAGGGTACGCGCGGGTTCATAAAATCGTTGTACTACGCGATGGGAATGAACGGTGCGAATGAATCGGCTCATGTAGTTCGCCAATAGTTCGTCCCTTTCAGTTCATTTAATTCCGCACAGATGGCGCTGATACTCAGAATATTAAAGCATTCCATAAGATATAACTTCGGTTAACGAGTACTGTCAGAATTTTGGCAAACATCCCGACTGACAACGTAACGTGATTTTCTCCGCAAGAATATTATTTATGTGGTTTTAAGTGGTAATCAATTATCACATTAACTATGTTGAAGAGTTTATCGAGTTAACTTTTCCTTACAATAGCTATACTTAGCTACAGAAATTAATGAAGTGGATTTACCTACCTCGATAGCCTCTTGCCTTCCTACGAGAAGCTTAGCAACCACTTCGCACTAAGCCCTAATTTCTAACAAATCATGAACTGATTCAAAAATCCCAAAAAGGACTCTAAACACTGTCAACAAACGAACTAAAACTTCAAATAAACGAGCATCACTACCCAAATTCCATGCGAGCTAACATTCGATTGCTTTCTTCGGTGCGGCCTTTTGGCCTTTTCGCTTGCATTGTACGACCATTATAAAAGAACCAATCCGATATAGCAAGTGATTCGCTTTTATAGGTTGAGGGCTTCTTTGACGTGGTCCTTGATGTGTGAAACGCGGCCAAAACTTACCTTTGTACCGTACATTTATGCAATTACTCTTTGATGTTTAATATAAATTTAAAATTAAGCGGATAAAAGGCTTTTTCATTCAGTTTATAGTTCAAGAGATTGTTGATTCTATTGAACCGTTCAGTTTAATGTTATTACTTAGTTTGATTAGAATGAAAGGTGTGATTAAAACGTAGTTCAGCAATGGATCAAAAACTATTGTTGCGATCTGTTATATATTCGAGATATATGGGACTCGCTCCTGCGGCCCCATATCCTATAACATTCGTAGAAGTGTTTACAAGAGCCCGCCGTGGTCGGACGCCACGGCAGCCAGCCTCAGTAATCAGTCGTCAGAAAACTCCTTTCGGGAACACTCATCTTTTCTAATCCTAGCTTCATGTAAAATAATGAATGCGAGTTCTATGTATTTTCTAATAAATCCGTGTTGTAAAGAAGTCTCTTTTAAAAACCGTTTCTCGAGGCCCCGTGTAAGGGATTGTTATCCACGTCCGGTACTCGGCAGTAAATAGGCAAGCTATTAGTTAAAACGAAGCTATGCAGACAATTCTGACTATAGACACTAGTGGCAAAGTCTCCATATAACTTGATTCTTATCAGCTTCCCTTACGAAATATTACAACCTTGGGGACCGGTATGCAATCATCCGTCGGCCTTTTATAGTCCACTACAGCTGCTTGAGATTTTTCCCTTCTTTCTTAACTACCCTCCCACCCGTACTGGTGATATCTTAACCTTAAACTGACCTATTAAATAGTATGTTATGTTAAACATAAAAGCTAAAACAATAACTGAAACTATAAACCTGAATTTCCATTGCTCCCCAAACCAATCAGCGAAAACGAACCAACATTCCAATCAGAACAAAAGACATTATTAGCGTAATACATGTAAAATATGGTAAATAAAAACAGCAACAAATCAATTGAGACGCGAATATATGCGCCCGATGGACCAGAAGGATTCTCAACAAGAATAAAACGAAATGTTTTCGTTTATTTGCGAGAAAACTAAGCGAATTCTTCATAGCTCGTGCTTCGTTTGTTTGCGAGAAAGCGACTGGCCAGTTCATTTTTTATTCTCTTTTATTCCGGCACGCGGGTAATAAATACGAGGAAGTTTATTATTTACACAAAAAAGTGGTCAACTCTGAGAGAACTTAGACTTCAACGTATAAAAATCAATCTTTAATTATAATATTAGAAAGCTTGGGACCTGCCCCTGAATAATATAATTATTTTACTGTCTTTTGATTTAAGTACTTTACCCCTATTCTTTGCTATGTGCAGTTATCAAATTTTAACGGACATTACAGAATGAAAACCAAAGAACACTGATGATTTCTTATGTTATGGACTGACTGACAGTCACCAAATGACCACGAAGGTTGCAAATTCTTCGAAACATCGGGAAAAAACTGTGATATAAGAAACCGCGATAAAATATTTTTATTTCAAAGGAAACTGAATCTAAATCCGTCAATCCGTTTTACTTCGCCACTGACAGAAACGTTAAACATATAACACGCCTCCTAGAGTTAAAAAGACATAAACAGACAAGCAAACAAACGCGGCACGAACAAGTGTTCAGTGAAAGTAAATACTGCGTGAAATTGAAAGAACATCGATCGCCGGGCGCGGATCGGATGCCGGGCCGTCTCGGGCCGCGCGCCACGCTCTGCACTCACTCAATCTAAGTACCACTCACATACAGCGGTGGTACATTTGCGCCGAGCCGTTTTTACATACTCGACTCGGATCGTTTTGGAAGGCTTTTTTGACCTTCATTACACGCGATTTGTTTTTCGGCTAATCTGGAATCGATTGTTTGATTACTTGATTATCTGGCTCTGTTTTTGGCTTGGGTATCTAAATTTTGGCGAAAGCAGTATGGCTTATTTTAATGTTTTGTCGCCATTCTTTGGTAAGTGATTGGCCTCTAGTATATATACAAGGTGTTCTGGAAGTTTATAAATAGCACATATTGCTTATAATATTTTGCTGGCCTATGATGTTAGAAAAGTATGAATTCTTTTGTCAAGGATTAACAATACTATATGAATAATGTTGTAACAAAATTGTGTTTGGACAACACAAATTACACTTAAATTAAATTTTCCTTGAGATTGAATACAATTCACGACTTCTAGCAGTTTTTACAAATGTTACAATATTATCAACGTGTCCAGAGAGGGCTCAGGTCAAGTTTCTGTAGACTTCGTCTCACTCACAGAATAACTACAAAACAATTACACACAAAATATTGTTTTATAAAAAAGTAAATACTCATTTTTAACACCTTTTACTTTTATCCTAGCTATTTCCATAAAAATATGTTTTTAACGTAATCACTGCTTCAAGGAAACAAGTTAGGAAATGGATTAATCTTCACTCAAAACAATCAAACCTAACCCATCAAGCATCAGCTTCATTTAGCAAATACAAAGTTCACAGATCCATCACACACAATGTTTGCTACCAACTTTGTCCCCCACACCGACTCCTGACTGCGCCCGCGGTCACTCCAATCAAGCATAAACACTGCCGTTTCGTTGTCTAATGGCATATTCCGCTTGTTTTTCCTCTCGCAAAAATTTACGTCTTCTGCCCCAGCGTGTGAAATTGCTTTATTTTGTCCCAAAACGTAATGAGGATAGGAAGAAAATCATGTCAAATGAGGGCTTCCGCTCCTCAGGATGCAACGTTATGTGTGTTTGCGGAAAAATACACTTCAAACAATTTTAACTTTCATGCGGTTGGAATAAGGCATATGTAGAATGAATATGGGCGAATATTTTCATTGGCTTTGGTGTATGTTTGAATTTTGGTTGATTTTTCTTTGTTACTTTCGAAAATTTGTCTTGCGCCCGTAATTTGTGCCGCGTAATAAGGATACGCTTTATTTAGTTATTCATACGTCTCGCGAACAATTTCGATTCCGTTTGTTATAGATGGCCTCATATTTTTTGTAGCATTATAAGGCGGTGGAGAGACAAACGTGATAAACGCACCGCTATGAATATGCATTAAAATGAACAGGCGTATGACAGTAGCCAAAAGGTCCATATAAGCCAATTCCTGCCGGCTTCCCTTTTGTAATATGCAAGCAAACTATTAAATTATATTTTTAATAAATAAATAATTAATATTTATAACATAACAGCTTATAATTAGTATTAGTACCTATTTTTTATGTCGGCTTTCGTTCCGGGAGCGAACTGGAATCATTTAAAAATAACTGGTTCACTATAGCGCAGGATCGTGATTCATAGAAGCATCTTGGGGAAGCCTTTTCCAAACATTGGGATTTTACAGGCTAATGCAATACAATACAGTACAATTTCCTTTCAGAAAATTTCACCCGTCACCACTAGCGTATGTTATAACTAATCAACAAAACTGCAACAAACACATATCTAGATGAACACAAATAGCCTTTAAATCAGCAAAAACAACAGCTTCAAGATATACTATGACATTACATCCAACCATTGTAATTTCAACTAAACATCTCCATTATACAATAGCACTAACAAGCCCATGAAGTAGAACTAATTAAACGATGAGCAGTAGACCCGCTGGATAATATTACTGCAATATGTAATGCCCGGCACGCGATCTTGGCTGTACACATCACTAATAGCCAATTAGCCGATGCCACAATGCACCTTGATTAGCTGGTCATTGTCAACGCTTGTCTCCAGTTCAATTCAAGACTGCTAATTAATACAGTAGAAGCCGTCTGCCAGTTGACGTTCTGTTCCTGATGTCCTAACTGGTTTGTAAATTGGATTTTAGATTAAAATATTTGGTGATACTTATATTGTGTTGGTGATGTTTTAGGTGCGATTGAGAGCTCATATTAATTTGGATAAACGTTGATAAGAATAGAATACAATAGTTTAACACTGACAATACATAATACAAGGCTTTAATTGCTAGTCAGAATCAGAAACAGGTGCGGTAGAAACTACCGTGTTGAAGAGTTTAGTTCCCTCCTTTATTCTTAAACTGACTTTGTATATAAAAATAGTTTACTGCTTCGATGGCGTAATTCTGAGGGTTGGTCCTAGGGTCGGGCAACGTGGTGATATTAGGGTTTTCTGCTCGAAAAAATGCAATATCAAACAGAAAATTGCAGCTATATCGATAAAATTCATTGAATGTTTTGGTACGTATTTATTTAGATTATAATTAAATTAGCTTATAATTTTTTTTTTAATATTGAAAAATCATCGCTAAGTTGAATTGTAATTCGAAGTCCATGTGATGCTACTATTACTGAGAGGTTTTGACATTTAACAGGAAAGTTTTTTTTTGTATCAGATCCCGCAGTTAATACCGGGGAAACCTGTAAATGGGATTACAATCCCCCGGCTTATCTACTGCAGGGCCCTGGAGGAAAATTGGGAAACGATATCTGGAGAAGGTGTGGGGGAAGAAAAAGGAACCTTCTTAGGATGGGTGGAGGGGAGAAGACCAGGATATACTTGTGAGCTCTCATAGGCTTCAATGTGTACTTACAACCACGAGGTATACACTCTGGACTGTATGCCTAGGGCCGCGGCAAATGTCTCTCCATGCATTCGGTGTAAAGACCGACCGCACAAGTATTGCCTCGAAGGGGACATGAGAGGGGATTCTTCTACAGTCATGTAGAAAAATGAGGAACCCCGCGTCCAACTCAAACACAACTAAATACACAAGCCTGCGACCAATAGAACAACTTAACACATACTGCACAAACTATCCAACAATTCCAACAACATTTTGTATCATTCAATCTTATTTACAAGTTAATACACTGAAATGGTAAAATCTTGAGAAATTTCGCGGAATAAATTACTCAGTTTATTACATTCGTTGACCCTGAGGCCATTTACAAACGTCAAAGGAAAAAATAAGTTGGAAGTCCGCCACGTCATTAACATATATAGATACAGATTTGTTTCGTCGCGTGACCTATAAAATGCACAACTGAGTTATGGGAGTAATAACTGGCTAGTGGAAGGAATCTCATATTTGTATATACATTAATGAGGAATCAGGGAAACTGTCCATTTGATTGTAAACGTTTGACTATAGATAGTAAAAAAAGTATTGAAATAAAACTATTTTTTGGATTCATATTATAGTTATAGAACATCAAGATACTGAGCTCATTCTCAATCATCAGACCCTCAGCAGCTAAAACAGAAATGTATAATTGTAAAATGTAGGTAGATGACCATGAAAGCTACAAAGTCTTCGAAACGTCGTAAGATAATTGTAATATTAAAAAACCGCCATAAAATCCGAAAAATTGTTTCATTTCAAAGTCTAACATTCGCGTAATCATAATAAAATTTTATATTAAAAAAAACATTTCATTGCACAACATTACGTTGAATACCTAGATATAGTAAGTACCTAGATATACCTAGATATAGCCTCATAAATGCGGCCGGTGAAGTAAACCTCACACTAATGTCTGGCCAACCATAACACAATAGCATTCGTACCCTTCCTTAATATTCATTTTGTTATCTTTCACATAATATTCCAATGAACTATAAAAACTGCTAAAAAATACTGCAATATCCTCATTATAACTGATATCAACTCACCATAACCGAATCGTAAACGGCTGTTACATTAGAGAACACCTGAAGTCACTAAGCCCTTAAGGTGTGCCAATGAATAATTTAGCAGTACCTTCGTAAGAGCCCTCGCTCATAATATGGCGTCTAAGTGATTGATGTTACATGGAAACGTGTCCTTTGTAAATATTTTGAGAACACGTGCGCATTTCCGAGTATCTTATGAAGAAAATTATGCTCGAATCAATCAGTCACGGTGAATCAATTAGGTAAGCACCAGAATATGCTTTTTAGCGTCTCTTCCTGAATAGAACTGGTGAATTATATCATACTATTATAATGACATCACATTATAGTATATGATAGGGGGAACCATCTTATCATGGGAGAGAATACGTATGGCGAAAAGTGGGTGTATAAGTTACGCCTCCGCCTATCCCTTCGGAGATATTTTAGGTACGTGTGTGTGTGTTTTGAGTTTTGATGATCAATATACTATGCCTATGACCGAATCTTTCCACTGCACTAATTACCTTTTAACTTCTTTAAAAAAACTGGACAAGTGCGAGCTGGATTCGCACATCGAGGGTTCCGTACAAACTTGTACGTAAGGTACTTATTTAGATAAGTAAATTTGAACTTATATACTTAGGTATATAAGTTCAAATTTAACTAACTAAATTTTACTGTTCGATCCCTAGGAACGGTTATTCCACTAATCGCAAATAATAAATTTATAAATATACATGTATCTGCTGCTTTTATTGCATGATGCTAGGTCAGTGTGAAGTACATTGTAGGTGTTAATTCCCTTGTGAAATCTATAAAATGCGATAATATGGGACATAAACGGACATACTTCTTGATCGTGTTGTCTTACAAGTTTGATTTTTATAGTTGAAAAAGACCGCAGATCTGTATTCGATATTACAAATTTCAACTTCTACGCGTTTTTGACAAATAAGACATTAACAGACAGATAGACATACGGAAGTCAAATAATACTATAAGAGTTCCTTTTTTAATTTATTTATTTATTTACATATCAACACACAACCATTATATTTTAACCTATGGAACCCTAAAAACTAAATATAAACATCTCTAAATACAAATCTCGGATAAGAAACTTCTACGAAAAATCTAAAGCCGGTAAAAAATACTCGACAAACATTCCAATGCTATCCGAAAATAAACAGACGATTTCCAATCCGAAACATCTAATTAAACGGAATTTTCCGACAGAATTCCGCCGGGCTCGGCACTCACTCGTCCCAAAAATTCTTTCGCCTATAAAACGTTTTGGAAAACACTTGCCAGCGAGTTACAACCTGAGGTGTTAAGGCCTCGTTCACACCGAGTTGCATCGGTTTGCGCGATAATACCAAATCACAGTGCATACATAACTGTAGCTACATAAGTCTATAATAATAAATTGGTAATGCTTTTAGTTTAAATCTGATCAAGTTTTATTCCGAAATAGTTCTTAAAATTATAGTGGCTGAGTTTACTATTCGAAAGACAGTCAGACAGAAAGAAAGATAATACATGCTAATATCTTTAGGGCATTGCATAGCTTTGTAAACATCGGTGATTCGACAGTCAGTCGGTCAATATTACATAAGCATCAAAGAGAACTGTGGGTCTATACTTTACTTATTTTCCATGACATGGGAGACGAGGCCTGAACAGTGATTACGTCAACTATATTAATTTAAGTATTCATTTGTAAATATTATACCTATACTGACTTTTTTTATACGAGCACGGTGAAGTGACCCCGCCGCATCTGATGGTAAGTGGAGTGGGACCTAATAGAAAGTCGACTGTCGAGAGATGATTATCCCTCGGCAGTTGACACAATCATAGCGGCCTGTTGGAACCAGAAACGTAGGCTTACTTTTGGTAACAATAACAGTACTAAAATTCTACTTTCATTACACTTGAATGGTCCCACAATGTTCAACAATCACGTGAAGGTATTGGATAAGCCCTCGCTCCATTATTACTGAAGTCACGCTGTTGAATTTCTACATATAATAATAATAATAATATCAGCCCTGTATTATATACTCGCCCACTGCTGAGCACGGGCCTCCTCTACTACTGAGAGGGATTAGGCCTTAGTCCACCACGCTGGCGTAGTGCGGATTGGTAGAGTTCACACACCTTCGAAATTCCTATAGAGAACTTCTCAGATGTGCAGGTTTCCTCACGATGTTTTCCTTCACCGTTAAAGCGAACGATAAATTCACAAAGAATACACACATGATTTTTTAGAAAAGTCAGAGGTGTGTGCCCTTGGGATTTGAACCTGCGGACATTCGTCTTCGCAGTCCGTTCCACACCCAACTAGGCTATCGCCGCTGTTGAATTTCTACATACTACATACATTTTAATCGCATTCGCTCTAATCTCATCTTGCGAAACGCTTAAGCACTTTACCATACCTAAAACGTGCGATATTTTCCTGTCTAAACGAACCCTTACTAGTGGATTTATTATTCCGACATCTACTCACCTAATCACCACACTTGCTAATTCCCCTGATTCATGTGTGGCAGCGGCTTTAGGTTATCAAATATGGTATTTTATAATGTTTAAAGGTTTAAATGAGCCCACGAAAGGGTTTCAAACGTGAAAGTTTGCTGTTAACATTTATCTACTTCGTAGGTTCTCAAACTTATTACGCCTACTGATTGAGAGTCGATTTTCTAGCACTCCCTAGAATTTCTTTATTGTAAACTAGCTTTTGCCTGCGTGACAATGTTTTCCAAAATAAAAAGCCTCAGTAAAGAATGCTGTATCTCTTAAAGATCGTCATATTAATGCCGCTCTGTTTTCCAAACCGGCATAGTTATGTCGACTGGCGAAAAATAATCTCTCCATGTGAAGACTCAACTTACAACCAGGTGTAATACTCTGAATTTCCTGTGCAAGTAAAAAAATAACTACTTAAAACAAGAACAATCACTTATACTATCACAGATAAAATTTACGTAAAGTGACAAGTTTGTTCATAGAATGCAATTTGCTGATCACATCCGTGTATAGAAAGACAATGAAGTGTATGTTTGTGTCATGAATAACAGGAACTATGGGGGTCTTTTGAAAACCTTCGAACCACAATATCCCGAAGCAAATATTTACGGATCACGCAAATATCCAATAGCAAAAAAATCTTTATCGTTTATTTTCTTTTGTTATTACGTGAACAAGCAAACGTCTATTGGAGGAATATATTTTAAACAAATCTCGGGTAAACCTTATTATAAATATGTGGCCACATAAAAAATACTACTGGGAATCAACCCTAGGATATACAGAATCACAGGCCATATGCCCCAGCAGTGGCCTCCTTAACTTATCCAAAGCTCTGGGCATCAAATATTTGCGAGATATTTTTTACCCAATTTCTGAAGAAGGGTAATGATTTTTCTTTATGGCCTATGGAAACGTGAAGCCCGTGGAAGCACGAGGTCCATTAAAGTGCGAGGCTCCTTGAAGCAAGAAGCTCTTGGAAACGTAGGAGGCATCCCAGATTGTAGATTGAACAGTTTAAAAAACACCATCACATTCAGATTACAACACATCAAGCATTTATCCCGGAAGGGGTATGCAGAGGCGCAACCAGGGCACTCACTTTTCGCCAAGTGTGTTCCGTCCCATGACGTGATATGTTGCGTACCTATCGCCATATCAGGCACAAATTCCAGACTCCGGGCTGATACTGAGCAGAAAAACCCAAATATCACTTCGACCGACCCGGGATTCGAACCCAGAACCTCAAAGCCGTACCGCGCATGCAGTACAACTATACCAAGGCAGTCATTCAGATTACATTACCGTTCTTCCCTATTCAAACGTCACACAAGACAACAAACCATCATCCGTTAACCTTACAAGTCTAGAATCGATTAGTGGCGAAAGCCAAGCGTAGCCCCCCGATGACCCGGTTCGCAAAGCCGACGCTCTTGCATTCCTGATCGAGGCATGCCGTGTATACGTTCTAAGTTCCGAACATGGCAACTGCAGCTAAGATGGTTAATGGTATGGACACGTAATATATTTGTAGAGACGTATCTGGAAGTATTGGAGCGATTATGAAACTAGTTTATAGTTTAAACATCATTTTAGAGTAGAATTCGATATGGCAAGTACATAATTATAAATATAATTAACTGTGGTACATTCTCTGCAAAATGGGTTGAATATATCTCGAGCAACGTCCATTATTCATCGAGGTTCAGACCCAGAAGCGAACACTGGAATAATAACTGTGTTTCGGTACTTCAAGAGTTAAAGATTTCAGATCATTTAATATTAAACTATGTTATAAAGAGGTAACTTTGGACCGGTTCTGACATTGCTAACCGCTAATTGCAATAAACAATTCTAATCGCTTTTTCTATCTATTTCAAAAAGAAACCAATCAGAACGAAGTTTATTTGATATGGTTACAAAATTATGAATTATTTTGATTTGTTCATTCTCGGAACCGAATTGAAAATTAAAATTGGGACTGTCTACTGAAAACGGCTTTAAGAGAACGCTGTCCCTGAATAACATAGCATTATTTAACTTTAATATAACATAGTATCGTCACCACAACTACACAATCTAATATAAAGAAAGAAAAAGATTTATTGCAGACACAATTTTAAAAAGACACAAAACTACTTTAATCAAAGAAAATTACTTTATTTTTGATAAAAAAAATAATATAAATATCTCACATATCGCCGACGCTACATATTATACAATATAAAACCACCAAACAACAACAAAAAATCCACAAGCAAATCCCATTAACAACCACAAAAAGTCCAGACCAAATCGAGCTAAGCCCATTATTAGCCCAAAAATCTCATTGGGTAAGACGTTAAGAGGAAGTGGCCCGCGGGGCACAATGTGGCCCAAAAGGCCCACAACGCTTCATTCATATTTACGGCGGCATGAAATTGAAGTGCAGACGCGAAACAACTATCGCTAACGTTACCCGACACTTAAAACCCTTCGGAACAACGTATTGTGCGAAACGGAGGGAGCCCTCAGTGAGCTAGGGGAAAGTTAACAGGTTTTCTGTTTCATTGAATTTTGGTAATTTGAAATTGCTGAAGGTGGAAGAGTGACTTTTTTACTGAGTGCACTAGTTTTTCTTAAATAACTCATGATAAGATGGACACATCGGTTGCTAGGATTGTCTTTGCGCATTCAAAAAAACACAAATAATGGAAGGGTCCTACATATAATAGTACAAGTGCAAAAACACAACTTTACAGGAAAGCCATTAAAACATTCTAAACATACTGAGGTATAACATTGCAATGTTCATGAGCACTCACACTACAGCCGAGCGTGTGGCACCGCCTTACTAAAAAAACTGCCAAAACTGCAAGGCGCATCTCTATTCAACTTCACTTCGATTGCCGTCTGTGCCGAGCGTCGGCCATTTTTTGACCATATATTTTGAATAATTCATACAATAATGAAGAAATGATAATAAATAATTTTAACATATGGCGTATTTACAATTTACAACGCCTTTCAATACCACAACACACAATATCTTCAAGCTGCTACAGAAGTATAATATCATTGTCACTGTAGCTTATTATAATTTTTGAATATTTGTTGATTTTATAGAAGCAAAACAAACATAGGCTGTAAATTATATTAAAAATTGCGTGAAAGCGGCTGAACAGCTTTTGATTTGGGTTCCACCACCACGTTCAATGAAACTCTAGTTTACAAACCGACCAAAACACATTCAAGAAACATGATGACGATGGGATAAATAATGCAAATAAATTCAACGCGGCCGGTTCGACAGCACAGCTACTACTAATGAAAATGAAATTATTTATTAACAAAAAATACAAGGTATACAAAATTATCTTGCTTGTTTTTAAAAATATTTGTCCCGAGTTTCGATAAAGCGAATTAATTTTATAAATATTTGGAAAGAACTCGTAGCATTTTAACTTTGTAGTATTAAAATATTCAAATTAATTTGTTATACACACAAAAGCGTATTTAAAGGAATATTCTGATTTTATAACTTTGTTACTGCGAGACAACTTATTGGTTGATACTCAAACATTGCAAAACAATAAGTTTAATGAAACAAACATTAAAGTTTAGACAAATATTTTCTTTAAGAGGCGAACAAATAAAATCAATGGATTCGCTATTACGATGTAGGGTTGCCAGAGTACGGCTAGGAACCCTACTTTTTTATTATTTAGTAATAACCATTTTTTTTATTATATTTTAGTCAATTGTACTCTACAGAAATGATTTTTTAGATGGAACAACAAGGCCAACTACCTTAACCACTGTAGGTACTGTATGTGTATTTTTAAAGACATAAAGATCTGCATCCACTAGTTTTAAACAAATGTACACTTTGCAAAATAACAAACAATTAATACAAAACCTTTATTGTCAATCGCTCCTGTTGCTAATACAGATCAAAAAATATCGGGCCATTAGAGTGTTAAGTAATTTAAAGTTTAGAAATTGCAAAAACTTTCTTCATATATTTTGCAAGCAATGCGACCCCAATACCCTTTTAAACTTGACAAAACTTTGTATTTGCAGTGTAACGCAGACGCAGCGCAGCATAAAAAAATCCCGATCAATATTCGCGCATTTACTCACATCACGACAACTGAACGTCAACATTTTATCATTGACAATTTTTATTGAATAATTGAAATATTTTGAAGTTATTATGGATTGTAATTTTTTTAGGGGTTTTTTAAATATATTTTTTTTACCAGTTTGCACCCTATTGACGAGGATGTAAAAAATCTAACTGCATACTGGCATCCGACACAGACTTGTGTGCAAAGCCATCTCTTGCTCTGTAAATAAATACAGTGACAGGCATGTGATAGTTATAAATTGATATTAAACAGATGTAACTCGCAGCTTCGTCCGTGTGAAAAGCCTTTCTCGCTACAAAAGTCCCTATATCACAGCAGCCATCTATGACATCGGCGCCATTTAATTAAAAATGTGAATTTTCCAACGGGAGCAAATTATCAAGATAAATAGCCTATGTTAATCATGACATGGTCTCTTGAGGCAAATGTCACCCAAATCCGTTCAGCTGTTTCTTTTTTTACTTCTAATAAACATCTAACTATCCAAACATTTTTACAAACACGTTTTATAATATTAGTAAGAATAGGTAGCTATTCTTACTAATATTATAAAACGTGTGACTGCCTCGGTGGCGTAGTTGTATTGCACGTCCGGTACAATAGCGCTCTGAGGTCCTGGGTTCGAATCCCGGGTCGGGCAAAGTGATATTTGGGTTTTTCTGCTCAGTATCAGCCCGGAGTCTGGAATTTGTGCCCGATATGGCGATAGGCTCGCCCCCTATCACATCATGGGACGGAACATACTTGGCGAAAAGTGGGTGCCCTAGTTGCGCCTCTGCATACCCCTTCGGGAATAAAATGCGTAATGTTATATATGTATGTATGTAGGTAGCTATCCATACGTCCATAATATGGAGCAGTGTCAGGAGACACGTTTTTGGTATACGGGGAACAACAGAAAGACTGAATCACCTCTTCCTTAAAGGTATCAGGTCGGGTGGTCAATAAACCCGAGCAAGAAACGCTCGAGTCAGAGAAAACACTGAAAGTTAAGTAAGAATAATACAGGCTGATATGTAATAATACTGGAACTGTGTTATATAGTATTCCACTGCTAATAACTAACCTCCAGTACTAAGAAAGAGATCGATATTTACCCGTAAATCTGTTCGAAAATGCAATAGCTTATCCTTTTAAAAGTTTACTAAGAATACAAAATGGGACCTCGCGATACAAAGAAAGATTAAGTAAGTGTCAAAATATTCAACTTATCATTTTCGCTACCAAAAATAATATTAAATAACCCAATCAAGTGCATGCCGGGTTATATTACAGAGTTCCGTGGCTGTTAATATAAAATATTTAATTTTTTTTTCAACTCCTTTAATACTTCAATTTAAATTCAAATATTTTTAAAAGAACTTTCCATTTTGTATATAATTATACCTTTCCATAGTTACGTCGACAAACAAGCATATTATGCATGTGATGCTAAATGATCTCTGATCCATTTATGATTACCTACAATTCCAGAATTATTTGAATAATATTTTTTATTGAAATACAGGCTACACTTAGACTCAAGTTCTTATATCATGAGCGCCACTCCGTACGCAACTACAAGCTGTCAATATTGACCATACTAAAGTCAGTTTGAATGGATTGCAGTACAATTCAGCTGAACACTGTGAATATTCGGAACGCCAAATCTAGTACATAGTACATATATATCGATGACGAAAATAGAAGAATTTAAGGGTTTTATATTTTACTACAGAACCTAATAAACGTAGTAACAGCCACGGCAGTCTTTTGTTGTGAATCGCGGACTTTGAGTTCCAAATGGAAGGGAATGAAAATTTCGCTTTTATTACCATCTCGTACCTTTGTATCTAGAGTTTGCCTTTGAAACAAAGTTTGGGACAAGGCGCGGCGGATTCATATCATTTTTGGCATACGAGTGAAATAGGGTTTTTCATTTGAGGTTTTTCGTAGTTTCAATGAAGTTTGGTAAAAGATTGATCATTTAGGATTAACGCAATATAGGCTACTTTTTATCCTGAAAAGAACTCAGACAAACTGATAGTAAATGGTTCTTTTTTCCAAATCGATGATAATCAAAATCAAAAGTTAGAAGTCGCCCATAAACAACACCACCAGTATGGTCTTTGAATTACAAAGCATTGTGATCATCACTTGAGTGTTGAAACGTAAGATGCTAGATTCGATAATGCCCAACAATTATGTTGGCTAGAATGGCCTTTAATCCTAAACGTCACAACGACACACTCTTGACGATAAAAATAGCCGTTAACAAATTGATAAACATACCCTTGCATACAAAACCTACCACCTAGTTAATATTCCCAAATAACCAAATCTTACTGGACTTCACACATCACACGTCAAATTCCGACGTTATGCACAAGGCGTTCGAGATGCATGTTTCATGCGACGTAGCTAGCTATTAATTCGGTTTACACCAGGCCGAGGTTCAATTATGTATTAAAGCTGTTGTCCAGAACAGTCTGCTTATGACGTATTAGGTTATTGCACCTCCGCCGGAGAAATTGATGTGACGATGAATTATTGAAGGATTTATGCAGGCGATGCAATCTAGCGTTGATTACGAAGGTATTACGTGTGTGTATTACTTGGCCAGGATCTTGTTCCACTTAATACGGTCCTAGTGTTGTGAATTGAAGACTTAGATTTGGTGTGACTGTTGTTATTTATAGACAATGCAATTACTGATTCGGTAGCAGTTGTGTATATCAGCCCTGTATTATATACTGTCTCACTGTTGGGCACGGGCCTCCTCTACTACTGAGAGGGATTATCACTTAGTCGGTGGACTAAGGCCAGCGACTAAGCGACTAGCGTGGTGACGCTGGCCTAGTGCGGTTTGATAGACTTCACACACCCTCGAAAATTTCTATAGAGAATTTCTCAGGTATGCCGGTTTCCTCACGATGTTTTCCTTCACCGTTAGTAGTTGTATACGACTGCAGTGCTGAGGTGTCGTGTTCAATCTCCGAGTCGGGCAAAGTAATATTGGGATTTTGTGCGCGATAAGGCGATAGACTTGCCCCCTGTCACATCATAAGGCGAAATATACATGTGGATATGTGCGTGCACCAGTTGCATCCCCGCCTGCCCCTTCGAGCATAAACGGCGTGTGTGTGTGTGTGTGTATATGTATATATACAGTTGAACGTTAAGCATACTATTATCTAGTAGTTATATATATATATATATATATATATATATATATATATATATATATATATATATATATATATATATATATATATATATAACTACTAGATAATAGTATGCTTAACGTTCAATGTCTAAAGATTATGCGGCAGGTCAATAAAATGTAGTAGTTTGTAAACATCATTTTTGGTTCTATTGTTGTGCGTAAAAGCTGTGGAGGTACCATTAAATATACTAATATTGGCATTTTAGAAAAAAATAAATAAAACTCTTAAATTGACAAAATTTTAAATGTTTAAAAGCTTTGTTAATATAGTCAGTTCTTTGTTTTGATAAATTTATCAACGATCCTTCGCATATATTTTACCAACCAAAAGTTGTTGTCAAGACAACGCTAAAAGTTACAAAGACCTTATTTCAGCCGTATTTTCCCGGACATGTTTGCCTACATACAACAAACCGAGAGAAAAAGCACAAATTAGACGCAAATATTAACAGTGTGCGCGGTTCGCCTTTTCTTTCTTCTTTATCATATTATTATGTTTGTTTCTTTTTTTCTTCTTTAGTTGTCCATATCGTTGAATTTTGCAGATCGTTGTAAATAAGGCGCCGCGCAAACTCTGGCAATAGGTAGACGACAAAATGGCAGCAACGACATTAATTTAAAACAAATACAATATTTCTATGCCAGTTAGAAATAATCAATAAAACTATGATTTAAACTTTCATCAAAACAATAATAAATCAGTAGACTGAAGTACCAATCATAGACACAAAATCCATTTTAAAATAGCACAATTACGCACAACAATCATTGGTATAATCCCACATAATCCAAACGACGACGTGTGCCCGTAAAATTATTTCATCGCCGATACTATGGGAAATAAAATGGAAATTTGATGAGCATGGTAATGACGGGGAAAGCGGGAGTGGCGGGGAGAGGGGCAACGAACCGTCACGTCAACCGTTTCGACTCAATTCTGCGGCTTAACGATGACGGAAACAACGGACGTGGCAGTGTGTGAATTGAAATAGCTAACAATCCATTCATGAGGAATAAGGTCGCGCGAATTGCGTTGGTTATTGGTCGAGATGATGTTCCTTCTGGAAATTAGTTAACACGAAATTTGGCTGGCATTAAAGTCGTCCTTCTCTAAAAGAAAATATAGGCTTTATTTAAAACTGCCTTTTTCCAAGACAAAACTTAATAAACATATTTTCAACTCGGTAGGTAGGCAGGTACTTCTGATTCAGTCCTTATTTTCCTATTATAAGTTATTATTTTAGTCGTATTATGTACTAGCTAGTAGCTACTTACTGGTGGTAGGTTTCTCATATCTGAAAGCCCGCCTGGGTAGGTACCACCGCAATGTGTATTTCTGCCGCCAAGTAGCAGTGTGTAGTCACTGTTGTGTTCCTGTTTGAAGAATATTATAGCCAGTGTAACTACTGGACATAATAAGACTTAACCTCTAATGTCTAAAGATGGCGAGCGCAGTGAAATACCAAGCAATACTATGTAATTCCAGGTGTTGAATGGTGTTCCTACTGTTTATGGGTGGTCATATCGCTTACCGTCAGGCAAATGGCAAGCTTGGCTCGTCATTCAAACTAATAAAATAAAATAGTTGACGGTAAATAAGTAAAGTAAAAATCACTAGTAGCAAATATGTCCATAAACATAATATTTGACTCAACAAAGGAATACGAGTGCCATGTTACATCGAATATAGAACAAATAAAGCAGTTTCCGAGAAAACAACGAATATAAATGCAAACACGTGGAATATTCTCTAGTAGGTACTGTTTCGTAGAATCCTTTGAGTGATAATATTTAAAAAAACTAGACACTGCTGTACTCATAAGATATTGATAAACAAATTAATTAACAAATATAGGTTAAATATCATGTAATGTTTTATTTGTGTCTATGTATGATCAATAAATATTGTGCTATATTTTTATAATATGTATGTACAAGATGTTTGACATGTGCGCTCTAGACTGCCATTTCAGTTATCTTTTCTTATTCTAGCCAAAGGTTGTCTGGAAGAGATTGCGTCGAGCGATAAAACAGCCAATTACACCTCCTCTGTGCCTTTGTTGTTCTGAATCTTAAGTACAATGTTCTTGTTTTCGTGAATAATAAACTATAAATAAATATAGTTATATGATTATTACTTTAAAAGCTTATATTAGGTCTTGTATATGAGTATCTCCGTACCACCCTTTGTCTATTTCCGCTGTCAAGTAGTAACTCTCAAGCATTGCTGCAATCGTTAATAAATTATGACTACCGTCATTTACATTTTAATTCTTACTGTGAGCGCAAAGTTCCGCAAATTAATTGAAGATGCGATGAACCGATGGAGACAAATAATCCGTTCTAAATGCTGTATATCTAATGATGATCACGATCCTCAGTCATGAGGGACCGACTACAGAGAGTGAGCGAAAAGCAGTGCCCTACAATACCATAATTCAAAGTTATGAATAGTTTGCTAAAATGTATATTTGATGGAGGGTGCCACAAGGCTTCATTGCACTCACTACAGGCGAAGGGCTACTTACACACACACCATCACGCATTTATCCTCGAAGGGGTATGCAGAGGTGCAAACCAGGGCACGCACTTTTCGCCAAGTGTGTTCTGTCCCATGATGTGATAGGGGGCGAGTCTATCGGGCACAACTTCACAGACTTCGGGTTGATACTGAGCAGAAAATCTCACATATCACTTTGCCATACCCGGGATTCGAACCCAGGATCTCAGAGCGCTGTCGTACTGCGCATGCAGTTCAACTACGCCATCGAGGAAGTCGGTACTTTATCTATTTTTTTATATTAATACCGCATCCAAATCATACTTCCTTTCGTGTACGAGTAAACGTCTTTTTCTTAAGCAACCGCGACCGTTTACCACTTCGTTTAAGTGCTTATGTAATGTGACTCGTCCCGATTCCCCCTGACCCCCTTCCATTTTTCCCAGTTATATTTCATTAACACGGCGCACCATCTTCATCACAGTTAACAAACGGTGTTGCCGCGCGTTAATTTTAATAAGAGATAAAAGAATACTTCATTCGTAATTGTTTTCTTAAATACTTTGTTGTGAAGTTGCCCAGTGTTTCCTCTTTGTTGCGAGCGCCGAAAATTACCGAATTTGTTTATTAAAACTAAGTTTCACATTTAATATTTTGTTATTATTCATTATACAATTCTGTTATTTGTAGACATGGAATGTTTTTGTCACGGGACTTATATGAATTCTTAAGGTCCCTTATGTCGCGTTACATTCAAATTGCTTCTCAAATCAATAAGAAAAATGTATAATTGTAAAATGTAAGTAGAAACTGTATCATTGACTTTTCGCACGACCAACACCTCAGTCATGAATGCAGCAATCTTCGATTTACGTCGGAAAAAAATATAATATAAAAATCCGCGGTAAAATCCGAAAAATAATTTAATTTCGGTATATTAACTTGTAGTATTACCCTACAATATAGCTAAAACAGATCTTCCTTCAATTAGGCCGTGCCTAATAGATAGATATAGGCCAGTATTCTCATCAACACATTAGGACAACTATACGTTAAACACCTAACAAATAAAACATGCTACAAATATAATTATCAACTGTTTTATTTTAAATCCATAACGTTCATAAAGGAATAAATAAAAGAATGCCTAAGTATTACAATCTTTCACTATAATTTAGATACTAACACATTTACATTTTTTTAGATTAACAGAATAATTTCTTAATTTACCTTATATTACTGCCAAGGCACTTAGGTGTTCGATCTTCCAGCTAGTCACCACTTTCAACCGCCCGTCCCTGACAAAGGCTCCCGACCAAGTGCCTTGCAACATTACACTTTTTAAATAACGGCAATATTTCAAATATATGCTGACAATATTAAATTACAATTTAGTAATATTAATAATTTTAAATTAAGACCTAACAAACTGTATAAAGATATATTTACAGTTTAAATAAGTAGGAATCGATGTAGCGTGAGTGTTTGATTTTTTTCTATACGGGCACTGAAAATTTACCCCTTTGGATGTCCAAATGCCATTATGTAATGGCCAGTGAATAGGAGTCCAAACATCACTGGTTGGTTACTAAATGTTTTCCAATAATCCTGAAAGATAAATAAAGGGAAAACCATGACTTTAATGTCTTTATAAATTTTTAGCAACAAGATAATTTTTACTCAAATTTTTTCGACATATATATATAAAAATTCGATTAGAACCTTATAATACTGAGCCACCGCCATATTGAGTTGACTGACGAGATATTTTTATCCCTCGCCAGGCGACATAATCATGCCGGTCCAATTGAATCCGCAAAATAATTCACTCTGTGTTAAAAAATCATTCAAATCCATTCAGCAAGTCATCAGTTAACTTCCAACAAACATCTACATTCCAAACATCTTCACGAGTTAATAGCTATTATATAAATATAATAGTACTATAATATTTTATAGTATTTCAGTCTAGACTCGTCATTAAACGCAGCATTCGAAACAGCAGTACTCCATTGTATTCGTACCCATTTTGTGTTAATTTGTTAGTGCCAATGGAAACATGAAATCGCTTTCACATCCAACCAATAGTTTTGGTCTCAATAACTGTTTACTGCGTTTCATTTTCATCGCTATGCCTTCGATATTGTATCTATTTCGGCTCGTTGTTGCGGTGGCATTGAGTTTCTAAGTTTGATTCTCAGGGTAGAATTTATTATTTCATATTTCACAAATGTTTGATTTGTATCTTGATTCTTATTACTAAATTACGCAGGTGATCACTTTTGACGATTTCGAAATATGTTTTTAACAAAACCCTAGCCCTCAATCGCTGGAACTAGCAAAAAACTATTTATTATGCCCACATTGAGGTCAACTCCGCATTTATTTATTTATAAAGAAATTACAGCACTTGGCCAATACACTTACTTCTAACAATGTAATCCAAGTCTAATTTTAACAATACTAACTGCTAACAATAAAATTTAAACAGATAACTAAAGCTATTTCTAATACTATCAATATATTCGTGGGTCCTCTCTTGGCTTGCCGGCAAGCCCGACAGCCACATGACATTACGCGTGTCACGGAAAAACAACCTTATTATGTAGTATATAAGTTTATATTCCCGCGACACACGTAAATGTCAATGTCACATTGAGAGGACCCAGGAGTATGTGCTCGATATGGCGCAAGGCTTGACTTTAAACATTCGATAGATTGAACTATATGATCGGGAAAAATCTGATACACTAGTTATAGTTGGGCAAACAATCTTAAATAAATACGAGCATACTTTTTCGTCCACTATTATTTTTGAATCCTTCCTACCTCTTTATACCAAGCGATCACTTCGAGGAAATTGAGTACATTTCCATAGATTTTTTACTGTCGCCAACATAGCCTACAGGGTAGCCCGTACACAGAAAATAACATTTATTTCAAACCAATATGTACAACAAAAAACATCGACAACAGACATTGTATTTATCAAACCCTCTACACATTTGTATTCCAACCTCAAGGAACCGCAAATGAATCCCAAGGGACGCCACCCGAGCCAAGAAACGCCGCTGGCCATGCCACACATAAAATAGTTATATTTTTCACAAAAAAAAAGCATTATGAAAACAGTCCGGCCTCCACTCAACAACCGAGACGTATCCGGATCGTCCAGCCTTTTTTATTATTTTCCGTGACAAAGGAAACCACAAGTAAATCCTCACTTTCGAATAAGAAACCATACACCCTTGACATTATCCCGTACGACGGTTTGTCGAAGTCAACGCGTCGGGGATTTGAGATCGACACGGAGATTAGTGAGTAAGTGCTGGCGTGTAATCCTTTAGGAAAACAATGGAACATATTGCCTCGGTATCAAGTGTGTCTGTTTATTGTAGATTTATCAACATAATTGCTGTTCTGTGACAGTGCTGAGCCATTACGGAATATAAGTTTCTTTATGTAAATTTACCTAAATTTTGTTTGTATTTCATCCTAGTTTAATGTAATTCATTAACTTTACTTTCATTTGATAATAATGTAGTAATTCTTTATCTTTACTTTTTAAACTTTATAAAAATAATACTTTTGTCACATTTCACACTCCTACTTTCCCGTAATTTTCGTAAAAAAGAGTACAAAGGTTTACTTGACGTATTAATATAGATAATATTTACAAAGATTTTATTTATAAATAATCTACATTACCTGTTTTGTACTGTGTTGTTTCGTCATCAATAATAATAATAATAATAACAGCCCCGTATATAATATACTTGCCCACTGCTGAGCACGGGCCTCCTCTACTACTCGTCATCAAACCATTACCGATTCTTTATTATTAGTTATCATTATAAAATATCCATTTTATAATTCTACTATATTAATCAGCGTAATGTAATATAATAGTGCGTTACATAATCTCTTATTTACTCAACAATTTGTTACCTAGAATCCAAACAAACTTCTAATTCAAACAATTAACTAATCAATGAAATATTTTAGGTTTCACAATAATCTACATACTATATACATTCTTTCGAATCTCACTTCGATCGAGAACAATAAGTAATAAAGGATCATTGGAAAACAGCGTCCGGGGAAATCTGTAATCGGGTTTGTCTATTATGCCTTATCCCAATCCCGGAGGCCAACCGGGCGTCTCGGATTTTTATCTTCGGATCTCATGCCACCGCTGACGCGAGGGACCAATTTTTGACTTTAGATTATGTTAAATCTTCGAACAAACACTTTGCCTTTTGAGGGTTTTGGAAGAGAAAGGATACGTGCAGCCAACCATTAAACAATGATCGCTTGCTTCTTGCTAAGGAAAGCATCTTTAGGAAACCTGCATACCTGTGAAGTTCTCTTTAAGAATTTTATGAGTGTGTGAAATCTACCAATCTGCATTAGACCAGCGTGGTGGATTAAGGCCTAATCCCTCTCAGTAGTAGAGGAGACTCGTGCCAAGCAATGGGACAGTATATAATACAGAGCTGATATTATATTATGACCACTAGACATAAGGCGCGGATATTTTGTCAAGACCAATTTGTTACCTTCGATACTAGTGAAGTTATACTGAATTATTTTCAGTTATAGCTGTGGCTGGAAGGAACTTCAAATATGTGTTTTAATAATCGTTTTTACTAATTAAAAAAAGCGCCCAAAAGACACACATGGTGCGGGACCGCCCGTGACACCAGACGTAATACCTTTTTGCAAAAAATAGTAAAATAGTCCCGCAAAACGCTGGATGTATCTTGCATATCCCGTGTGCCTATATTTTTAACAAAAACTTTGTTAGATGAATGCACTACGAAGTAATCACTCGTTAATATTCGAAATAGGTCTTTTCTGTGTTTTATTAACACTATAATTACTAAGTACATTAATATCTAAAAACACCACCAACAGTACCCCAATAAAACGTACTTTTCATGTTCAAAGAATACAAAAACACAAACATATTTCATGTCCAGTAATTAATGCTATTATTCCATTGAAGCAGACAGACGTTCAAAGAAATTAGTCTGCCGAAAAAATAACACGCCTGAGTCCACTTTGTAATGCAAGAACCGTGGGTGTACAAAGCGGCACAATGCGAGTACTCGCTAACAAAGTTACCCAGTCGTCTCATTATCTAAAAGCCTAGACGAACCGTTTACAGTTTACGACACGACTCTTGGACTTTTCTGGTTTCCTGGTACTTTTCTGTATAAAGGATCATGGTAGACCGCAAAACGATACAAAATACAGCTTTTATTATAACAAGAAATTATTTAACCAATTTAATAAATAATAGTAAAAGTTAATATTAAACGAATTTGTAGTAATATTTTACTTTACAATGACAGCGTGAATGAGTATCATCGTTGTCAAATTACAAGCCGACAGTGTTTGCGTAACCTCTTGAAATTTCTTGAAGACTTTGATAATACTACAAAACTTTTTTAATATTTCCACTTTGTAGTTACACTTCCAGGATCGTAAACTTATTAAGAAGGACGGGTGGGTTCTTGTTGGAATATCTTCAACTAGGTGAGAGGAAACTGACCTGGCTCGGTCCCTTAGAAAAAATTGCTGAATTTATCGAAGATTTCCAGAACTATCTTCTTCCCTGCCTAATAGTGTTCCTCCTTCTGAGCTGGCAACATAACACACATTTAAAGACCGTTACGAAATAGTGTTTCAATTGCATTATTAAAACCTTCTTGCGTCGATTCCCTAATGTAGGGGTCGTGTTTCATCAGGGAAACAATTCTTTCAGACGATTTTGTGCCATCTGGTTCAGTTTTTGGCGACATTAATGCCATTTTTTCTTTAAAAAAAGCTGCAAAATTAATAATGATTTTGCAGCTTTTTTTAAAACGATTATATTTAGATTCTTAATTTATCGCTGTAAATGTGCTATCGAGATTCAGGAAACATCTTTTGACAGTTACATAACGTTTCATAATATATTATCAAATATCAACACGCTTCCAGAAGTTATACTTAATAAATACTATCCAAGACTTTTTGGGATTTACTGCTTTAGTTTGGATTAATATCACATTCTATAGCCCACATCATGATCATCAAAATGGATTGAAACAATAATTGTGACATCAATAAGCACCAAAATGAATACCTTCGCATTCATATTAGTAGCATTACACATACTACAAGAACACAAACATTAAACATGTTTTAAAAAATAAATACCAAAGAGCTATATATTGATTAACCAGATTATTGAGATGTAAATTAAAGCACTGAATTCTTGTTAAAATACTTAAAAGCAAGTTATTATGTCTTCATATACGTTTTGAGAATAAGTGAATTTAAGACAGATATATTTAAGGTATTTGCCATAAATGCGAGCCGTGAGTCGAACATTAGTATATTAGATAATTTTTTTAATGCAGGATGTTGGTATAAATTTACTAACATTTAAAACCAGTATTCAGTAATTTGCAAATTATTTAAAAATAGAACATGAAGTAACTTAACTTTTAGGCAGATTTAACGACATACCCCAAATCCCCATATCATACGTAATACTAAACTGCACTGTGACACTCTAATAATTTATGTTAAATAATTGAGCCCAAAATCCAAAAAGAAATTGAATGCGATTCCGAACTAATTTCTCAACCCTTATTCATATAATTATATAATAAACACAAACTCGAAAATACCCTTTCAAATTGTAATAAATGAACACGGAATATTTTGTCCCAAACGTCAAGTAAATACGTCGCAATTGTTAGAAGTTTGACGCCCTCCGCTTAGAAGCCGATTTCCGCATTACCCCTTTTATCTTACGCCTCGGGCTTGGTGGAATCTTTGGGCAAACTTGAAATTCCTGATCAAAGGGCCCTCGAGACTGCGACGATGGTTCTTACTTAACTCCAAATTCAAAAGACTTTCTTTTTTTGAATTTATTATTCCGCTTAAATGGTTTTCGAAGACGGAATCAAATTATGTATCTTAATGGGGTAAAAATTGAATAACAATTTTATTATGTTGAGAGACGTCTTGTCGGCATAATAATATATCTTTTTTTTATTTTGATATTACGTTTAACGAGCAAGAATGTCAATTTTAAAAATAGAAACGACTTCAATCCTACAAGATATTATGATAATATTACATAATATGTGCAATATAGAACTTTCTTTCATACGGATGCGATTAAACCAACTACAGAATATTACCAGCACGTTCCCATCTTTACACATATTTTTTTTTATCAAAAAGGTATTTCTTTTGTTAGGGAGCGATTAGAAATTAGAAGACTCTATCCACCAAACATTTGCGTGTCAAACATTAGTGTATTTCAAACAGTCAACGCAAAATTTTAGAATAATTAACCATAACTTTTAATTTTCTATTTGGACATTCTATATAACACATACTTGACATAAACAGATTGTCTGATTAAGTAGTCGTGATTTCATATTCACTAATTTAGTATATGCTTAATTACATACGTTCCTATGAATAAAATAAAAGTAAATAAAAACCTCATGCATTACAGCGAGACACGATCGCTAGGTAATAGCTAGCCAGTTCTGACGCTGTGCAAATTAGCTCAACTGTATCGTGTGATGTAAACACCCCGGGTCGGGTTAGGCTACGTTATTCGATGATCTAATCATGGGTAATTCTCCATATGCATCTGCATTAGAGACGTGAAAACACACGCACACAATAGGATACTCGCTTCGGTTTTACTATGATTACGTTTACGGGTACTGACGACTTTTGTACCTAAGTTTTTACCTGCTTTAACGAAGACGATTTTTTTCAGTTACTAATTATTATATGTTCTGGACAAAAAATTCATGGGGTTTTTTTTTTTAGAATTTATGCTCAAAATGCCATAACTGTATTGTCTACTGAATTGTCGCAAATAGTTAAATAAACTTACTTGATTTTAAGACACATTCAGTCTCTCTAAAAGGCATGTCGGTTATAGTATTTTAATTAGACGGTAAACTTATGTCGTATGATGTAAATACCCCAACACACGTTAGTCCCGTGTTATCTGATGATCTAATCATGACTAATACCCTTACATATGCATTCCTGTAATGTGAAACACGTGGACCAACGAATAGCTAGTGTAGTCAAGTGTAGGTGTTTTACACAGTATTTGCTAATAAGGTATTTTCACATGTCTTACGCTCAAATGGTTTGAACCCACAACGTTTATCTGGGCAATATATTTTACTACGCATTAAAAATAATCTAATTTAATATTATATTATATTATATCTAATGTAATAAGCGGCGATAGCCTAGTTGGGTGTGGACTGCCGAGACGAATGTCCGGAGGTTCAAATCCCAAGGGCACACACCTCTGACTTTTCTAAAATCATTGTGTATTCTTTATGAATTTATCGTTCGCTTTTGCGGTGAAGGAAAAAAATGGTGATTGAACCTGCACATCTGAGAAGTTCTCTATAGGAATTTCGAAGGTGTGTGAAGTCTACCAATCCGCAAGTGGACTAAGGTCTAATACCTCTCAGTAGTAGAGGAGGCCCGTGCTCAGCAGTAGGCAAGTATATAATACAGGGCTGTTATTATTATTATTATTAATTTAATATTACTTCTATTTCATAACCTACATAATCCTTTTCAATGGAATTTGCACAGGGGTAAATAGTTTAACGGCTCATTTAACCATTTACCCCATGAACAAATGAGCAATTTAAAGCGTTTGTATATGCAAATTGAACTCAAAAAGGGGCACTAATGTCGACATGGGTAAAATAGCCCCTAACAATAATACATCAAAATGATTCCATAGTGAATAATTGAACGCAACCTACATTAGGCTTCGGGGTACACTAATAACCTAAATAGTTAATTTACTGTTTATTCATTTTCACACAATTTGTTGTACAAGTTCGATTATAGGTTTAGTGGTGATACTTGCGCTATGCTATATCTGGGTTCGACCAGAAGGAGGTTTGCATATCACGTTTTCGTCATGTAAGACAGTAATAAAGCAAGATTTTGTTTTTTGCGTGCACGCCAAAGTGACCCCACTGCACCTGATCATAAGTGGAGTGGGATCCCATAGAATGTCGACTGATGAGAGATGATTACTCCTCGGTAGTCGACACAATTATGCCGGCCTGTTAGAACCGGATATACACAGAGATAGATATAAAATATATCCTTCCAACAACAGCTTATCGCTATATCGGACAAAAGCCCAATTCCCAGTAACTCAAATGTCATATAAACATTAGTAATATGTTTTTGAAATGAGCACAGATTTTTCTACTTAGAAATCAAATTAAGCATTTTTAACGATTATGTCTCCGAAATGGCAAAGTTCGCCAATTATCAGGCTCTCGGCAAGTGTAATTTTACTCATTTACGCGTGACTGATCATTTCTCAATTCACATCACCGAATAATTTAAATTTAGTAATAAAAATAAAAACGTTAACAAAAATAAAATCCGAGAAATAGTTTAATTTTAATGTCTTACATTCGCGTACATATAAGAAATCATTATAAAAATAAAAACGACTTTAAAATTATATAAAGCTGCTAATGCGACTTTTGCAGTTATTATTCATTTGTTGTTTTTATTGTCATTGTATTACTAACATACTTTACTACTACGTTAACTCTGATAGCATAAACATAAACCTAATTGGTTTCTTGATGTTATCTTCTAACAAATACCATTGTAACTTTACATGTTAAATAAATAAAAAAATATAATGATAAAATAAAGGTTAATAAAGCATACTTACTGTAGCCACTTATCCAGATGGACTATCAAACAACACACTTCCACCTCTGCATTCAAACCTACGTATGCTTGCCGATATGGAAGTTACGTTTTAAAACATCACCCAGCTCGACCTTTCTCACTGCAATTTTGGATCCACGTTACAATTTTGTGAAGCAACAGGGATATTGCTTAGTTTTAAAGTAGGATTGCCTAAGATCCACGTTGTTTAATAATCCGATTCCAGATTCGATCAAAATATTGTACACAAAACCTATACAAGTTTTTCTCAACCTAAGAATCAAAATACTGGTAAGCGAGGTAGACCAGAGAAGAAATGGCGGGACACTATAACGCATGGTGATTCATGGAAGGATCTTGGCGAGGCCTTTGCCCAACATTGGGACATTATAGGCTACAATACAAGAATCAAACTTGTACCGTCACTATCATTTGTGTCCCGAACATTTGAGATATCAAAAATTTGAAGATCGTAAAACACCAAATTGCATATATTAATAACTTCGTCCCTACAAGGGTCGAGAACCCCCGCTTATGTTCGTAGACTATGCGATTATCTCCTGACCCTTAAACGAGATAAATACATTCGGACGGCAACTCCGCGGATTTAACAGTTGAATAATTTTCCATATTGCTATTATTTGTGGCGTGTTTCGCAGGTTTATAAATGAACTATTTTGGTGGGCCAAATTGTTTTATTGTTATGGATGGTATTAAACTTCTGCGGGTAGTTACGATTTAAATCGTGTCCGCAACGAGCAAGTGACTCAGTAGGTTATCTTCGCCTATGGACTCCCACAAAACAATAGCGATGGCAAAAAAAAAATTTGGAATTAAATAGAAACTGATATATTTCATTTCTATATTAATCCATTCAATTATTTTTATCAATTTAAAATTTTGTATGCTGTTAATTATGAAAAACATACTCAAGCATAACCAACATTTCAAGAACGACTAACAACACCAACTTCATTAAAAATCACATTAAAAATCAATTGTGGTGCGTTCATAAATCTCCCCATGCTTTTCTACCACTTAAAGATGCACAAATGAACGCGGCTTCAAAGCACGGCACGCCCTCGCAACACCCAGCATTCGCAGGCCGTCGCAAATCATCCCGCATTAGACAACACAAGTGCACCTTAGCAACTTATCTGCATATTTTTCAAAGGAATTGCAAAACGCGTTTTGGTTTCAACATCTACTGGAATAACGCTATATGAATATGAAAATACGCATCGGGTGCTTATCCCGCCGTTTACGTTACAAACACCATGATTAACGGGAATTTTAGGACAATTCTCCCTCTACACTGAATTATGACGGCTATTTATTTTGCAGATTGCGTTTTGTGGGTCGGAATACCGGCATGGCTGACGTAGACGGCGATTTCTGTTTTAAATACGTGATCGGGTAACGGAATGCAGACGTGATTTCACGTTTTGTTCGCATACAGATAAAGCTACACGATCCTATAATAACATCAGCCGTTTATTAAATTATCACCCTCTTGGGCACGGCTTTCATTTAATAAAGGGGCGCTAGAGTTATTGCTTGAAAATTTTTATAACGAACTCTCAACTATCTGCCTTTTGGTTTTTTGGGTCATCGAGATCATTTTTAGTTCGTATGTTGCAGACAATTACGTCATTGCCTTTTAGGAATATACCTCGCGAGCAATCATAGTCAACGATTATCTAAGTATCCCCAAAAAACGGAGATCAAAAATATAACGAGAAACAAAATAAAAATTCTGGAAACTTCAATGGTCACCCCAGAAGCCCGACCAACGCCCTAGCACTAGTTTGAAATCATAAATGCAAACTATGCTATGAATACAATCCCCGACGGTCTTGCATTTAAACGTGCTACATGCCAGGATAAAATCTAAATCAACGAATACGTTATTTTTAATGATCCAGATGAGTTCAGAGTAATTACTAGGTATAGTGTATGCGAGAGTCTGAATAAGTATCATGTATCCTGTTTTTTACTTCCAGAAAGTAATAACCACCAACGCAACTGCTTGTTTTCCACAAACATGACACAATAAGATAATCGTGATAAAAATTAACTATAAGATTTACAACCAGTAAAAGGCCTAGAGTTTTATATTACTAAACACTACCTAGCACTTTTGCTGGTAGTAGAATATATTTCATATTCGCCGGGATAGCGACCACCGTACACAAGACTTTAAAACCGTCATAGTGGCTCGCGTAAGTGTGTCGCGCTCCGAGATCAGCCTGTATATATCCGGTTCCAACAAGCCAACATAATTGGGCCAACTGCCAATGGGTAATCATCTCTCGTCAGTCGACATTCTATTGAACCCCACTCAACTTACCATAAGACTAACAATAAAAAATACCCCGCGCTCAACATCCTCAAACAATGGATTTAAATTCCCATAATCCCTAGATATCACTATTGCTACAATGTCTCTCAGATTGGAACAATACGGCAATTGGTCAATTTTCCTTGGCGGCAAAAATAGACATTGCAGTCGTTTCTACCTATGAGGACTATTGTATACTAGAAATCTCTCATTTTACCCATATAGCTATAGATTCACGTGCGTATAAGTTATTTTGATTGCGTTACTAAAAGAAACCACATATTCGTCTTTACTCTGCTAACATTGCGGCAAAAAATCATCCATGGATAAGAAATATCCCGGTTTTAGTTTTCCGGTTTTTTAATAATTCTGTGGCTTAGAAAAAAATATAGTGTATGTAAATAAATTTCTAACTGAAAGTATGATGTTGCCGCTCCGATAAATTCTCTTTGTGTAGTAGTGGCCTCAGGTTATGTTAAAAATTTATTTTGCTTGAAACTTACAATTTTTTATTTTACAGCTATGGTTAAAACAAGTTATAGTAAAGTGCTGTTTTCAAGTACGGTTTCATGGATTATCGCAAAATTAAAATGTATATTGATAGGTAAAACCGAACTATGTCGTTATGTACCGAATCGCTCTGTCCATGGCTAACGCACTCTTAAAACTTGTACGCCTAAGTTTATTATCAACAATACATAATAAAATTGTTTATTAAACTTAACACTTCAAACACAATAATCACCTTATAAGAAAGTTCATCTGCCTTAGAATGTGATAAAAAACAGGACTTGTTAGTCGATGTCTTTAATTTTATTGTTTGCGGTTGATCGACAGACTAATGCGTCAGTCACGTGCTAGTTTGAACCAATCCGACTCTTACCGATCCAGAAGGCGATATCACTCTGACTAATCGCTGTAAGAACGAGTTCTTGAAACTCCATACTCCACAAGACCGCAGTTCCGTCCTCGCTGCCGAGGACTTCGCTGCGTTCCCATCCCTCCGACCTTTCTAATAGTTCCTGGCGACGAATAACGGTAATGGATATATAGTTCTTTTCAATCATCTTTTCATATAATCGTTGGTCTCCATTCTATCTCAGTGACCGCTCTGAGCCAAGGTTTGTAACCCGTTAGTGAGTTGCCGTCAGCATGGTCACCTAATTCACTGGGTTCCGAGCGCCTAAAGCGTTCACCTGAAAGTCTGGTATGTTTGTATAAGCTGACCCTTGTACGACAAACGTAAGAAATATTGAAAAAAGAAGCTAATCCCAATAAAACGACACGGAGTAATGTCGTGTTTTTTTATTACTTTCTAAGCGCACTGAACTAAGCAGATAATAGAATCGTCATTTAAAATCATCAAGACCCACTTTCAACACAAAACGCAGCACATTCTAAAGTTAACAAAGTAAATCTACAAAGTGAATAATTAACTTCACAATATTGCAGTCGGGGATGGCGAAGCTGTTTAACCGTATGCGTTAGAGTTAACTTCTTGCGTGGTTACGCCGAAACTTTGCCAACAAACTTGGGCAGAATTAAATTTACTGTTGAAGTACATTTGTGTTTCCAGAAAGTCAGAGTGGAAACGAATTTGTTATGACATTCGAAGCTCTTAGATAGTATTGATATTCTTTTTGGTAGAAGAGTGGCAGACGAACAAGTGAAATTGGTGACAGTGAATATTCGTCTACATTTCGAAAGTGATACACCTTATAACAAATTAGTTAGCATTAAGATTACTGAGGACCATATTTCTAAAATTAAGATAAGATCATGTCGTCTTAAGATAGTTCAACCACATTTATTCCTTTAGCAAACTTTCTAGTAAGACTACTTCGCCAACATTACTACCAATGTATGTAGACTACAGCAATATTTGATTTTGACCAGTTTATATCATAGACATAGGGGAATAGACTGCGCTGACTACTAGGTACCTTTGCCTTATGTGTTAGTCTCTCTTAAGACGTATCAAATTCTATAATTCTGGCTACTGACCGCAAGTGTGCTATAAGTCTTTCTTACATTCTTCGGCCATTATTCACTCCAAATTTCGAATTTACAGCACATTATGAATATCATGTTTATGTACCACCAAAGGATATTAATGCACCCCTGCTCGATAAAATACAAAAACAAAATACATCCCAAAACAAACGACTACATTAACAGATTGAATTGTCTTAAACCGTTTTGCCGGCAGGGAATTTTTAAATCAGCAAAATCCTAAATCATCAGCATTAAAAGCATTTTCGGCACGGACATTTGAATACCGCAACGAGCTCAAAATTTTATCAAGCGGAATATTTCCCAATTCAACAGAACCGAACGTTTAAATTCGCGTTGTGAGTAACCAGCAAACCAAATATGTGTTAACAAGAAATAAAAGAATATCAAATGGTATTTTTTGAAGCATCTCGCGCTGCTCTGTGTAGACATATTGAATTTGTCGTTGAATGATTCGATTTTATGAACGAGTGGATTTTTATGCCGGTGGACGGTATTTTTCAGCCAGGTTTTGTGTTAACCTGATGGTGAATACAATCAATTTAAAAAAAGGCTGCCAACGTATAAATCACTGTCATCGGATGTAATCGCTGTGCCAGTCTCATAAGATAAAGGATAATTAATGATAAGGTAAAATGGCTCTTACTTTACTCTCTTCGAATACCCGGTCTATCATTGAAGCATTTACTTCTGTTCTGTTAAGATCAGATATTAGTTGTGACAGTTTAAAACAAATTCTTTAGGCATCGAAAAGTGCCATAAAGTATAAAAAATAACGCACTCACGGGTAATTCTGTCTAGCAATTAATAAAAGCTTTTGTATTAGCAGCCACAATAGTTGCGAACTAAAAGGTCTATACAGCCACAAACAGAGATGTCACATCGTCATTTTCAATGAATTATACAAGTAGAAGGAAATCCAAAGGCTAGTGATGATTGCATAACGAAATTAAATGTCATAGTTTATCCAAATACATAAAATGTTAAAAGTTTATGAGATTCCGTTCATTTTTACTCTACTATCCGCTCAGGTCAAAGAAGAATGAGCAAGACAATTTAGTGTTGCTCTTTTCAAAATAGAATGACATTACGCGCAAATTTGCTAGCAATTCCACTCTGTTTAGCTGTATTCCACTAGATTACAGTTTATCATATACAGTAAATAGGAAACAGACGTGCAGAGGCGCAGCGACGCGCAGGCAGCACGTGTGCGCCATGTGTAAACACGCGTGAAAGTGCAGCCGGCGGGAAGCGTGCGGTTTTGGCGGCAAATCAAGATGGCGCCCAATTTCACAGCTGACAACCGACGCGAAACGTCAACGCGCACCGCAATCCGTATCTCGCTCGTTTAATTTGTGGATAGCATTAGAATAAAGCGGTTTGTTTAGTAAACATCTGTTAGTTTTGTTTATTTGTAATTAGAGATATTTGTTGTTTTTTTTGGAAAATTTTGAGGTTTTGCAAAACGGCTAATGAGTTTGAGCTGCGGATCTCTAGTTAATAAATGTGTAAGGTGAAAGATGTGTGAAAGCTCTGGTCAAGTTACACTCTTATCTATCTTTGGGATCCTTCCTCAACTATAGAGTGACTTTACCGCTCACTCGTGTGAACATACATCATTCGCATGCCATGTACGCTAAGTTTAATCGATCTTTAAACTGAAATTCTGATCACAAACAACACTCTGATTATAACAAGCACAAATTTTATGCCGATCATAATTACCGACATAAGACCAAATCAATTTGAAAACAATTATTTAACCGAAACTGAATATCTAGTTTAATTTTAGCGAAAACATAAATAGCCTTTACTTTGTTTGATATAAGCTCCAAAATACACGTTTAATTAGGCAAGCAACGGATTTGGAATAGAGCTACTTCCGATATCAAAGTTTGCAAACAAAAACAATGATTTGAATCAGTGTTTCGTATTGAGAATATTGTAATGGCAATATAATGTCTAAATCAGTACAATATTGTCTAACGTCCTTACATGATAGGTCTTTTCTATGTGAGCAGCCGCCTGGGAAGGAGTCACATTGTAGCCAGCGCAATTACTGGGCATCATGAGGCTTAATATCTTGTCTGAAGGCCAAGCTCTGGCTCAACGCCATGCGGAGTGGCAAAAGGCACAGTGCAGCGGTGTTATCCATACTACTCTGTATCAGGCATCCTTTGTTTTTCCAAGTATAACTGTCTCGCTCACTCTTCGCTGCTGAAACTAAACTGCTTTCGGAGCCACTCGGGCGGCGACTTCATTGTTTGGCCCTATGGGTGACGATCGCGGTATTGGACCACACAGTACTATTCAGTAATGTATACTCGTATTGTTGCTACTATTTATGAGCGGTCTTATCTTTTACTATCAGCCGAGCGACATACTAGTCTCGCCATCTAACTGCAATGAAAAAGAAACCGGCTGCCACACTTCTTTAATCTGGCTCTGTCTCACTTTAATGTGAGCTTGGTCTGTCCAACATACTATTTCAAGCATCTGGAGGACGAGTATCATACACGATACCTACGAAATGTTTGATTTCGCAATAACACCATGTCACGTCATCGTAAATATATATATGAATTTATTTAAGCGGCGATAGCCTAGTTTGGTGTGGAACGGACTGCCGAGACAAATGTCCGCAGGTTCAAATCCCAAGGGCACACACCTCTGACTTTTCTAAAAAATCATATGTGTATTCTTTGTGAATTTATCGTTCGCTTTAACGGTGAAGGAAAACATCGTGAGGAACCTGCACATCTGAGAAGTTCTCTATAGGAATTTCGAAGGTGTGTGAAGTCTACCAATCCGCACTAGGCCAGCGTGGTGGACTAAGGCCTAATCCCTCTCAGTAGTAGAGGAGGCCCGTGCTCAGCAGTGGGCAAGTATATAATACAGGGCTGATATTATTATTATTATTTAGTAATTTGCAATATGAATATTATTTCAAAATAACCCTGTGACATGCTAAACGACGAGTGATATTAGGCTTCGGGTTTGAAATTCCCAGAAACATGGCGGTCCATTTACTAAATCTGTATTGACATGCTGGAAGTAAACATGTAGTTTATCATTAAATGCGAGGGAATACAAACTTTCAAATACAAACAAGTTCGTAACTCTGTTTTTGGACGAATCAAACTGTTTTGTAATGCAAAATTCTAATTAAATACTAGTTTTTAGGCGGACATAACTATTAATTTAATTAAAACTACATATTTTTTACCCATATATCTTAATTTAACTCAATAGGCTACCATATAAACATTTCTTATATTGATTAATTTACTTTAACTACTGTAAAAATTTCCTCGACGGAGAACCTTCTAGAATTTAGCTGACGATAAGAAACTTTATGTCAAGTCAGGATTTTCTTAGGAATGCTTATTTATTCCTTGTCCTATCATATGGCGAATGCTCGTTTTTCGTAATAATATTATAGATTAAATATGACACGTTATGAAACGTCCTGGATGTCTCATCATGTAATATTGAATAAAGATGTATATTTTATATCGATGTCAGCCAAGATGACATTATAGGTCCCTGTAGGAACAATAACCTGTACGTAGGTACAGAGAAATGACAAGTTTAGTATCATTCTACCATGAATCAGCGTGGTGGCTTATTGATACGAACATTTTACTTCTAATCGAAGCATTTTGCACTGTTAAACTACACCTACAGTGTAACGCTCGTAAAAACAAGCGAAAATAAAGGTTTTGTGTTTTAAATTTGAAGTTACTATTTAACGAGGCATTCAACAAAGGCCCAAGTCCCAATTTATTTCCAATACTCTCAAAGGGACGGAAATACATATCAGATACTCCATTACACTGAAGGATTGTCTCGAAAGTTCGCCAAAACAATTTTCAAATATTCCAATATTGACATCGATAAGCATCGAAACCTCTTACTATATATCATATTACGGCAGGATCGCCCATATGCGACGCAGGGGTTACGTGCCGCTCTGCTGGCTGTGAAATTATCGGGAGCACGTAATTTTATCGCCATCTCATCCATCGGCCGCTCATTGAATATTGACAGGGGATCGGTGGCGCTGTTTACACCGGTTCGAATCTATCGGGCTTTGTAATCGCTCCGGTTAACTGAGTCGTTAATGACTTTCAAATGTTCCATTCATTTATCGAGCGTGGAGGCTAGCAGAACTTTTAGTGCATCAGTTCAGTATCGGTTTTGAATTGTCTTACTCTATTGTTATTACTAATTTGTGCGTCTAAGCTATGGTTTCCAGTGTTAAATTTTTTAGAGTTATGACCTTGATAAAGTGCGAGTAAATCACCAATAGCATTATAGTTCATTAGTTAAAGCAACGTAGTTTACAACGCTTTTTTAAAGGAAATATTTGTTTTTATATCTCCGGAAATTTTCTCGAAGGAGCCATCACATCAATTGGTAAGGAAAAGCACAAGACATTTTCTACAATTAATAACATTGATAGAATTGGACGGCAAGATAGATGTTTTGAGAAATTTTATTACGAGGAGCGTAGGTGTTTCATTTTTCCTGTTATTAATAAATATATTTTCCCCACATACATTCGAATCAGACGAACCTGTAAGTAAAATCTACGCCAACATTTTGTGAACAATGAAATATATTTATAGCGCTAAATGTCTAAGGAACAGTTGAAAACAAGGCTAATGAATGTCAGCTGAGAGACTATAGAAGTAAGACAATTTGAGTGACGTGGTGTTAATGCGAAATCAAACATTTCGTAGGTATTGTGTATGATACTCGTGTATATATATATTATTATATATATATTTATTGGAAAGTGTTATATATATATATATATATAACAGTTTCCAATCAATTACGAGAAACGTCAATGTAAAATAAAAAACATGAAGTTTTGCAGAAAATAAAAATTAATAAAAAGTAATTTCAATTTAACGCGGCTTAATGCTACTACTACTACTCTAAGAGAGTTCGTCACAGCGGCAACATCATACTTTCAATCAGAAATACGCACACGCCATATTCGCACTAAATTACAAAATGATGAAAAAATCAGAAAGTAAAACTAGGAATTTTAGGAGAAATGTTCGTTATTCATGCATTTTTGGTACAATGTTTACAGAGGTAAACCGTGTATGTGGTTTCATTTATTAACTCAATGTTAAAATGTTCCTGTATTGCTGTATTTCGAGACGAAGCATAGGCATAAACACAATGCTTAAACTCAGTTTCTGCGTTAAAACATCCAAAATATATAAATATCTCAAAATTTTCACAATTATTCGCATTTTTAATATAAACAAGATATTACATTTAAATCTCAAAACAAATCACAACACAAAAGGGTTTTGAAGCAAATCTAAATGTTCTTGCGTAAATATTCCGCTCTAATAAACGAATAACTCATTTTATAACGCGAACGTTCCTTAATTATAGACTAAACGAATATACATCAAATAATACAGATAATACGCACTCAAGTGAAATTATAAGTGCGAGTAATGTCAATCATCTGTAAACACTCGTAGAAGCAATGGATTAAGACATTAATAAACTACCGAATATGTTGCTTGTTTACAGTACTTATACATAAAATATGTTAATTTAAATCTCGGGAATATTTAAATATTAAAGGCACTGGGCCTTAATGTGTTTGAAATTCGGCAATATGAACTTAAATATAATTTAAGTAACGCTGTTTTTCTTGTGAATGAGGGTACATTAATTTCACTCGACAATGTTAAACAAATAATCTATATATATATATACTATTATATAAAGCTGAAGAGTTTGTTTGTTTGTTTGAACGCGCTAATCTCAGGAACTACCGGTCCAAACTGAAAAATTCTTTTTGCGTTGGATAGCCCTTTATTCGTGGAGTGCTATAGGTTACATATCATCACGCTATGCCCAATAGGAGCGGAGCAGTAATGAAACATGTTGCAAAAACGGGGACAATTTATTAGTTTTGAGAGCTTCCGTTGCGTTTAAATGGTTAAAGTTATGCAACAATGATGTATGACGGGATTGTTCCTCTTAAAAAGTTCTAAAAAATATATTATAAAACAAAGTCCCCCGCTGCATCTGTCTGCCTGAACGTATTAAACTCAAAAACTACCCACCGTATTAAGATGAAATTTGGTATGGAGACAGTTTGAGACCCCGGGAAGAACATAGGCTCCCGGGAAACTACTACTTTTATAACGGAAAACTTTCGCCTGAAAAACTTTATAACGCGGGCGGAGCCGCGGGCAAAAGCTAGTTGTATAATATAATAATACATAACATAATTCTGTGCTTATGGAGGTGTAGTCAGTCATATTCCGTGTTGGAGTTTTCCCTCGAGCGCGCCACACGCTGATTGATGGATGAGGCACACTAGATTAGTGGCCAGGATTAACATTATTTTTGTATATCTAAATGACAAGATATGCAGCCATGAGCACCGCCAAGATTAGTTTTAAGGGGGTGCATCTGCACCTACACACTATACTACAAGTTTTTTTTTTAAATCAAATCATGCGGGTTTTCAAAAATGCTTTATCATAAAAAAATCTCTAGTCGATAGTTCCCATTGTCAGTTTTATTCAGCGATTTATATTTTTTGTAATTTAGTTCAACCTTCCGGCGCCCATGTATGCAGCCATGACAGCGCCTGTAAAGAAACATTAGCAATGATGCCCAAAAATGTCGATTAGTCTTTGAGTTATACTGGTTAGAATTTTCTTCAGATTAGAACACAAAAGTGCTCGCACATGGCTGCTTGGCGGTATAACTATACAATGTCCCTCCGCAACGTGCACTTACTAAACACAAAAAAAACTATACAGAACATAGCAAACGTTCAATACAAGTCACAAATTCGTGAAACTATATAAAATAACAAACACAACATTAAATATTAAAACGCAGACACGAAAAAGACACAACAGAATAAATCGTCCCTCCATAACTTTGGAGTAATCCTTAACTTTTTGCGCTGAGTTGAAAGCTTTGTGATGTTCAACAAATACACGAGAATAATATACTTTTGATCAAACAGAGCGTGCTTTGAATGTACTTTTATTAGCTACATCATTTTATTAGCTAACCCTATAAACCTACATTAGCAATTAAGTCTCTATGTAAGATCTGTCTCGCAACTGCTTTCTAAGTCCTCATGCTATACTTATTTTGGACAATATGCGAGTAGCACAGATCAAAATCTGTTAGTCAGCCCCAACCTTTTTACCTTGTTTTTAAACGTGCACGTCAAAGTGACCCAAATGTACCTGATGGTAAGTGGAGTGGGGTCCAATAGAGTGCGACCGACACGAGATGATTACCCCCGGCAGTCGATATAATAGGGTACCGGACTCACTTTTGTTCTTTACTATTATCAAATATTTACATAATATAAATTATAACACAGAAGGAATTATTAAAATCCGGTAAAAAATCAACAAGTTATAAGTCTTTGAATTTCGGTGGAAGGGTTAATGAACAAGAAACAGAAAAGAGACGAAATACCCACATGTGACGTCATCGGTAATTACGACGCGTGCGAAAAAAAGAGATAAAGCGATATCCCCACATCGCGCCCACTTTTTGCACATTACATTATTTTAAAATGAATTACTCGCTCATTTTTAAACCAATTTTAATGCAGTTTTCGCAGCAGTGCTTCTTTTTCATATTATTAACCAATACATATTGAATAATGTACAAAATCAAGCATAGGCCGGTCCCCTATTATGCCGACATGTTAAACACAGGCTGATCTCAGAACGCGACACACTAACGTGGACCAATGTGACAGGTTTTAACAGCTTGTGTACATACGGTGGTCGCTTTACGGGAGAATATAAATTATATCTTATCACCAGCAAAAGGTAATCCGAATTATACCTAAGTAATAGAAACACACACTCTGTCCCTCGCAGCCATAACCTTAGGACATCCGACTCTGCTCAACATCCCGATAAATAGCAATGTAATTTGTAACCATTTACCCATTATAATAGTTCAGAGCCAACAATAAATATGAAAAAGTACATACCTACAATATCTAATTCCTTTAGCCCGTCAAGGGTTAAATTAATTTCTATGAAAACTAAACAATACAGTATACTCGCAAACGAAACGCCAACTTCTCGTAAACAGACATCAAACAGCCGAGAGGCAATCAAGAAGGCGGCCTACAATTAAAATTTTAGACATTGTCGCTTCAGAACAAATTAATTCACAACTCAGAATCTTGGATTAATTAATAAAGTTTCATAAAAACTGCATTAATTACTAACAGTCTAATAGTCACTTATATCTTGAGCTATTTATATTACACGTCGATTCTTGTATTAACTAAATAATAGAAATAAATTATTATGATTATAATGCCACCTCTGTTTTACATACCGTCCCACTAATGGGCATCGGCGGAGGCCTGTTTCCTCTGAAAGGGCTTAGGGTTCATCCTGCGGGTTGATATATACCTATGAAATGGTTAAATAAAATTATATGTAGTGTTATCGGGTATCAATGGCGAAGAGTGACATTTTCCAAAAAGGCACCCGACACAACATATAGGTACTACTCAAACGCGTAAATGTGGTTTGCAAATCATTCCAATGATAATTAGATTTTACATAAGTCACGAAAAGCAAGCCGGCAGAAATCGGACTACCTATATGGACCCTTCGCCAGTCGAGTATGTAGGTAGGTTTCCTCGCTATGGTTTCCGTCACGGCTCAAGCAAGCGATTAATTGACCAAAAATAGGTACACACGATAGAAACAGGTAAACGATAACTTAAGCTATTCAATAGTTCATCAAATGTCTAACCCCCTTATTCATAGACGTTACTTATCTAAGGACGGAGCATTGCTGTGATAACAAGTCTGTTACTCAGTGCTGACGGCATGGCAACCTTCGCAGTGCGCAGACGTAGGGCCGTTGTGATTGGCTAATATTGAGACACAACTTGAATCTAGTTGGCTGTCAGATAAACAAAGCTAAACAAACGGCAAGCTGTCAAATAAACAAAGCTGAGATTATACGACGATAACAACGTCAGAGTGATCTCTATGAAGTACTGTAAAAGTAACATGGCAGATGTAATTACGTAGTCATTTTAGTAGCAAATGTAGTTGCGCGTGGAATTGATACATATTCGACCAAAGGATTTAACATAGTAGGAACAAACGTAATATCGAGATGTTCAAACAGACGAGTTAGTTTAATATCCTGCATTAAAATATCGCTGCGTTTAGTTAAATAATTCAGAATCGTAGTAGTTGAATATCCCAATTCAAAATTGATTGTTTTTGTCAAATTGAGAAGAGCAAATACTTTTACTTATTTTAATTGGATTGAAATAAAACTATTTTTCCGGATTTTATCGCGTTTTTTTTATATTGTAATATTCTTCTAAAACTGCAGCTACTGCACGAACTGCCATTGCAGCTGTGTATACCTAGTCTTGCCATAAATATTGTAATAAAGAAAAAAGAAAATTGTTAACTGCAAATAACATTTATTACTTTTACAGTGTGTCAGTTTAATACATAAATATAAAACAATTAAAAATATAAAAAGCTTATTCGAAGTGGTCTCCATTGGCTGCAATACAGTCCTTTAAACGATGAGGCCAGTTATCAATAGAAGCACGCACTCTTTCCATGGGAAAATTCTTCACTGCCAATCGTATAGATTGTTTTAGGGACTCCAAATTATCATGGCGTTTAGAGCAAGCTGTACTCTCTAAAACTGACCACAAATCATAATCCAGCGGATTAAGATCGGGACTAGACGACGGCCAGTCTTCAGCTCTGATGAAGTCCGAAACGTTCGATTCCAACCAAGACTGCGTGGACCGAGCTTTATGACCCGGCGCCGAGTCTTGCTGGAAGGACCATACTTGGTTATTGAACATGGTGATGTTAAGGGGCTTAACTACCTTCTCAAGAATGGTATCTTGATACACTTGTGCCGATGTTTTGATACCTTTTTCACAAAAATATGGCTCAGTCACTCCTTCATAGCTAACACCCCACCAAACCATCACTGAAGTCGGATAATGTCCACGTTGCACTCTGTCGACTAATTGGGAAGCTTCCTTAGAGCTTTGAGCATAAATACGGTCATTTTGTTTGTTAAAATGTTGCTCAATTGTAAAAATTTTCTCATCCGTAAACAAAATTTTTCTGTGACCTCCCTTTGCGTACCGCTTCAGTAGTTGTTTCGATTTTACCACCCTATTCTTCTTTAAATTATCAGTTAAGAAATGGCCAGTGCGTCTCTTATAGGCTGCAAGTCCTAAGTCATCTTTTAAAATACGCGACATGGTTCTAGGTGCTATCTTCATTTCCCGAGATAAAATCTTTTGCTTTCGGACAGGATTTCTTCGAATTCTTTCCCTTACTGCTTTGACCACCTTTTTCGTACGAACACTACGTGGACGGCCAGATCTTTTTCTGTCACAAACAGAGGAGGTCTCATTGTACCTATTAATAGCCCGGTACACAAACATTTTACTAATACCAAGTGTATGGAGAGTTTTAAAAATTGCATTTGGCTCCATACCTACTTTGTGTAATGCTATCACAGCGATTCGGTTCTCTTTATCACCCCACACCATTTTAATATCGCAAAATATTTTACAATGTATTGGCGCCAAAATGAGAAAACACAATGAACAATCGTATAAAAATGACAGATTCGAAATTCAAATGTAATATTTTTTTATAATTAAGTGTAACAGTATTTATGGCCAGACTAAGTATATACTGCCCAATGATCAGTACGAGCCTCTTCACTTACTGAGAGAGTTTAAGTCTTAGTCCACCACGCTGACCTATAGAGAAATTTACAACCTAGTAAGGACAACGGACAGCACAATCTCTTGAACGAATCGTAGACTGTTTAGTCCATTGAAATGTTACATTTTTTAGGCCTTACCTTGCGTTTTTTAGAGGACGCAATTTTATTTTTTTGAAGTGTAGGGGGGGTCAGTCTAAAGCTAAAACCAAGTTTGTGGGGTCGCCACCCTTGTCCCACGGCCGCCATCTTGAAAATAGGGATTGAAATGGTTTTTACGATGTATTTCTTAAACTATTTATCTGACAAAAAAAATGTATGAACATTTTTTGTTGCAAATTAAATTCTCTACAACTTTGGTCTAGTAACTTTTGTCGTAGAACTATAAATAAAAAAGTTATAAGCAAAAATGTTAAGAAATTCAATGTTAAGCAATGTGCATTGCAACGTCATCAGAACGTGTGTTTATAAGGTTCATAATACTTTTTTGTACTCTCATTAATACCCAAATACCCAAGGGACCATTAGGGAACAAAAGAACATCTGCCTGCTATTATTATTATTATTTCTAACCTCTCTTATTGTAAGAATAGCTGATAATATTGTGTTGAAGTTGTCGTTCAACTTATATCTTTTAGTTGTGCTACATATTTCTGTACGTGCGGATGTATTTTATTCTGTTTTTAATTATGAAGACGATTTCGAATGATTTTAGACACGATTTTAACTTTAGTGAAAACTACTTTTTATTAGCATTTTGACTTTTAAAAGACTTTTAAAAGTCAAAATGCTAATAAATAACCTACTACGACAACTTCAACACAATATTATCAGCTACTCTTACAATAAGAGAGGTTAGAAATAATAATAATAGCAGGCAGATGTTCTTTTGTTCCCTAATGGTCCCTTGGGTATTTGGGTATTAATGAGAGTACAAAAAGTATTATGAACCTTATAAACACACGTTCTGATGACGTTGCAATGGACATTGCTTAACATTGAATTTCTTAACATTTTCGCTTATAACTTTTTATTTATAGTTCTACGACAAAAGTTACTAGACCAAAGTTGTAGAGAATTTAATTTGCAACAAAAATGTTTATACATTTTTTGTCAGATAAATAGTTAAAGAGATACATCGTAAAACCATTTCAACCCCTATTTTCAAGATGGCGGCCGTGGGACAAGGGTGGCGACCCCACAAACTTGGTTTTAGCTTTAGACTGACCCCCCCTACACTTCAAAAAAATAAAATTGCGTCCTCTAAAAAACGCAACCCCAAATGTAACTTTTCAATGGACTAGTTATATTCGGCATATGGAGAGCGACTTTTAATATAAACATTCCTTTTTTAAAAATAATCAATCTTCTCTAAACAGGGTATAAAAACTAAATCAGTTTTGGAGTATTTTTATTTTGCATGAACGGAAACGCGGAGGGCAGGCAAACTGCACCAATGAATTGACTTTGGATCCTTCTTAATTTCCTTACCCAATACTGCAATGCTCTCAATTCTCAATCTAGTAATTCAAAATATAATCCCACTTAACATGCCAACCAACAATCCGATCGTATAAAGCGAAAGCAATATTCAAGCCAGGTGTGCTAAGTACAGAGAGCAAGGTAAAACCCGCATTTCTGGTCAAAAGCCAATCGGATTCAAAGCAACCTTTACCTTCAAACAAGCAACAAAGGTGAAGCTGTACATGATTCTCTGAATAATTAACACATCAGTCTCTATATTTTATAAGTATTATAGACGGAAGGGCTGGATGTTCGGTTTGACATTGGTAAGTAGAAGTAGGAGCTCAGCAACTGACATTGAACGCTAACTACATTTTATACAATAAATACAAGTTCAAAATACAACAGTCATTTCGTGATATTTTCCTAAATTAACTAGACAGACCGGCATCTGTTATTTATGATATTACATTTAAACTACAGATCTAAATCTAGTTACAGCGTAGCAGTAGAGATGGGTCGTTGTAGAACCTCTTAGATGTAATATAATTTTAAAATTAAAAACATTAATATTATCTTATGTCAACTCGTGGAAAACAAGTGCTCAATGATAAAAAACATTGTCTAAATTTATCCGTATTTTTCATTTCACGTATAGTATTTCATTATTTTTACTGCAAGGGTCCATATAACCCGATTCATGTTTGCTTCTCTTTCATAATTTACGTAAAATCTAATTATCATTGGATCGATTTACAGACCTCATTTATGCATATTAATACCTATATGTTGCATCGAGTCATCTTTCGGAAAACTTCACCCTTAATCACTGCAGTAGTCGCTTTAAAGGTGAAAAAATTATTACCTACCTGCCATCCAACCCCAGAATCTTGGGTAAACCCACAGCCAGGCGTATAGTTTCGCAAATGGCGTGACTATTCGTGCTCGGGCGGTCACGTACCTTGGCTGTTTGAGACGTAAACTTTATGCCCGTGGGGCGTTGCATATTCTGGCGATATCTCAAAAAGCACGATCCCGGCCGCGTGACCGGAACGCTCGCCGCCGGGACTCGCTTACCGGGATTATTATTGCTGCACACGTCGATATAATACAAATACGGCTTGATAACAAAATAGCTTTAATATCATGATCAAAGACGTTTCTTTGAAGAAACTATTCATGTAAACAGGCTCTCTGAAAAGAGTTCGAACTGCTTATTTATTATCTGTGCTTAAGGTCCTCACGAATTTTTGTGAAATTATAACGAGTGTGGATACCGACCCCGCTGGTCATGAGGGTTAATGGAGTCTTGTGTTGTGGTTATTAGAATATATTCTGGACTATACATAAATTGTGTAAGGCAGTACATTTCACTTCACGAACTGAAAATTAGTGGCGATAGCCTAGTGACTAGACGAATGCCCGTAGGTCCAAAATCCAAGAATACACCTCTTACTTTTCTAAAGTTATGTGTGTATTCTTTGTGAATTATCGCTTGCTTTAACAGTGAAGGAAAATATCGTGAAAAAACCACTGCACTAGGCCAGCGCAATGGGCTAATATCTAATACCGCTCGATGGTAGAGGAAGTCTGTGGACTGCCACAGTATATAATACGGGGCTGCTATTACATATTTGCTATTATATATTTTATAAATACTTATGTCTAACACACTGAAACAGACCACAGACAATTTAGTAATAGAAATACTATAACTACAGCCCAGCATAATGAAAAAAACTTTAATGCATAACACAAAAAATATATTATAAACCAAGTTAAATATTAACAGTGAAAAACTTTATTCATCACTGAAGTATTCTAATAAGCGGCAAAGTTCGTTCAGAATAAGATAGAAAACTATTTAGCATTTTTAAAATTACTTATCACAGGTGTTAGTACCTTCGTTTAGTCATTTATTATTTATTTAAAATACAAGCCCTTATTTTCCACTTTGTATTTTTTTGTTACAAATTATTATAACATAGAATGGGTTTTATTGTGTAGTATTGTAAATAATTCCTAAGCGGTCTAAAGAAAAAGAAAACTTATGTGTACTGTGTATTTATATGTGTACGTGTTTGTGTATGAGCTTGTAAATTAAGTTATGTCGGTTTACATTAACTTCTTATAGAAATAGTGTTATATATGCGGTGCCTTTCCCTTCTAAATACCGCATGGCATTAAATCCTTTTTGTGAATACGTAAGGCTTACCGGTGTTGCTATTTTACAGAGTCTACGTAACTAATAATTGCTATTTCTTACATACTCACATTTTAAAATCATTGTTTAATTAACAATAATAAATCCTCAAAATAAAGATTACACTTAAAAGAATTAACAATTTGCATTTATACTCACAAAACTCATTAAAACGCGCATTAATTATACTTAAAAATATAACATAAAAAGAAAAACAATACGCAAAGGGATCAGGAGAAATGTGATCCGCATAATACCTCGTTACCCATTTTATCCTTCCGCCATTATTCAATCACGGCTAATACATCAGCCAAACGACAATAAATAAACAAAATCCCCGAAACGGAAAAAAAGATCGAATGCGACATTTAAATAGCAAATAAACCGGTAAAGATCGGAATCTACCGGTTTTTTACAGCTTAATCACTCGCGCCGGTGCACGTACAAATAAACGTTCGGAAATGACGACATAAATCGGTTTCCGAACGAAAAATATGGCGGTCGCGTGTGCGCGCCGCGCGCGAAGTGTAGAGTGGACGAAATGTACGAAGAGCAACGAATTTTTGCTGGTCATTTTTTCGGTGACGTGCGAATTGCGTTTTGTTAGATTAATACATGGGAAAAGTGCCCCGAGTGTTTTAAATTGATTGCTAACATGGTGTGATAATTTCATATTGTATTATTTGGGCATATGTCATCCCCTATTGGAGGTTCCCGTTAGTGGCAGATTATGTGACAACCTAAAATATCTAAACCTGGGCCTGACCTTGAAATCAAAAGTACCTGCCAATTCCCAACATATTACAGGCTGCCAAGACTAATGAAGCGACTATCTAGATTGAAAACCTAATTTTTAATTCAATTCCACGTTGGCGAGTAACTTTATAAATAAAATTCATAATTTACTGTGCTCGGATATCGCATAGGATATGCAGAGTTGTCGTTTTTATATCCAAAATCAATTTCCTCCGCCAAGCTACATTGTAAGCGGTGGAAAGTTTCACGTGAAGTTTATTCAAATAAATAGGAATATAGCGATGTTTACTGTCTACGTTTTAAATAATAGTGATTCCAAATCTTCATCATGTATTGGTACTGTTACTTTACAAAGAAAAATAAAATATATTAATAAAATATTAATTTATACCTACCGCCCTATGTCGATTTGAAGTTACCATAACACCCTCTACATTTAATGCCTCCGTTTAATCTCTAAAATCAAGTACAATACATCAATGAAGTTCATGTTACATTGATGTTAAAGCCTAGAATTGTCAACTGTGAGATAAACTCAATCCAACAACACGTAGATTGTAACAATTAATATTGAAGTCACATGAACAATCACTCGTAAAATCAACCTCCTCGCATTTTGCATTGCACCACCATCAAATGAACACGGCAATAAAAACGAAGCCTCACCACAAAATATATTACAAAAATCAAAAACTGCATCATCCGTCCACTGTCCAGCACAACAAGCGATAATAAAACGATTACTTCTCCCCAATTGCCCATCAGCCATTCCACTAATTGACCTTAACGTATTTTCCATGCTGTGATTATCGAGTGTCCCAATGAATAGTCCGACCGATAACGTAATATTGACTCGGTTATGATTTTTGGTTTCATCGTATCAAATTTGAGTGTACTCAATCAATATTGATGTTTTCGTGAAGCCATATAGCTGGTGGTAGTATATTTTAAATCCGCCCGGATAACGACCACCATACACAAAGTGGTGAAACCCTAAATAATGGCCCACGTAAGTTTGTCACGTTCCGGGAGCAGCCTTTGTATATCAGGTTTCAGCAAACCGGCATAATTCTGTCAACTGCCGAGGGTTAATCATCTCTCATCAGTCGACTTTCTATTGGACCCCACTCCACTTACCATCAGGTGCAGTGAGGTCACAATGCCTTGTACGTATAAAAAAAGCCAAATGGACTGACAGTATTATCATGTGCTCAAACTTTCACATAAGTTTTGAATGTGTGTCGATCTTGATGTCGCGTTTTGTGTGGTGTAAGTGGTTACTCCTCTAATTAGTTGCGATGATTTTCCTTAAAAACCAGGAGTATATCCATAAGTCTCGCAATTCACTTTAATAAATGTGACAATTGTTTATTTCCTTTACGGAAATTTTACTGATCATACGAACAGCTGCATTTGTAAACTACCACATCGTTCTTCTGTGAGACGATGGTACCCACTAGTTAAGCAAAGCGGAGTGCGGCCAGATAGATCCACTGGCGATAGCTCCCTATCCCTCGCAAGTTAAGAAGTTAAATTTTAATTAGACACCGACTCCAAAATTGCCTCAAATCCGTGCCTTACGGCCCGGCGTTGAGCCACCCGGATTTGATCTTGACCTTCGAGTGACCGCCGGGCCGAGTCCCTAACCTATATACACGCACGGCATACCAACTAAAACTCCGCGGTGGCCGTCTTCGGCGCATTAGGGACGACTGTGGGCTTCCTCTGACTGAAATGTTTAAGTTTTCGTCCGCAATCGTCCCTGCGCGGTGCCGCCTGTTTCGGCCCGTCTCCTATGGGGGGGCTCAGAAGAAGAAGGACGCTCTCGGCGTCAACGGCAGCATGAGGCCTACCTTCCACGCTGCCGTGCATCCCGGGGGTCATTACAATGTGCGAGATGTGCACAACGTACACTAAGGGCGGACGGCCCCCAGCCGCCCGCCGACGACTCCCCGATGGCCCCTATTAGTCGCCTTTTACGACAGGCAGGGGATACCGTGGTGGAATTCTCCAAACGCCCCCAGTCCACAGGGCGGGAGAGGCCGGTCAGTCGTCCGCCCGGCGCCTCCTTGGAGCACAGGTCCTGATGTTCGATCTATAACTAACTACTGTCTAATGTCTTTGGTCAAAAGGTTTGTAGACGTCAACTTGGGCGATAATAGCTCCGATATACCTAAATGCACGTGTTATTTAAAGTTCATAAATGACGTACGATTATTGCTGGCAATAATTGATCCGTCTAAATAAGGATTAAGATATCAAAAGACAAAATAATTACAATGAAGACACGATCTGACATACTTTCGGAAATCTGACATTTCTTGGCAAAACGTCTGGACTTATCACGAAATGTCAGATCTAAAGGTTAAAAGATGTCGCAACAAAGGCGTATCAGAGTATAATATTATCTACAATATTCTACTTATTTAATATTTAGACAAATTAATCAGTAATCACGTTGGATTTTCAAATAAAACTATTTTCTGAATTTTATCGCGTTTTTTTATGCTATGGTCTTCTCCCGACGCTTCGAAGACTGCAGCCTTTCGATTAGCTGTATGTCAAAGAACACATAATTGAATCTATGGCGTTCAGCATGAGATTAAAGAGCAATATATGTGCTATATAGTACAAGAATTCTCCTCAAGGAAACATGAAAATTAATGAGCCTACTGCTGATTCGAGTGCCTTTGACATCGTCGCTTTTGTTTTGCATACATTTGAATTTTGTTTGTATTTGTTGTTCTAATTTAAGGCAATTAAGATGCCAGCCATCCTATGAATTGTTATCATAAAGTTAAGTTACTGGCAGATCATTTTTAAACTGGGGAGACAAATCAACTTCTCGACATGATTGTAGCATTATCATCACCAGCTCTGGAACGTCAACTATTGAACATATTATTATGTCTCTTCCAAAGATTTCTATATCTACCCGTTGATCTGCATACAGCAACTCCTTATGACCTGATTAACTCTAAAAATATGATTACGATCGTCAAGACCCGTTGCATATCTACAATAGCTTAAATTGTGTCTACCCGCCTTTCTTGATGTACCCAGAAAATAGAAATGAGCCTTGTTAAAAAGGAATAATAACCTAATGTGTTGTTGTGGTTAAGCATTCTCACAGGCGAATATAACAATTATATCTGGCCTCCCATCTGACCCATGACTCTCATTAAATACTGAAATATGATAAAACTAAAACTCAATTATTAATACTAGAGATGCATAACAAAACCTAGAATGAATCCATCCATATTAATATTTAATTAAAACACTACAGCCATCGCGCAATTTGCCTTCACAACAAATAGAAACAGTTCCATTCAAAATTGACATCACCCGCCCACAAATTCTACAGCAATAAGACTCCAATTCGCTCGTATCACTCCTAGTCGAGGATATGGGCTGTTACACTCCATGCTAATACGCCTGGACTGTTCGCAGACTTTTCCTTTGTTTTATTTAAATTTATTATCAAAGATGCATTTAGCTCCTCTCAGATAGTGTCGGGGCCGTTAAAGGCTCGTTACGGTGGCTGTTAGCTCGTTAACGTCTGCTCTCTTTACATTTTTTACTTCGGTTTTTATGGCGACCATTGCTTACGTGTATTTTTCACTGGATTGTTATGTAAGCCTGGGTAATTTGTGAACAGTTCTTGTTGATAGGTGGTGCTTGGCGTCTTTGTTAGCGCTAATTTATTTTATTGTGTCTGCACTTGCGAAAACAATAAAGATAACTTGTTTCGCAGTGAAGTAGCGATGTGCAAGCATTGTTAAAGAATGTTATAGCTAATGTATCTGGGCTCATAACTGGTAGGAATTAAAGAGTTGTTGTGTTCAACTACGTTATTATTTTCAATAATACATTGATAGGTCGGTCTGGTAATTTTTAGGGAGGCCTATATGCAGCAGTGGACTTTATGTGGCTGATAATGATGGTAAAGATCGTGTGTTATTACAAGCAGGTTACAAGTAGATAGCAATAAACAAACATAAAGAACATGACAGATATCAATAGCAATGGTGGCGTTCATTTAAATTCTAACAGCTGATGTAATTACTGACGTTTTTATAACTCATATTATATTTCAGAATCACGGGCCTAATACAGAGCTGTACAACCTTTTCAATTTGAAGTTCTGATAATAATACTGTAAACAGTTCAATGAGAGTCTTAACCCACAACTCTTTATTACCCCAGGAAGACAGAGTAGCGGAATTGAAGGTAAGTGGCCACTATTATACACAAACACAAATAACGCTACTATCAACCAACTTCATTGAATCTGTAGTACGCCAGAGTCCGCTTCCATACTTCAACATTTTCTCAGAAAGTCTTTTAAGCAAAAGCCTAGTGAAGAAGCAAGTAGGTCACCTGATAACACATTTAATAACGACTTGCCAATAAAGAACGGAATAGTGTGTTAATCTTTTGGTTGTTCCTCCAAAACTGTTATAGCTTAACGCTCATAATACCTTCCTACGTTATGACTCTCCATCGCCACAATATTTAATGTAGCGGCATTAAATTTAAAAAATAATACGGCTTTTAGTACGCAAATGTAAGCAAAATCGTAAAAAAGCTTTAAAGCCAATTTCAATGTCCGCATAACGCGATAAAACCATTACCGCGTCACAGGAACGCATAAACTTTGAACATTGAAAAATATAGCCGGACGGTAAAGTTGCCGTCACGGATGGTATGAAAATTATCTGTAATCCTTATAGTTACTTGTAATTGTGTCTTTGTGAACTTTATGCTTCACACCAACTTAGTGTCCGTACGTCACCTGTGTCCCTCGTTGGAAATCAGCGCTACAGCATCGGTCATGCTGGTACTGCAGCAAGAAGCTGAATAAGGGTTCCCATTGTTGGCACAATGGGTATAATTATGTATTTTTCTTTATATGTCTTGTTTTTCTTTGCTTATATTGTACATTTTATACTGTTATTGTCCCAATAATAAATCTTTCTTTCTTCTTTCTACTCGGCAGTAAATATTATAGAGAACTATAGAAACAGAGTGAGCAAGGAAGCAGAATATCATTAAGGTGAGAATGACGGCCTGCTCTACAAATCCGAAGATAAACGATTAAGTTTTCTGAAGCCAATGTGTGATATTCTCTGCAGAGTGCTTATCGACATGTGTGTTTCTAAAATTGTAACTACTTTTTCCTTACCTAACAGATCGACACAGGTACCACCGCAATGTACTGGTGGTAGGGCTTTCATATGTGAGAGTCCGCCTGGGTAGATACCACCGCAATGTCTATTTCTGCCGCCAAGCAGCAACAGTGTATACTTAGTCACTTTTATGTTCCGGTTTGAAGGACATTGTAGCCAGTGTAACTACTGTACAGAATAACATTTAACATGAGCGCAGTGGAATATCAAACAATACTTTGTAATACAAGGTGTTGGTGTTTGTGCTGTCTATGGGCGGTCGTATCGCTTACCATCAGGCGAACGACAAGCTCATCTCGTCATTAAAAGTAATAAACCATCTAAACTCAATAAAGAATTTGATCCCTATAAAATATATGATTCCTGTGAGAGTTTTATTTCAGAATCTATATTAATCACGCAAACGAGAACATAAGGAAACCCGTGAACTCGTGAATATGCTGATGAGCGAATAGAAATATGCAAAAATTTCGAGGGAGCACGTTTGCTCTGCTAATAGAGTACATATAACGGTATTTAAATTAGAAAACAACTTCGCATTAAATTGCTACTCGTGAATTTTAATTATGTTGAATAAACCCATCATGTTAAATTGAAGTGGATGAGATTATGCTGAAATTAACCTTAGAATCGATAATGTGAGAGCTTCTAAACTGGGTTACATTTACGCCGCCAACAACTGTGTGCAAACATTGTACTTCCTGGCAGTGGCGAAGCGTCCATACAAGCCGATTCCTACCGGGTTATCTTTTGCGAATTAGTTAAAAATAATAAAAGAAAAACATAACAATATAACTAGAATAATAATAGAATATTCAATAGTCATCTTATAAATTTACTAAATTAAATCAATACTTCAATGATATCTGTCGTTCATATCAATTCGTTAAATCGTAACTCGCGCGCAATGCTCGCGCCTTATAGTGTTTGAACTTTGAAGTGAACCCGGCGGCGCATAGCTTCCCGTGCGATATTGTTGTCTCTTTCAGATGCAGCGCGGCGTCTTTGTCTAATCTTTGTAGGTGTTGTTTGTGTGTAGGTGTACTTCAGGATAACCCGAGAATTTGCGGCTTCATGTTGAGCCATTGGCACGAAATGTTTTTAATAATTTAGAATGTATTATTAGTGTTTGTGTATAGTGTGCGTTATTAATTCTTATTGGACTCTTTTAGGTAACTATGTTCAAAATATGTGATTATTTTGTAAATTTAGAGACTAGACTTATACTTAATGTTTATGTTAGAAGGAAAATATTAAGTATTATATTTTACTGATTTTAATTTATTGTGAACAGCGGATTATATGTTAACTGTAGGTAAAAATATTTCCTCGGGTTCCCTTTTGAAAAATTTCACCCTTCGCCACTGCTTTCTGGGAATTAATAGCTTAGGGTGACAAAGGCACTTGCCAGGAAGTTATACCTAAGGTGTATAGAAATACTAAGTCATAATAATAGTGTGTAGTCACTGTTGTGTTCCGGTTTGAAGAACATTGTAGTCAGTGTAACTACTGGACATAATAAGACTTAACATCTCATGTCTCAGGATGACGAGCGCAGTGGAATAACAAACAATACTTTGTAATTCACATTCAATCAGATATAAAAAAGTTTACCGCTGACATAGATAAAAAAGTTTAAAATATAATATTATAATCAATACCAAAAGTCTCAAAATATGTTATATCCCTGATCTGTTAACCTATATTCCCTTCTAGAGTTTGTCAATAACAAAATAGAAATTGTATAAAATCCTGTAGATCAATACATCAAATGTTTGAAAATTACGTTAATATCAAAAGATAAGCAGAAAATCCTAAAACAAATACAATAAACATAAACGATTCGGAAACAAACCGTTTGTGCGAAGGATTTTCTCAAAAGGAAATATGGAAACCGCAAATTCTAACTTAAATCTAGGGCTTGTGTATTTTTTATGTGAAGTTTAAGATGAACAGACGTAAATCTGTTTTACTCAGCTCGTATTTTGATTCCTTGATATTGTAAAAAGAAATTGTATTTACGAACAGCTAAGTTCAACATTAGCTTGTACATCTTGACATGTTTTGTGTACCTACGTTGCTTATAAAAATAACATACATTCGTGCAATCATGATGAATGTTAATTAGCCATTACACTTCACCATATTCATTTTGGTCTTAAGGCTCATAATACCAGGACAGCGGGGCGGGAACAATGACGTTTATAGTATATTTTTATTATTATTACACCTCTGTACAGCCCTAGCAGCTCGCATTGATACGGCCCGAGCGTCGACCGCCGTCGCCATGACAGTCGAACACAATGAATTTATTAGTTAAAAAATAAGGTAAACAGTGTATACTTAGTACGTATGAAATGAAACGTTTTTTTTTTCATTTACAGTTGGAGTATAATTTGTACATCGTCTAAAAACACAGGAAGGCATTTTATAAAAATACAAAAAGTTTGTAAGTCGTAGTAGTAGCATTGACTAAGCGAATGTCGGGCAATTACCTTGCTTTCGTCTTGCCAGTATTGAGCTCGGACAACTATGTAATAAAAACATCTTAGGGTGGGAACGACAGTACGGAATGTCCTTAGAGAAGTAAAAAAAAAATTTAGTTCGTGGCAACAGCAAAAGTAGTGGAAAGCGGCTCTATTTGGCTGCTGTGCCACCGTCGCTCCCACTTTAGTCGAGATCACAGCCGAAATTAACCTAAAGCTCACTGAAAACACAACTACCTAATTAAAAACAACACGCCACATTAAAAGAAAGAAAAAAACTGACAGTTCCAAATTTAAAAATGTTTTTTTTTGCGTGTAGATACGGCCAGTATCTATTAAAGTTTTTTGCTCGTAATGATGTTCCCAAACAAGCCAGATTTCTTGTTGGAAGGCGGTCGGGGCAACAGTTTACCGCATTGTTCTATTTGAATATAGAACGCCAAGGAATTCCGACTCAAAAGGCTCCGTTGCTACAACGAGCACGACTTTGCGGTTGAACGTCAGGCGCATTTAGAACTTGAATGGATTACTTTACTAAGTATCAGATGTTTAAGGAGACCCACAGACATAAAGAATGGAATAAGCAATATTGTCAGAAAATTAACCAGAAAAAGTTATAAATCGAATGTGCGGCCGCCGCCGCTCGTTCATTAAAAATGGGAGATATTGACTACGTATTTGCTCTATCTCACAATTTTATGTTTTGATATTTATTTTAGAGGGAGAGACGGGGAGAAGTGGGAGGGGGTAGGGAGGTCAAAAAATGTAATTTGATGTAGGATTGCTAAATTTTATTTCGTTACAATAAAATTAGTTTTATTTAATTAATCTTAAAATTTGCTTTTCTCTTAAATTTTTAAGTAGGTACTTAAGAATTTATACGCATCTGTAAAGTAAATAAAAAATATATTATTTGTGTTAAATTTAAAACGAATTAAATTATAATCTGCGATATTGACGTGGCTGTATGGACTAGAATCTTTGGCTTTCCACACAAAAGGGAATATTATCAGATATTTTTTTTTTTCGTAATATTACTCCTTTACGTAGGCGCTAGGACTTACAAAAAGATTTATATGCAAACACGTGTGCTAAATATATTTAAATTAATAAATATTATTAAAAATATGTGAATTATAATGTTCAAAATAATTCTAAATATAATTATTTTTTTGTTACATATTTACGGCATAGTATTGAATTAAATTGAACATTAAACTAAATTAGATTAGTAAACACATAAATACCGCCCATTACTAAGTTCCATACATCTGTTCATTTACTGATAACCAATAAATTTCTTCGAACTTATAGTACGTACTCCAAATGTTTCCTTTGCCCGCACCACTGGCACACGAAAACAACGCGGATACTATCCGCAAACCAATTCAACGCGCAGACGGGACAATCTCACGGTTTTATTACAACTATAAGTTACTAGAGATGTTGGGTATTTTTCTTTCCTACTACCATCCAGTTGTGTATGTTCACTGAGACATAAGAAGTAGCATTTGTTCCCTAGTTCTTTTTATAGTTTTCGAATAAAACTACAAAGATATTTTAAATGGCGTACACGTCTGTATTATGCGCATTTTTGATAATAAGGAAATAATTCTATAGAAAACTCTTCGAGAGAAATGTGCGTAAGCTCACAATTCTCATGTTGTTGTGTAGACGTTATGTAGCACAATAATGGTTCACTGGGCTTGTATTCATTAAGTTAAAATGCTGAATCGTACGCTATATCGCACACAAATGCAAACCCCTCCACAAATTTTATGTTTAAAATAAAAAAACTAGCACAAAGCTTGTCCTACTGATTTAAGAATCTAACTCAGCACTTTACCGACTTCACGGTCTCTGTATATAACAATAATAAAATAAAATAAACTTCACACACCCTCAAAATTTAATAAAGGCGTACATCACTTTTACTGCCTCGGTGGCGTAGTTGTACTGCATGCGCGGTACGACAGCGCTCTGAGGTCCTGGGTTTGAATCCTGGATCGGGCAAAGTGATATTTGGGTTTTTTTGCTCAGTATCAGCCCGGAGTCTGGAATTTGTGCCCGATATGGCGATAGGCTCGCCCCTCCGAAGTTTACTGGTAGGTGTCTCATATGTGAGAGTCCGCTTGGGTAGGTACAATCGGACAAGTTGGTGCTAGTACACTTCCAAACACATTTTGCTTGACCGGTCTAATGTCCCGAGATATTTAGACACGCCCCTGTCTCATATTTCACCAATTACGACAGTTTTGGAGATGTGCGAAAGGAACAGCAGATAACTATTATTGTTTACTTTAGTTGTATTTTACTGGTTGACGACGCGCACGCAACTATTGAGTACCAGTAGTATTTTGCTCACAATTATTTTTTCGTTTACGGACACCGATATCTTGCCACTACGTAAACTTATGTTCGTTTACTGGACTCTTAATTACTTAGTCGCCGACCCGTCATGTGACTACTGCACCGTGGATTATATATTCCGGGAATTAAATATTACAGTAAGTAAATCAGTCATACTATACTATATAATATTTTAATATTAATTTTAACTAGTGGACGTTAATATGCGAGGGAAAAATATCGTCAGCACAGAGAACTAATAATTAAAATTTTGCAGTTTTAAGAAAATCGCGGTTTATGGCTTTTTTTTAATTATTGGTCATCATAATTAATTATATTTAAAGCCAACATAGACCACCTTTTTAAGCTCTTTTAAATATAATTATAATATTATTGAGTTTTGATGAATACTTATTCCTTTAATTGTGTAAAACAGACTTCAATATGCTACTTATTATATTTTATATTAATCCTTAAGTTATCCTATCTATCGTAGGGTCAAATATGATTAGTCATTGGTGTGTTTTTTTGCCAAAAAAATTAACATAGTGCTATTAATCATACTTGTAGTAATCTATGTAGTATGTTATTTAAGTTGCTTTACGTATAATCAAATGTCAAAATATTGAAAAGAATTATAATTGGAAAACTAAAAAGTACTCAATGCAAAAATAAACTACTTCGACGGGTATACTCACTATAGTTATAGGTGTTACCTATCTTTTCTTGATCTCAGTTAAAAATTCAGAGTTTTCGATATTGAAACAGCAGTAGCATTAAGCGTAACTTTTACCGTCGACTTTTAATAGTAAACTCTAATTTAATGTTGGGAATATATTAAGACAGGCCGGTAAGCCTTTTAGTCCAGTCAATAAGCTCAAAAAGGTGTCAATTTATGTATTATAAAGATCCAAAAATATGAGTGATAGCTCATTCGATTTGGATAACATGACGTCTAGAAAAATAATCTTTAGTGTTCATTGGCACTTAAAAAAATACAATTGTTATTAAGAGGATAAAGAGGTTCTTCGATAACTTAAAAAATATTAATATGTAAGAAATAAGGAGGAAATTTCCAATTTAAAGAAGTCACGACGCCCGAAATTCTATCTCCTTTATTAATATTTTTTATTTAATGCCAAAAATATAGACGAGTATAAATAATTTATTGATAGGCGATAATTTGTTTTTATTACAGTAATATTGCATAGCCAACATTTTTATTGCTGCACATGTGCAGTATAAAAAGTGTAAAGATTTCACATAAAAAGGGTCTTTGTTACAGGACGACATTTTTTTATGTTTTTGTTAACCCCGGTTCCACGTCGACGCCTTTATCGGAAAGCGGCGTTCATTGTTTATTGAATTTAGACGAGTTTAAAGATTTTAAGAAGTGGTATTATGATTTCTTACTAGAGTAATTAACTATGTCGGCGCGTTTGTAAGATCCGCTTATAGACGTTTAAGTTCCACCCAGTTTAACCCAGAGGTTTCTGTTATTATTGTTTCTTTTACAACTACATAATATGTAGCACTGAATTAAAGTAGAATTACAATCCGATTTAATGCAAATTTGGGATTTTTATCTCAATAAAATGTGTGCAATTATGGAAAACAGAGCTAATTTTTTTTTTTACTTAATTTGGATTATTTCGTACTTGACCCACGTATTTTGTGTCGGCCGCACTGGCGTTCTGCTCCCATATAAATTTTATTATTTTGGCACTGTAGTCATTACGTTAAAATATTATTAGAATAATAGATTTTAGTAATTAATATATAATTTAATTGTATTACAGAGAACCACTGTCCCTCGATGGATACACTAGGATACGGATGAGAGCTCCATCGCTAACCGATCCAGATCGCACACTCTACTCAACCTGCCTGCTGAGCGTATCAAACTTGTAATGAATACAATTAAATCATATCACTGAAGTAACAAAAAAATGTGTTTTATTTACATGGACTTTCTACGAAATTTCATTTTACATGTGTATCTCATTATTTGTTGGTATAGCAAATATATTATCTACTATATTCGATTTTAACTTTTGATAATTATATATCGTAGCGATATGTGCGTGAGCCTCATCGACTGGTTCACAAAACGAGCCTATTGAAATAAATCATTTTATTTGAAAGATTTGATTGTGAGATTTTAAAAAAATTATTTACTTTAAATATTACACTTAAAATGAACTCTTTGCAAATATAAACGTTATTACATTTGGAAGGCATCCCGAAAATAAGTTAAGTAATCAAAAATCTTGTTTAGTTATCTCTGAAAATAATTACTGCGAATAACATTTTTTTTTCAAATTTTCTTATTTTTAAATTTTTCCCTTTATATCCGCAAATGATAATAATAACACTTACTTATGTAAAAAAAAACAGGTAGTTATATCTTTTGACGAATCGTGAAATTATTTGTATGAATTACTCAGCCATGACTTTTCTTTCTTATTTTTCTTATCAATGAAGGGTCTAAACTTATTATTGTAATGACTCCAAGTTACTAATTTTTGGCACATTATTATTCAATAAGTTTGAGGTTGGTTGGAATTTATTCGAAACAAAAAACCAGCGCCCATACAAAAAACGGACATGTCCTTTAAAAAGTAAATAAAATGTTCAAAAAAGCATAAAAAAAATTGAGAAAAAATATAATAATTTCTAATAATGAAACGAATAACAATAATTTATGATTATGTGAATGATTGAACAAATGAAATAAACTGAACTGTTTAAGTAATTTTTATAATTCAAAATTCAATCATAATATGCAGCTATTAAATCGGTAAAAAAATCAATAACTGTAAGTTGATTATAGACTTTGGGTTTTAACTGAGCGAAAACTAAATAATTGGCTAAAGAAAGTAACTAAAATTTACAAACTGGACATGTGCAGCAATAAAATGTTAGCCTTGCAAATATTACTGTAATAAGAATTCAAATCAACGCCTACACTTATAATCTTTAAATGCCTCTAAATTCAATAGCATAACAATAGACTCAGTTTAACGATAAATGCGTCCACGTAAGACCGGTGTCAATACAAACATTGATAAAAAATGCGCTCTTTAACAAACCATTTTTATGTGATATATTTATTCTTTTCAAACAACATCTGCAGCAATAAAAATGTTGGCCTTTCAATATTACTTTAATAAAAGCATATTACCGCCTACACATAAAATCTTTAAACTCACGCCTCAAATTCAATAAATAATAATCGCTGCATACCGATAAGTAGTCCAATTAACTACTTCAAAAGGTGTTAAATAGTTCAAATTAGGGGATGAAAAAAAGGTATTTCGTTATTAACTCAAAAACTATTCATATTTAAGATAAAAAAAAGATCATTAAGAGGAAATAAAAAAAAAACAATATCTCCAAGAAGCTAATAATTTTAGGTCAATTATTTTAACTTTAATGTTAATACATATTTGTAAATACAGAGATTGGAATAAAATGTTACCGTCTAAGTTTTTGAAATTAAATAAAATAACAATTCAAATAATGAAATCTATTAACTATGATTTATTATTATAATATGAATTATTGAACGAATTGAATAAACTGAACAGTTTAAATTTTACGATTCAAAATTCAATCATAATATTATGCAGCCATTGAATAAATTAATTATAGACTATGGGTTTAAAGAGACCGAAAACTAAAAAACGGCTTAAAAAGTAGCTAATCATAATTTACTTACAAAATATAGTTGTGACAAATATGGCGGAAATTGCTTTAAAATGATTATTTTTGAATACAACATAAAGTTTGGTTTGTTAAAAGTTAAAAAGAAGGTAATCAGGCACATAATATGATATAAAATAATTAACGTAATGTCGTTTCTCATTTATTAAAAAATAATGCCAAAAAATTCAACAATAAAAACACTGTAAATCGCGATTGTCTCCAAACTATAAATTTTTGTTATTACGTTCTTTACGCCGACGATATGCATCTTACAAGTATAGGAATTATCGTCATAGCATAGACGTGCGCGCATCAATTTTAATTTCGTTTTCTATTATACACTCAGCAGCGGTTCAGTGGTGTTACGTAACGTCATTGGAAGTAGCCAGCAGGCCAACGACTAATATCGATCTATGCAATTGATCCCAAGCCCCGCCTCCCAAACGTAGTAAAACAAATTTGCCAAGTTATTTTGACCCTTAGGGTGGTCGACCGCCAACTTTGCTGATTTTACATACCTCCGCAATTTCTATTTCTGCCGCCAAGCAGCAGTGTATGGTCACTGTTGTGTTCCGCTTAGAAGGACATTGTAACCAGTGTAACTACTGGACATAATAAGATTTAACATCTCATGTCTCAGGATGGCGAGCGCAGTGGAATACCAAACGATGCTTTGTAATTCAAGGTGTCGGATGGTGTTTCTACTGTTTATGGGCGGTCGTATGGCTTACCATCAGGCGAACGGCAAGCTCGTCTCGACATTTAAAGCAATAAAAAAAGTTGCGAGCCATGCTTAGCTTAGTTTATAAATCCAGCATCTCCAGTTTTCTTACAAATTGGCATAGATTGGCCGCTGTTTGATCCAAAGAGCCAGTCTCTTTGGCGAGGGTCGCCGATTTCCATTTGCATTTTAGCTGTGGTTATTGACCGTGGCGTCTTGGTCTCTTTTATAGTGCATTGTTTTTGCAGCATTGATTTATAAGGGTTCGATTTAAAAAGTAATTTTGTTTTATTAACTTTATTATTTAGATTTTGAATACTTTATGATGTTTTCTTATTGATTACACTAATGTACCTACTATTTCAGGTAGGTATACCTACCCCCCTTAAACAAAATTCTGCAAGAATACAGGTACGTATTAAATTAGGTCACCTAGTTCCCACGGTGAATTAAACATGAGATTTGACGCAGCCTGCAGTATCGAAGAAAATATACATACTAGAAAAATCTCGATACTTAGTATAGTGACTTTCTATGATCAACTTAAAATGGTTTTCTTCGATTATATTTTCTTTGAAATTTACGAAAAGAATGCGCGGATTATATTATTGTTTTATTAATGACGTTTTAGTAATAATCACGTAAACCGTAGTTACTTCTTTTGTTTTTTTATTGCCTTAGTAGGCAAACGCGCGAGCGGTACGCCTGACGGTAAGCAGCACCTGTCGCCCATGGACTAAAGCAATACCAGAGCCGCAGCCAAGCCGTTGACTACCGGAATGCATTGTTTTATGGTACAAGAGAGGTTTACGTACGTCTACGTAAAGCCGCTCCTAACAATCTTCTACAATATATTTTACCGGTAGAGAGAAAAAGTATTGCCGTGAGCAATAACAAATTTTAGAATGTAATATGAATCTGATCGCGAAATATCCTGTAATCATTGAACCAAAAACATAGCATTATTCTCACACAGTCAAACATTATATAATTAACCATGTTTTTTTTTAACGGACTTTATTATTTATTGTACTTATATAAAAACTTGTTCACCCACTCTTAAAGCAAAAGATACAAATATTATGAATAATTTAATTATATTATTTTAGCATACATTTAAATCGCAAAAAAATACGTAATAGTATTTATTATTATATAATAATTGTAAGCCTTAGATGTATAATTTATACCAGAGTTTGCAAAATAATAACATACGTCAAAACCTTTGGGTTTTGTCAAATTCGCCGAATTGTTGGAGCATTAACCCAACGAAATAAAACAAAACATTCGTGTACTGTGTATGTGTCCGCGTAACCTTGAGCACCTTACATAATATTCTGTTAAGTAAGAATCTCAATGGACCGGCCAATGGCGGACAAGACTTTCTCTCGGCCCGTCTCAGTTTCTAATAGATACTACTAAATTCAAACGTTCCGCAACTAAAAAGGCGGCAACACGCGTGTTCCATTTTCAAAATTAAAAAACTTGTCACACCATAAATCATTCTGGTGGACTAAAATAGCGTTCAATTTATTTTATTTTCATAAGTTATACAATGTGGTGGTTAGTGTTGTTGTTGGTTATGTGCTTGTTATATTATTCGAGGCATCGGTTGCGATATTTCTCATCAAGAGGGGTGAAAACGCTTCCGCCGGTCCCGTTTTTGGGCAACCTGACAGCTGTCACTTTGGGACGGGAGAATTTCGTGGAGGCAATCGGAGCGGGCTACGACGCGTTCAGAGATCAAAGGTAATTCGAATATATTTTTTTTATCTAAGCAAATGTTTTGAGGCGACTGTTTCCTTAAACTTAACATTTATTCCAAATGGCTTGTTTACGGATAATTCAAATATCCGGTGTGTTTTTTTATCTTGTTTTTAGAATTTTGTTGGGGCTCTTTCCTTTGCAGTAAGCATAATTCAAATAAACATAATGTTTATTTAGATAACAATTTTAATGTAATTATTTTTATTTCTTACACAGTAGTAAAGCTTTCTACTCAGATTTCCTTTAAAAATGCAACAAAATATATTATTATTGCGAAAGTTAATTACAAAACATATACAACTTTATTATTCTGAGCTAAATATGTAAATAAATTGTAAATTTTGTAATAATTTATTATACATTTGTGACATAACTAATACTGGATGTTTGCGAATATTTAAATTCTTTACCTTTTTTTTTATTACGTTTTTATCAACTTTTGAATATTCGGAACCATCCATAACCATTTACTTATTCTATATTAACCAACAAAATAATATAAAAACGAAGAATTAATATCAATCTTGCTTCTCTTTTTAACCGACTTCAAAAAAGGAGGAGATTCCCAATTGGACTGTATTTTTTTATGTTCGTTACCTCAGAACTTTTGACTGGGTGAGCCGATTTTGATGATACTGTTTTTATTTGAAAGCTGGTGCTTCTCGTGTGGTCCCATATATAAAGTTTCTATGATTTTAGACCCTTGACTTCGAGGATACATCAGAAAACTTTTAAAATGATGTCACAAACATATACTGATTTTTACTAACACATCAAAGCAAAAATTAACACCTTTTTAACAAAGAACGTACCGCCTTCAAAAACCACTAAAAACAAAAAAATAATTTAGCATCACCTTTATACTGGTTACCAATTTTGAAGTCAAGGGCTGCCCAGTGATTCCAAAATATCCTATAAATGGATTATCTGAGTATAAAATCTTAAACATTACTGTTTACTTACAGATACTTCGGTCTATACCAGTATCTGGTGCCAACCCTGGTGCCTAGAGACCCTGAGCTCATTAGGCAGATCATGGTGCGAGACTTCCACGCGTTCGCTGACCGAGGCGTCCATATTGGAGTGGATTGCGACCCGCTGTTTGGACGGAACCTTATCATGTTGACTGGTTCGTAGAGACTAAGCTCAGAGGGGATTATAATTAACAATGCTTACCGTCCTTATTTAAGCTGTAAGGTGTCGCGCAGACACTCTCAAATGTATACTTTTGTTGGTGTATTATATATACATAGTAACTATTGGATGGTATTGATATTTACTATATAAAAGCACAAACAACTGGTTGGTTTCTAATCTATACTAATATTACAAAGCTAAAGAGTTTGTTCGTTTGAACATGCTAATCTGAGGAACTACTAAATCGCTTTGGACTTTTCTCCCCAATAGGAAGTTACATTACTTCTGATAGGCTACTTTAATTCCGGGCAAATATTTATCTCGGAACAGCTCATTCACGTGGGCAGAGCCGAAGGTTAGAGCTAGTTCATAAAAAATTGGTACTTCACATTTCTGAGTAAGTACGTGTAAGGTACAATAGTCAGTTAGGAGGGTCCAACGATCTTAAAACATGATCAACAGCTCATTTAGAAAGTAGTCATTTTACAATTTCCTCAATTTAATTCATTTTTGTACATGGTCGTATTATGAATACCAATATGTGAACTTAATGGAACTGGTTTGTGTTGACACATGTTTATTCCTTAAATAACGAATGTTAAAAAATTGCACGTCCAGCGGTCACACTTTCCGATTCCCCGATACAATTCAGATGACCTAGTTCAAGTCGGTTACGTATAAACAGGCTCAAGTCTTTATCCCAGGTTGAGAAGATTTTAATGGAATTGATTGACGTACACATGGCGGTTTCCACGTCGTGAGCCAAAGAGAATATAACACTACGGTAGATCGTGAGCGATGAGCTAACTATGAAACAAAATAACGGTTTCTTTTCGCAAAATAATAATGTGGCCTTAAATCTATTTTGCTTTTGAATATTGTTAAGCCAAAAGTACAATCTAAACATTTGTTTTTTCTTTTCTACCAATATATTATCTTTTTTATATTGCATAATAAAAATCTATCATGTCTATAAACGGAAAATAATAGACGCCCTTAATTCACTCGACCAAAACCAAATCTAAAGTTAGTAACAATTTAGCAAGAAGAATGAAGTGGGGAAAAGTTATTCATCAAATAAATAGAACTAATTGGCTTAATTCAAGTAACTCAATGATGAAACTACTAAAGTACAATTTATTTGGAGTGTAGACTCGTGTGCAAGTCAATAATACTCCTCGGAGCTTGGTTGATTCTTAGTAAAACATTTTTATTTATACTTAGAAAAGTGTAATGTTTGTAACCTAAAAATGTGGTTTTGGCTTGCGTTCGGTGGTGAGTGTAGTCCAAGTACTTATTTATTTAGTAAGCTATAGATATTGTTCTACTATCAAAACAATATAAATAAAAATATTATATATCTGCTCGTTGTTCTTACCATACTCAAGAAAAAATACTTTTTGATAATTGGTAGAGCTTGTAAATATTTATTTACATTCACTTTATTACTCGCAGCACCATAATACCACATAATAATAAAACCTAATCTAATAATAAACACTTATGACAAAATTAAAAAAATATACTTTTTTAGTAATATTATAATATATACGAAATATAAATACATATAAATGTTTGCTGTTAGGTTTCCTAGTTTATAAATATCGTATAGATTTTAATTACACCTCTTTATTAGGTTCAAAATGGCGTGCAATGCGCGTGGCTTTGTCCCCTGCGTTCTCTGGTGCACGTTGCCGCAACATGGCGCCACTCATGGCGGAAAGCGCGCGAGCTGTCGCCGACCATCTGAACGAAAGGATATGCCAACAACAGATTATGGATGTTAATAAAGTTAGTACTATTAAATATTAATACCGGATTTGGGATTTAATTTGAAACATTTCAGACGCATGTTGTTATTTAGTTTTAGTGCCAAAATGTCCATCAACTCTATCGCTTATGTTTATTATGAGCAACGGAACAGTTACTGATCGTTAACTCCTATAAGTCATTCCAGTACACAGGGTATTTCGAATTTTATGTTATATTGGATAAGGTAATTTCTTTGTTTAATATTTATATAATTTTATATTTTTCACCCTTTAACAATATCACAACTTCAATGTTACAAGAGAATTGGAAACATATGGAAGATCAAATCCTCTTTACTCTATGAAGCTCTTATAGACCTTCTTTTATTTCTAACTTCTTACCTCTCCTCAGATCACAATGGCCTACGTGAATGACGTCATCGCGTCTTGCGCGTTTGGTTTCGCTGTAGACTCACTGCAAGAACCAGACAACTGCATCTTCAAGTTGGGGAAGAAAGCCATTGTGCAGGACACTACTCAGGTCATGAAGTTCTTCGGGTATGAGAACATGAAGACTGTTATGAAGGTGTGATGCTTTTATTAAAGACGTTGAAATAATTCGAAGAAGATACTAAACGTTGTATGAAATATTCATTTCCTATACTACTAATAGCGTGAGTAAGTCATTCGCCTGATAGTAAAATACGATTAGACGTAAAGAAGAGAAACACAATCTAGATTTTTTTTATGTGCATTACAAAGTGACCCCAGTGCACCTGGCAGTAAGTGGAGTGGCGTCCAGTAGAATGTCAAGTAACGAGAGACAGTTACCTCTCGGCAGTCGCCGTAATTATGCTGCCTGTCAGAACCTGATATACAAAGTCTGATCCCGAAACGCGAGACACTTAGGCTGAGAGTTTTAACACCTTGTGTACGGTGGTCCCTATCCGAACGGATTATAAATATATCCTACCACCAGAAAATCTATAAAAAACTAAGCAATGCCTCGCATTGCTCGTCGCCTTGAGATGTAAATTTTTAAGTAATACAAATAGATCTTCCAATTGCCACCTAATTTCTGTGCAATTTTTTTTATATCCTACAATATTATTTTGTTTGCAGCTGATGAATGTTCAAATAATCTCCACACAAGACGCTGAGCAGTTCTCTAAACTGTTCAAGTCAGCGCTACAAGCAAGACGAGAGAACAAAGTGAAACCGAGACCTGACTTCATACAAATCCTAGTGGACGCTGCTCAAGGTAACAACAAAAATTTTGAATTACAATTAGAAACTAGTGAAGACCAAAGTTCCTAAGTACCTGGTATTACTTAAGCCTTTAATACCAATGTATGAAAAAAAAATTACAACCTAACATGATACTTTCTTTTCTAACCAAATTCCGGCGACCAGTCATAACAGAAATCAGCCACATACGCAGGCGATATTATAATGCACAAGTGTTTGCGCAATACACAGCGCAATCTCTGTTCTTGTTGCAATTTAACATAATTACACTAAAAGACTATTATTCTGAACCCGACTTCCTTTCGCGTAAGTGAAATAATATTGCAAAGGTATTTTATGTCCTAAATAGGAAATCAATCCCCTTGCTCTTCAATTGTATTTAAAGATTTAAAATTACTTCTATCCCTCAGGAAAATCTCGGACGGAGGAAGGTGATGATACAAAGAATAGTCAACGTAAGTAAAACATTAGGGATAAAGATTTTTACATTAGTAGTTATTTTATGAATAATCATCAGAGAATCAATACTTTGCCTGACAAAATCGTGATAGAGTAGATAAGTTATGGAAATGATATGTACACAACTAGTACAAAAGTCCCTTAAATAAATAATAAAAAAAGAGTAGATAAGTTTATACTTATAGTCAAAAATATTTTTAGTAACACATAACATTGGATAACATTTTCATTCGATAATGCAAAATTTTGCTGGTGGTAAAATATATTTCACAAAGAATACACACATAATTTATTAGAAAAATCAGAGGTGTATGCCCTTGGGATTTGAACCTGCGGACATTCGTCTCGGAGTCCGTTCCACAACCAACTAGGCCATCGCCGCTTCTTTGTGAATTATCGCTTGCTTTAACGGTGAAGGAAAACATCGAGAGGAAACCTGCATACCTGAGAAGTTCTCTATAGGAATTTCGAGGGTGTGTGAAGTCTACCAATCCGCACTAGGCCAGCGTGGTGGACTAAGGCCTAATCCCTCTCAGTAGTAGAGGAGGTCCGTGCTCAGCAGTGGGCAAGTATATAATACAGGGCTTTTATTATTATTATTATAAATATATTTTATATCACCACTGTATACAATTGTGGCCGGCATAATTGTGTCAACTGCCGAGTGGTAATAATCTCTCGTCAGTCGACATCCTATTGGATCCTACTCCATTTATCATCAGGTGCAGTGGAGACACTTTTCCATGCACGTAGAAAAAACCATACTCTATATTTTCTGATTTAGTTTTAACCCTGATAAGTACAAATAAAATTATAAACAAAAGCAAAATTAATTAAAATTTTCTCTCTACAGAATACACAGACGACGACCTGGTAGCCCAAGCAGTATTATTCTACGTGGCCGGATACGACACCACAGCAAACCTGATCAACTATTTCCTGTACGAAATGGCAATTAACCAGCCCGTCCAGGAGAAGCTGCAGCAAGAGTTGGACAGAATGCCGGATGATCCAGATGATCTGTACGAAGCTATCCAGGATTTAGAATATTTGGACATGTGTGTTTCTGGTAAGCCATCATTTAATATTGAATGTGATATAGTGGTAGTTCGATTTAACAGTTTTATTTTAGGAGCAAAAAATCTTGAAATTAAGCTATGTTTAGTCTCTCCGTTCTTCCAATTCTTTCTTTACCGTCTTTCACGAAAGCATCACACCAATACAATATTATATTATGTGCTTTGTGCAATCTTGGCGGACTTGTACAAATATTTTACCAGTGGAGTGACTTTTGTACATTTTGTATAGTCAGTACTATTGGTGGATATTTCTTTGTCCTCAGTCTTCATTCTTTTTCCTCGTGGATTCGGAACATATCCAATTTTTTTCTGGAGATGTAATGGGCAGTGATCACTACTATAAGAATGTCTACTTTTGCTATAAAAAGAGCGCATTTATCAGGAATACATATATGTTCCTTTAAGGTGTTAAATCTGCCCCCTATAAATCTGTATGAAATGTGTAAAACATCATATCTATGCTATGTATGCCTGTTGCGTATTTATTTGTTGTGTTGACAAGTCTTTCAGGGCATGTTAGTCGTACTCTGTTTGTAGATCCAACTTGTAGGAAAAATAAACCCTTTTTCATCAACCCGAGAGCGCGATGAAAACCTGTCATGTTAGCATCGATTATATATATTATTATATCTAAATTAGCCAACGGGCGTTCGACGAAAACATTATGGAATTACATTCCTTCTTTTACAATTGCAAATCATAAAACTTGCCCTTGAAGATATGGATTCCAATTTCAATGTTAGATTTATTAGAGTCAAATGATTAAATTAAAATTGTGCTCATCAAAATGTATGCGCCAAAACTCGAAATGACGAAGCTGTCCCATTGAACAGCATTTGTCATAAAACAAGGAGTCAAACGAATACTGCCATCTTTTAAACGGCTGAATGTAATTATTATATACAAGACTGTAGAAAAATTAAAATAGTAAAACGTCCGAAAGGACAAATAGTATTCCAGACATTAGTACCCGCAAAGCCTCTGTCTTATCTCCCGGGGAGAACAACGTCTTATCTCATTAAAGCACTAAATACAATCTCAGTTAATTAGATATAAAGGAAAACTCTACTTAAAAACTAAATTAAAACACAAATTACATCCAAGTCATTACGCAATATAAGACGTTTATTCTACTGAATAGGAAACAATTTGAAACATTCATTACCTCAAGACAATTATGCATCGCTGTTATTTATCCTGTGTACGAACATTTCAATGGCCATTTCGGAAAACGGACCAGAGTGTTCAAACAGACGATTAAACTACCAAAATCGATGTGCAAAATGGAACAATGGAAGTGCTGTGTGGCTAGCGAATCCTCTGTATAAACATTCCTACTAAAATGTCAATAATGACTGTTTTTTTAGTAGTCAAGGTTTGTTTGTCTATAGTATGTGATTGAACATAGTCCCACATAGCAGTAACATTGCTGGTTAACACTACGCTTTACTTCCATCCCTGACTTAAGATTGATAACGTAGCTACAAAGTCTGTAGTTTTTGAGTGTTCATGATTTTGGTGGGATTCATTAAATAGAGAAAAGGATATAGAGTGACCTCATAGTGATACGTGGGCCGCTTCCAATAGGTCGATTTGGAAATTTTTGGGAAAGGTCTAATTTCAGCTTTGGACATCCTGCGGTTGATGATGATGATGATGACATAAAGTGGCGTGATCGAGAGGAAGCCTATATCCCATAGTGGTAGTATGCCGATTGATTAAATGGATAAATAAACTGACTACATACTTATTATTCCACTTGCATTACCCATATTAATAAAGGATAATGAATAAGCACTCCTTTTATGTGATTTATTCAATTATTAACTAACCTGACATACTCTAAATATTTGATCTTCTTTTTAACCGACTTCAAAAAAAAGGAGGAGGTTATCAATGCGACGTGATTTTTTTTTTTTTTTTGTGTATTTGTTACCTCAGAACTCGCTCATTTATGAACCGATTTGGAAAATTCTTTTTTTATTCGAAAGAATTTCTCTCCAGATTGGTCCCATAAATTTTTTTTCAAGATCGCTTTGGTAGTTTGGTTTCAAAATTAAAAAAACTAGAATAATTATGTCGTCCAAGAAAACGAAATCGCGAATTTAGCTTTCCTGTGACGTATTTAGTTATGTTTTTGCATTGAGTTTGGTTGACTGTACTTCTCACATACTTATACATATAGCATAACATCTTTTCCCCGTGTCAGGGGTAGGCAGAGGCGTAACATTTCATCGCGATAGTCGTACTGCGTGCGAAACACATTAGTTGTGTTTTTGCGTTGGGTTTAGTTGACTCTACTTCTTACATACATACATATATATAGCATCACATCTTTTCCCCTTTTCAGTGGTACTCAGAGGTGTAACTCCTCAGCGCGATAGTCGTATCATGAGCGAAACACAACTATGCCATAGCTTAACTAGCAATTTTAATTAGGAACTGACTCCAAAATTGGTATCCAATATATACTTGTTATGTGAAATTATTTTTTGGTTTTGAGTGGTTTTTGAAGGCGGTTTAATTTTTTGTTAAAATTATTTTTCCATGTATATAATAAACAAATACGGATAGGTACCAATAAAATAACTTTATTTCAGAGGTGCTGAGACTATGGCCGCTGGTTGGAGCGTCGGACAGAAGATCTGTTACTATGTATGATTTTGGACCAACATACGAAGGCAGCGAAGACAGGCTAATTGTAAGTAGAATGTTTCTTCTTTAATATACATTTCTTAATCAAGTGCTGCATATAATTTTTTCCTAATATATTACACAAATGCTAATCGTATTTTTCTGAAATATCTCTATCTATTTCTTTTTAAAGTATCAGGCAGGCTAACCATGCCAAACATTTGTTATGTATAGCTAATAGAAATTGAGAATTAATTGCGCATGAGAAAAACAGTAGGAAATCTGCATACCTTAGTCTCCTACAAGAATTTCGGAAGTACCAATGTAAACCCGCGCTAAATCAGACATAACGAAAGAAAACGTCACAATAGAGGAAACTTCTGCCCACCTGTTTCAGCTTATTACAGAACTGATATAAACCCAATTCCAAGTATTTCTGTACAAAATAACGTTAACGGAAATACGTGACTCCTAATTTATTGTGAGATAACTATTAGCAGTATAAATTAAGACAAACTTCGCAGTGTAGAGAACGAGAAACGAAGGGTCTCTAATTTGATTAACACTGCGGAACATGAGCTTGATTCGCTAATATTTGTTTGAGTACTGGTTTAAACACAACACGTGTTAACAACTATAGATCAGCAGCAGGGATGGTGATTTCGATATAATTTAATAATCATAAAGTCAGTTGCAGACATTGTAGGATTCATATTAAAATTGACTTCTCTCATTTCGGTTTTTTAGAATTGAAATCATATCTACATTTTATAAATTATAACATTTATGCATTACAGCTTAAACGTGATGAAACATATTGAGTAATGTTTCTCGAAAGCACGCTGTGGTAATTATGTGAGCACTCCGGTTTGCGAAACATCCGTACACAATCGAATTTTTAAATGGGACAATCCGTGCGATCGTCGTTTCGTGTATATGCGAGCAAGTTTCCAACATTCATCACCTCTATGATATCATTTGCTCAACATAAACTTCTCTATAGATTTCCATACTAACTCATGAAGTTTAATATCCAGTGACTTCCTGCAACCTTTAACAGGTCGATTGTCCATCATTGGAGACCGTTATTATCATATTGATCGCCATTATTTTTTTCAGGCACCAGCCGGTATCCACGTCTGGATACCAATATACTCCATCCACAGAGACGAGAAATACTGGCCAGAACCAAACCGATGTATACCAGAACGATTCTCTTCTGAAAGGAAGGGAGATATAGTTCCTTACACTTATTTGCCTTTTGGAACTGGGCCTAGGCATTGTATAGGTGAGAAGAAGGCATATTTAAGGATCAATCTAAATATAATTTTTAACTAAACAATTAAATCTAGCTAAATGATTTTTACATTAAATGATTGTTCCCTTGCTAAACAGTATAGATAGACAAACGCGGTGCTGACCCAGAGATACTTTTGCTAATGACATATCACCTAACAAACAGTTCCCTACTTATGAATAACCCTACAATGGTCAATTTGGTTGATGGTCTATATCTTATTACAAAATGCAACTATTTACATATTTTATATTTTTCTATTTACATAAATATAGTTTTGTAAGTAAAACTGAGATAGAGAAACTCTTTTAAGGATGTTTTTAACAAGTTCTAAAAAGTAAGTTTATTGAATGGGCTTTAAGCTATCTGACGACATAAAAATCATTTCTTTTTGAGATACCGGTTTGGAGCTTAGCACGACAGTATATTTTGCTACGGTGTATCAAAATAAATAAAATAAAATACTTTATTTATCACGTAGGCGAACAAAGTTGCACTTATGATACGTCAAAACAAAGCATAAGAATAATAATTATTATTTCTAAACAACTATTAAAATCTATACTATTATATAAAGCTGAAGAGTTTGTTTGTTTGTTTGTTTGTTTGTTTGTTTGTTTGTTTGTTTGTTTGAACGCGCTAATCTCAGGAACTACCGGTCCAAACTGAAAAATTCTTTTTGCGTTGGATAGCCCTATGTTCGTGGAGTGCTATAGGCTATATATCATCACGCTATACCCAATAGGAGCGGAGCAGTAATGCCTAATCTCAGGAACTACCAGTCCGAACTGAAAAATTCTTTTTGCGTTGGATAGCCCTTTGTTCGTGGAGTGCTATAGGCTATATATCATCACGCTATACCCAATAGGAGCAGAGCAGTAATGGCTAATCTCAGGAACTACCGGTTCGAACTAAAAAATAATTTTGTATTGGATAGCCCTTTGTTCGTGAAGTGCTATAGGCTATATATATCATCACGCTATGCCCAATAGGAGCGGAGCAGTAATGGCTAATCTCAGGAACTACCGGTCCAAACTGAAAAATTCTTTTTGCGTTAGATAGCCCTTTGTTTGTGGAGTGCTATAGGCTACATATCATCACGCTATGACCAATAGGAGCGGAGCAATAATGAAACATGTTGCAAACACGGGGAAAAATTATTAGTTTTGAGAGCTTCCGTTGCGTGCGCTGCGTAAACGGTTAAAGTTATGCAATAATGATGTATGACGGGATTGTTCCTCTTAAAAAGTTCTAAAAATATATATTATAAAACAAATTCCCTCGCTGCATCTGTCTGCCTGAACGTGTTAAACTCAAAAACTACCCAACGTATTAAGATGAAAGGACAATGCCCAAAACCAGGCTATCTTTGCGTCAGTCATGCGTCTTAACCAAATATCCACGAAAAATCATCATTTTAATTATTACTTCATTTGTATTTATTTCAGTCATAAGCGAATGGGGTTTAAAAGATATGAAAAAAAAAGTTGTTTAATTGTTGCAAATGAAACACCGGATAATGTATTGCCAATATGGCGAATTGATACCAATTCATAACAAATTCCCTTTTTAAATGGAATAAAAAAGTAAATATTATGTACACTAAATGTACCCGTACTTGAATTTATAATATATTTATTAAATATATTATTCATCTCAAATGTATTGTTATAAAATAATATATTTTACTTAATAATTATGACCAAACTCCAAATAACTGATAAAAAAAGAGAAAATATTAATTGTTCCCAAACCAAACAAATAGCCACTTGTACTTGCATTGACAGAAATACAATAGTCAGCTAAAACATATCTGGACTTTATATTTAATTAATGAATATATGACTACAGGTTTTTATTACACTGGTAACTGAAATTAATGACATTTTGACACTTCAGATTTGTTTGAATGTTAAATCATTAAAATATTTTGATATATTTTATCTTACTCAAGATCGGAGTGTTTTTCTTATGTATTTTAATGTTGAGTCGAAAAATCCTCTTTTAAAAAACAACGTGTATAGTGTGCGTTTCGAACTTTGAGACGGAAGGCTTTAATTAAGCAACACAATGTCGTCTAGAGCCTAGACCCAGGACAGTTAATCGAGACGGCATATCCCGGCGGTGTATTGACTGCACCTTTGCGGCGCCACAGCAACGACAAGTATATTCCTTAGACGAGCTGTCCAGTTTGTAAGTTATGTAGATTATTATTAACATACCCACAATGTGGGAAATATTTTGCCAAAGTTAAAGAAAACAGTTTAACAATAATAATAATCTGAACATGTTTACTCAACTTCTAAATTATATTTTAGGTTTCAAGGCTGGAATGAGTTTATGCTGCCTGCTGGAGATCAGCTTATAGAGAGGTTCACAGATAACAACATGACATGACCCGACCAACGCTGCAAGAAGTCATTCACTCACTTCAGGAGTATATATAAACGTGCTGCAGCTTTATCAAATTCTTGTTTTTATTTTGGGATGCCAAGAATATATACCTCTATTAAAAGTATACATCTATATAAAAATATGCATCGGATTTCGTATTTCTGGTTTTATTTTTCTTTCCCTGTGATAATGAACTATTAGCCTAATAAAGATGTGAAGTGAGTTCCTGGGTTCGATTTCCAGGCCAAGCAACATTTTATCTCGGTATTTTTAACATGAGTTGCCTGGGATCGGAATCCTCCAAATAGGGTTCGCGTCAGGCATAAGGCCGGTCATAAAAACTAAGCTGAATCTATTCTACAATATGTGTTGACGCCATATTGGAGTGAGATAATTGTAGGTAGAAATAACGATTAGGTAATCCATGTAATAGAATAAGTCGTAAGTCAGATAAACATATACACAAAAGGTCAGGTAAAATATGTATGCTCCGTGAAAAAGCTAATATTCCGCCATACTATGTTAGAAGTTTTATTGGAGTTTCGTCTTATCAGATATGTTAGTACCTATCAGTTTCTTATGAGGGCAATTGAAGCTAGGTGAAAAGACCGTCCACTAATCGCTTATAGCAATAACAAGTAGGTACTGCAATGTTGAACTTAATCAGGCACGTAGGTACTTTCTACCTTACATTATTGCAGTCCATACTTAACCTCAAAATAACCGCGCTATAAAAATTCTGATTACTCCGAACTCCCATCTAATATCCAATTGTTTTCAATTTGTATAAAAATTACGATATATTCTCTATAGTTTTGTCAAGGTTTTGTACAGACGCAAGCGTAGCCCAACTCTCATACAAAAATGGGCATTCTCCTTTGGTATGGAAACAGTTTAAGACCCTGGGAAGAACAAAGGCTCCCGGGAAACTACTACTTTTATAACGGAAAACTTTAGCCTGAAAAACTTTATAACGCGGGCGGAGCCGCGGGCAAAAGCTAGTAACTTATATAACTATGTACATTTTAATGAATTATTGCCTAGGTTCCCGCTTCGCCGTCCTGGCCGCGAAGGTGTTCCTGGCGCGGTTCGTGCGGCGCCACCGCACGCGAGCGCCGCGCGCCGCCTGCCGCCTCTCGCCGCGCGCCTTCATCCTGCGGCCCGCCGACGGCTACCACCTCATCGTAGAACCTAGATTTCAAAATAATAATAAACTTTAATTATAACTGCAGTTTTATTTTGCTCTGATCAATGGCCTTATTCTCTATGACACTGCAAACGCGTAACGCGGCCGTGTCATGTTATTTGTGTGAAATTTGTGTGGAATTGTATTCTGTATGCCAATTTCTATTGTATTGAACGTGACGCGATACGTTACGAGCTTGTTACGCACTGGGCCCTTATTCTGTATGATAGTGTAAACTCGTAACGCGGCCGTGTCATGTTATCTCCGAGAAATGTGCGTGGAATGGTATTCTGTAAGTCAAATTTCTTTAGTCCTAAACATGACGCGTTGTGTTACGTGCTTGTTACGCACTGTTAAAATAACGTGCGGGATAGAGAATAAGGCCCCAGAATATAAACTCAGCCCCTCATCATCTCACTGTTTTCGACTAAAGTGAAATTTTGACATGTTAAATAATTACAAACTATCCGAAATTTCGGGTATATCCGAAATTTTGGACGAAGTGTGGATGCAATGCGAAACTTTAACAAAAAAGAGCAAATACTTACGAAATAAAGGCTTACTTTACTACAGTAAATTATTTTTATTATGTATATTACATTAACTTGTAATTAATTTATTAAAATCAAAGTTTCTGGAGTCTCCTTTACTTCCAAAGACATAGTGAATGAAGCGTACTAGGCTAGGCGGTAGGTAGCAAGATGAGGCAAGATTTCCAATGCGAAAAATAATCTAAAAAATAGATTAGCTTTTTAGAAACATGCATTCAAGACACCATCCTTAAATTATCAACGTATCCTAAATAAAAATAGTAGATTATTAATAAGGCACATTTTTGCTCTGAGGGCCTCGCGTCAGGTAAGGCTGCCACTGGCTCTACTCTGCTCCATGATCTAGGGCCGACGCTTCCAGCATCCAACAGACATCTAGCAATCTTACCTATCCTCCAGTCTTGATCAGAATCTGAGATATGGCAAAGATATTTTAGCCCAGATCTATTCGTTCATAATTTCTACGTTGAATGTCATTAAACAAAGAAAAATGGATATAACTATCGGACTAACGATAACTGCAATGACAATTGCGTATGGCAAAATATTTGCCATTCTAATTGTAACACATAAATTATAGGGTATAAAGGAATTCCACAAACCAATAACAACTAATATTCAAACAGATTTTGATGTAGTGGACAAATAGCAGTTTTAGCAATATGCTAAAACACCTATTCGTTTTGAATAAGTGGCTTCGGTACTATGTTCTTTCAGAGTAACGACGAGAATTGCTGCATTTCTCACTTTATATGAAAGCTTATACGTTAATGGGCCTTGATCATCACTTAGCATTAGATTTCCCAACCTATTGAGTGCTTACTTTATGCTGCAAAAAAAATTTCAATCGTTTGAACAACTGGTGTTATTTCACATTAGCATATCGACAGAGTTTTGCTAATTCTAAATAAATGTTAAATGTGGATCCTGATCTCACTTATGACCCTAAAAACCTACCAATTAAAATATTAAATCAAGTTGCAAAATAATCCTTTATTACAAATTCACTACGTATAACTTATTTCAATTTCGCTTTAGATTAACAAATTGCCAAACAACCGAACGGCCACCCGCCCACAACACGAAATATAAGCGAAATCTTTCCACGCATCCATTATCCGCGCCCACAATGGCGTGTCAACAGCCAACGGGCATTCAGCCGAAAACTATAGGCATTGTATCTGAGGATCCTATTTTTCACCACGCCAAGGTTTAAAATACAACGTTACAAAATCTTTTCATCCTGGTTCCGTATTGTATAACATGGATTGAATCGCACTGGTGGATAAACTGTTCCCTATTGTTCGAATATCGAATTTAAAGAGTATTATTGTCAGCGAGTCGCGTTCCAGACTTCCTTTCATTTATTTCTACTGAGTAGTTCTTGGGGTGGCTGCAGCATTTAAACCAACTGCAACGGAGGAATGTTTATGCTATTACCTGAATTACTACTTCTCGAATGCAAGCTCAAGTTACTTACCGTTAAAGGTGCTCTATTGCCAGAGTTAAAACTCCTGTCGAAGTGGTCGTTAAAGTGTTTTATTCCTGTGAGGATAATGAACCGTACCTCGAGGTTAGTGCATTGCACTCCAGTCCATTCCAAAAACAGTGAGGTCCAACGCAAAACGCTGTTTTTCTTAATGGCTGACAAAATGACTCTAACTCGTTTAAGTACCTACTCTCACTCCACCTTTAGAGAGAACCTAAATATTTAGAAAGGAGCTTTAACGGACGCATTGAATATATAGATAATAATATCTAGGAACTTACTTAAGGCGATACCTCAAGGTCCATTTTCATACATTTTGTTTCGCCTTTAATCTGGGTAACTAAACAAGTATTGGCAAGTAAAGAATTTAAATTCACGTCTAGTTAGTGATTAGTTCTCGCAGTTGAAGAAAAATGTAAAAATAATTAATAATCATGGATATTTCGGCCTTTAAAATTTCGTCATATTAAATTTTAAAGGCCGAAATATCCATGATTATTAATTATTTTTACGTTTTTTCTTCAACTGCGAGAACTAATCACTAACTAGACGTGAATTTAAATTCTTTACTTGCCAATACTTGTTTAGTTACCCAGATTAAAGCCGAAACAAAATGTATGAAAATGGACCTTGAGGTATCGCCTTAACAAAGAGAATTATAATATTATAGATTACTTAATTACTGACATCTTTCTTAATAAACCCTAATCCAGTACTCGTTTCAAATAGAACCTCAAAGAACTGGCAAACACATTCGTCTTTAGAGTAGGAACATGTGAAAAATGTTCTAAAGTTTCCTATATTGGACACTGGAAAACCCTTTTTCCTCTCTACCTTTAATGTTTATATTACTGAGCAAAACCTCTAAAATATTTTAAATATTACGCAAAACAAAGCATAATCAATGATCTATAACGCATTTGTATAAACAAGGTTTAAAAAAGCTAATGAGCGAACTGAACCCAAAAATAAATTTCGTGCACAATGCAAAGAATTACAAAAATGGCTGAGATAATGGCGACGCCACGGGCTCTCGCGCGCGGAACTCTGTCGCTACATCGCGCCAATAATGCCCACAATACTTTCATTATATCATTTTAATTACTAGCTTTTTAATTTAATAGCCATTCGTATGCAATTTCGCCGCAGTTTTAATATTGAATAAGTAATAAAAAGTTCTGGCTGAAGTTGCCAACCGCTTGCCTTGGGGTAGTTTTTTTATGCAGAGGCAGAGGCAAACAGCTATAGTGCCTTGATAGTAATATCTCTGCTATTGTGCAAAGTATTCTAGAAACAAGTTAAATATAAAAATAAAACTGTATGCGTTAATTACTTTTTCGAAATGTTACGGAAAATAAACACATTGTGGCATTTTAAATGGTTCTCATGTGAAACTTTATACTTGGCCTTACGGTTATCACATCACGACAATTAGTAGGAACGACTTAAATTGTTCTCTGAAGCGGGAAGATTCTCGAGATTTCACAATTGTACGAGTATGTGCATACAATGTACGTGCCTATTATTCAGTTATGTCGCAGTGTTCTCTCTAATTTATTTAACCTGCATTGTTTTAATATGGCTGTTTTGTATCTACTTACCTAATAAATATGTTCACATTATTATTATTCACTAGCTTTTTCTATCAGACACGCAGTTGCGTAAATGTCCATTCTCTGAATAAAGTCACTCCATAATATTTCTGTGATAAAAGTCTTCTGCTTATAATATTAACCCGTCCCTATTCAACTACCCACTCATGCTGTCGAAACGCGACTCTTCACTACCACTCAATCAGAATTAATTTACAAATCGGTATGAATTTAATTATGATAAAACCTTAGCCCCTTGATATTAAAAAATTAAACGTAGAATATTTCCGATAAATGAATTTATAAATGGAATATCAGCCAGCAGTCGGCGAAGGCCGGTTGTGCCCGAGTGTGATCGACATCCGACAATGCGAGCCGTATCCCGGGGCATTTCAACTTTAATTAAACTGTCAGTCGCCCCGTGATGATCGTGTGTCCGATGCACCATTTTAGAGGTAAAAATTGCACGCAACGAAATGGTATTTTTTAATATTTTAATGTACATCGATGGTGGAAAATCACAGGATAATCACAGGTGAACTGGTTATTTCCGTGTATTCGCTTTTACTAGTGACTCCGCCTGCGTTAATCGTATTCCGGATTTGTACCGGAAATAAAACCCTAAATTACAATGGGGTAGTCCATAATCGTAACGCATAAGTTTACGTAATACATTCCAAAGACTATACCAATTTGTAACTACGCTTTGATGACTAATGGCAAGAATAAACCAATCACGCTAACTCATCTGTAAGCATGTCGAACAAACTTTAATCCATTTTAGCTGTGGTCTGTTGGTAGCGGATAAAAATTAATATCGTTTATTGGAAAAATCTTAGCGGAAGGGAAGCGAAGTGTTCCACCACCAATCGCGCTTGGACCGCATGGGATATCCAACGGAAGAACTATATTTCTTTGTATGTCACCACCCTATTTACCAACGCTTCGTAAGCATCTTGCCTATGAAACTGTTAAAATCAAATCAAAAAAGTGACAATTTTTGACGTCCGCTTTGGTGCTTCACACCGGCACTATGATTAACGGTCCTGCAAAGAGCTATGTACCGCCCGGAGCCGCGCGTGCGTTAAGGCCACCACTAAAGGTATCAGTGAACAAGACACCTACAAGTTAAATATTTTTAGATAAAACCTAATTTTCAAGTATGGACTTATTACTTAATTGCTGTCGTTGGATTACCTCAGTGGTGTCGGTAGGTACTTAGAGGTAATGATTGACACGCAGAGATCTCGGGTTCGAATCCCGGGTCGGTCAAAGTGATATTCAGTTTTTCTTTTCAGTATCAGTCTGGTTTCTGCGTTTTGTGTCCGATATGACGACAGACTTGTCCTCTTCTCACTCTCACTGAAAATACAGTAACTTTTCTTTAAATCGCTTTAGCTGTATGCCAACCTTAGAAAAAACAACATCCGGTTAAGTGCGAGTATATTTCATTAAAATAAATGAAAGGCTAAATTTGAATTACGTTATTATGCACTTAAGTAGGTCAATAATCTACCTACTTTATAGGCCAAAGCACAATATATGAGACTTGACTGAGGCTTTTAAAAATAAAGTTGACTACGATTGGTGATACAGTCCAGAGTTTAATACTAGTTACTTTTTCTCCCTTTGGATTGGGAGCGTTTGGACAATGACAGCAGGGTATCCCCGTCCTGTCGTAAGGCAACTAATAAAGATTTCGGATCATATTAAATCTATACTTATATTATATCGACGTATATAAATGAATATTGAAAAAGAAGTACTTAAGCAATAAAAAAGAAAAGGGTTACTAAAGAAAAGTAGGTACTATTACCTACTTAAGACTCAAGTCAGTGTGTTTATTCGTTTGTCTCTTGGATACACATTTTATACATCTGAGCTTAAAAGGTAGCAGAGCAACAGACACAAAACAAACAATAACTGTAATGAAAAATATATCTTTGAGTATTCATAAAAATATTGTTGGCATATTTTACTAAATTATTTTATTAAATTTTAATACGTTACTAGTTTTTAATACGTTACAGATTATTATATTATTATATATTTGAAGTTTCCGAACGTAAATTTTCTGACAGTTGACACATATTTTGACTGCAGTGTGTAATTTTTTGGTGAATATATTTGGCGCCAAACGTACGTTCAATGGAGCATTATTAAAATCGTTTCCTCAGCCTAAAATGCACGGCTGCTTCTTATATAAGTAGTTAAATACACCTTTTGTTTTAAGTATATTGTGGATTATAAATCATTACCATTACGCATCGCAAAAGCTATTCTTTTTTATATAGGGATTGTAAGCAGTGGTGGACAAAATTAACAATGCCCATCATGAAACCTGTTAGTAATGTGGCTCGGGTAGCGGGCAGGAGACCATTTAGAGTGTCCATAGAAGGTAACATAGGCTCAGGAAAGTCTACATGCATAAAGTTTTTTGAGAAATATCAAAACGTGGAAACACATACGGTAAGTCTTCTTATATTATAGCCTTCATTACGCCAAAATAATATAATAACGTCTAAATTTGTGCAGAAGCATAGAAACTACCTACTACACTAAATAAATTTTCCAGCCGTGTTTCTAATTTTATGCATAGAACAGAACAAAATCTGTTTAGTATGTGTGTGTTAAACAAAAACAATTTGCTGTCTCACTATTACAAAATTGCATGTTTTTAATTATGCCGGAAAAATGTGATAAATCATTTCCATCATGGTAAAGATTAGAAATGATAAGTCATAGTTCTCCTTTATTTATCTTTCTGGAATATTGGAAATTTTTACTGAAAAATACATACAATAATATCTGTTGAATTGTTAATTCATATATTATGAAAATGACAACTGACAGTGAAAAAGAAATTGTCTCTATATATATGCATTACATCTACTCTATTGTTGTACGAAACAAAAACAGGAATTACATTTTAAAGATTTACCAAATTAAATGATAATTAAATATGTAATCTATGTTTTCAGGAACCTCTCAATGAATGGCGTGATGTGAGCGGCCACAATCTGCTCGGTCTCATGTACAGTGACATGAACAAGTGGATGTTTCCATTCCAGCACTACGTCCACCTCAGCAGGCTGAAGATACAGACAAGCCCACCATCTAACCCTAACATCACTGTCAAGATGTTTGAAAGGTAAGAACAGTTTCTTTTTTTATATTCAACTTGGTAATATTATTATTATTACAAATAGTTTATTACAAATCAGACTTACATAAGAGCTTAAATTATTATATTATTAGCTTGGTAATATGATAAAAAGGTTTTAAGGGAATAGCAATTGATATTTTTCTATGCAATTGAATCATGAGATGAATGACACTGCGGCTGGGTTGCAAAAATTACCATGAATTTAAACTTTAAAACTGCTTTTATATTTTACTTTGTGAAGTATTTTAAGGATACACATTCATGGTATCACTATGGAATTATATGGAGTCAATTTGATATTGTATAAATAAATTAAACCACATATGTGTCTTTACCTCTGCTAATATAATGCCAACATTCTTCCATGATCATGCAAAATTGGACTTTAGTGCCATGCCAATTTTATGTGTTAATAAATCATGGTTTATTATATCAGGTCAGTACAAAACAGCCGGTTCTGTTTTGTGGAGAATGCCAAGAGACAGAACTTCCTTGAAGACCCTGAATACCACACATTATTGGCATGGTATGACTACACAGAAAAGTGCCTTGATATAAGCCTGGATCTCATAGGTAAGCATTTGTTGTATGCTTATGTTTAAACTATTGTTTGTACAGGAAGTTTATATAATGTTAATCTAAATAATATAGCTATAGGCAGATTGTGAATAAACAAGAAGCAATATGTGCATTGTAAGACTTATTTGTTTATAAACAAATGGTTAGTTCTGAAACTTTATTTGAATAATAATTTCTTATTTAACTTATTACTATTATTTTTATTTTGAAATAAATGTATAAGTAAATTATCCAAAAACTCATTTAATAAAATGTCCTTTGTTTTTTCAGTTTATTTAAGGACATCCCCACAAGTTGTGTTTGACCGTATGTTAAAACGTGGCAGGGCTGAAGAATCTGAAGTGCCTTTGGATTACTTGCAACAGGTAGCTATATAACTGTCTCTGTGAATACTTAATTAAAATAAACTGATTATGAAAGAAAAATAACTACATAAAAATCTGGCATAACATTGTGTTTAATACATTACATGAAAATTAAAACATATAGCAATAACTATATATACCATCAATGAAATTGAGTAGTTAACCAAAATTAATATATTTTCTTTCAGGTGCATGAATCTTATGAAATGTGGTTCAACTCACAAGATGTAGGGTGTGAAGTGTTGACTATAGATGCTGACAAATCAATAGCTTGTGTAAAAGATGATTTAGAAAGGTACACATACAAAGTATTGGGTGGAAATCACACTAATTAATTGTTAAAATTAAAAAAATATCAACATTTACAACCAGCATTATCGTAATCGTGTGTTAAATATTAGGATGTATTGTGACCAGTATGCAAAATGCTGATAAATGCTGCACGAAGGCAGCGCAAATTAGAAGGCGCCCTTAGTGCAAGATGCAATCTCTAAAATACTCTAAAAAGTAATCTTACCAAAAACATTTAAATGCAATGATTAATTTAGTGTTATATCTGACAAATTATATTGAGGTTCAAATATTCATAAACACTAGTAAGTTAAATACTGATTGAAATTACTTTTAATGCCAAGGAAGTTATTTTTATGTAAGAGGGAGTAATCACACTATAATTTGTTCTTCCATATTTAATATTTAAGATTATTTTAAGGAAATTGTTTATACATATAAAATCGTTAGACTATAATTTTAAGTTATTGCTGATGACAAAGCTGCCTCATAGTATTGCTTATTTTTAAATAATAAAACATGTTTGTAACTGAGATGATGTTTATTAATCACAAGGAGAAATAATAATTTACAATAATTCCTAGTTTTGAGGTCTATTTTGTAACTGGAGTTTTCACTACCATAATGTGTTTTACATGTCATATTTAGGAATACAAACGTTTAAAAACTTACCTTCTTCATTTTATCCAGTCCTATAAATGAAGGACTACTTAAAAATCATAGAAATTTTTTTTAACAAAACATAAAATATATTTAATAAATTAATATAATATAGAAGACAGGTAATGAAAAAAAAATACAATAATAATTATATATTTTGAACTTTACCTTATATACATACATGAAACTAAATTGATGCCTTGCGAACATTTTTATATTCATAGGTAACATAACCATTCTAACCTCAGCTGCAAAATAGACCTCGAAATACATTTACTACCACACCTATAATGATTTAACGGTACAGGTGATCTGCTCTGATGTTGGAGGCTATTTCACTCTCCCATTTATCTCCGTTTGATAACAGTTTCTCCTTATTGTAAAGAAGCTCTTCGTGGGTTTCCGTTGAGAATTCAAAGTTGGGGCCTTCGACGATAGCGTCTACTGGGCATGCCTCCTGGAAAAACACAATTTCGTGTTCAGTAATATTTAAAATAACATCTATGTATAGCAAACTGGATATGTAATATACTACAGGAAAACTAAAGCCGGGAGATAGTATCTAAATTAATTGGAGTAAATATATGTACTATTTTCTTCAAAAACTCATGGTAAATAAGATTAAAAATTACCCAAGCACACAATAAAGATGCATACATACCAAGATTGTAAGTCAGTAATCTATTTTCATTACAAATCATTTTAAAAATATCTTATTCATCAACAATAGCGTAGCTTGCCATACAGGGGCCCTATATCTATATTTGTTGGAGGCTCTTCATGGCAGTGCGAACTTTTGGGCGCCCGCTTAGGTTAACGTAGGTATGGGCCAAGAGGGGCACCAAGGCTTGGGGGCCCCATTTCACTGATACAGCTGAAATGGCGGTATCTACGCCCCTGTTCATCAAGCAATATTTATGTCATACAAATTACTTACTTGACAGAAACCACAGTAGATGCATTTAGTCATATCAATATCGTAACGCGTTGTTCGTCGCGAGCCATCCTTACGTTCTTCTGCTTCAATTGTGATAGCCTGGAAAAGAAAGTAATAAATACTATAAATAATTGGAAATTTTTAAACACGCTTTCATTACACCCTGTCTATTTGCAATGATAACATTATTATAATTTATATTGAAGAATCAACTGATCAGAAAATGCATCAATATTTAGGGTTACCTATACTCAGTGGTATTCTTAGCCAGCATAGTCCCAAAAGCCACAAATATTTTAGCCACAAAAGTATAAATCCCTGATTTAACAATTTTATAAACAGCTAGGTAAGATGTTATGTTCGTCAATAAGGAGGTGACCTAATAAACAGACCCTCGGCTAAGTTATTGCAGGAGGCCTCTCGTTTTACCACAAAGCCCCGGGCAATTGCCTGGTTTACCCTCATCTAAGACCACCACGGTATACCATAATATAAAACTAAAGACCAACACTAAGTTTCATTATCCTGGATTGCTTCAGTCCAATTTATATCCTATTAACACGCTTACAAAGCTGAACGAACACTGAGCTCTTGGTCATAAATAAACGAAAACCCACCTGCGCAGGACAAATAGCCTCACACAGTTTGCAGGCAATGCATCTCTCTTCACCTGAGGGATAGCGGCGGAGGGCATGCTCTCCTCTGAACCTGGGCGACAGGGGCCCCTTTTCAAACGGGTAGTTTATTGTTGCTGGTTCCTGTGGAAAATGACAAACTAAATATAAGATTCTTGTTATTTTCAGTTTATTTGTATGAAACCAAATAATGATTAAAAAAATATTTACATAACTGAAGGGTGCATTAAATACATCCTAATCAATAAACATGAGTCAATGTTTAAATAATTACTGTTGTGTTAATATAACTAAATACGAGTTGTTCAGCTTCGCTTTTGTAATATATGAAAGCAAACTGTTAAAATTAATCTTATTATTAATAAATAAATAATTAATATGTATAGTGTAGTAGGCTAAAATCTAATTATAATTAGTATCAGTACCTATATTTTGTGACGAGTTTCCTTTTGGATAATCTCATCTTTCACCACAGTAATATCATACAATCATAAATACAACTGAATAATTGATAAAAGTGTTCTGACAGAGAAATCTTAAATGTGAAACAAAACTTAATGAGTATTTACTTGCCATAAAACTTAAATATATTTTTATTAACTGTCCCATATTAGAGTATTTTAAATTTTCAAAAATATTTATTATAATTAATATGTGTTTCTCTTAACAGCAACAAAACAAAAGAACAAAGTTCACAATTTATATATTATAATAATTCGTTTTTTTTTACCTTGAAAATATGAGCCAATGTGACCGCAAATCCTCTAGCAAGTTCAGTCCAGAACAGAGTCTGAGCCGCTCTGTTACTCATCTCTGTCATGCTCATGTCCTGGAATTCACCGTTCACATACTTGAATCCGGGCACATTCGGCGGGTATACCTTCTCCGTCTTTCCCTCCGTGCTGTACTGGGCATGCCTTAATACGCCGCAGGCGCCTGATGCGCGCACTTAAAATAATAATAGTTTTTATTTTATTTTTATACTGTAGACTGCAGCATATCTTAAGGTAAGAAGCTATATAATTGTTCTATACACTACAAATGTACAAATAAAAAATGGCATGTAATTGATCTAAGTAAAAAACATTATTCGAAAAAAATTACGAACTAGACATTAAATTTCTGTTTCTTTCTGAGGTAACAAAATTATTCAAAGGGATTTTGTTATGCTTTTTTAAGGTTTGTAGCATATATAGTCCGATTCTAAAACACGCATTATAGGCGTAGAACTTTTAGTGCACATATTATCCTATTTAAAATCATAAAATTGGCACAATCTAAACAGTAAATACGCAATTTAGGTTATAAACAACAATTGCGTAACAGGTTAGTACATATTGTTTAATAATTCTACGAATAATAAATAATGGGATATATATTTACCGCGCGTTGACACCGAAAATATTTTTGCTAAGGACATATTTTCAAAAATTCGTTCGTATTGTTAGTTTCAAGAAAATAGAAACGAACGAACAAGAAACTAAACGTCAAACCAATTGACATTTATTTCTACTGTCAAGAGAATGTCAAGAAGAGGGTGTTGGAGTAACTGTCTTTTCGCCAGTTTAAATTGCAAAATGTTATGACGTGTAAATCCTATCCATTTCTGAACGTAAATGGGGGCGCTGTCATCGCACTTCTTCTCTCCCCGCAAACCGCCTCACCTCCCACGTCAAAACATTGAAGTGACGTTTACAGATTTTTGTGTTGGTGCTGTAAATTTGCGAAAAATTCGCCACGCAGCATGGGAGATGCACCGGCACCAGACGCGGAGTCCAGCAAGCCCAGCCCGACGGGCGAGATCCAACTCGAGCTGGTAAATCGTGTTTGTGTTTTTAATGCTTCAATTGTAATAGGAAACCATCTAAACCTAACTCTACCGCTTGTCAGCAGGACCGGCGTCCGTTCGGCGGGCTGGAGTTCCAAGTTTCCGAAGTAGTTGAAAGGCTGGAAGCTGGCGTCAACGCTCAGGAAACTGTGGATGAGGAGAAAAAGCGTGAACCGCGTAAATTGAGCGCTGGTTTTTTCGAACCCGAAGAGACGTCAATGGACGATATTTTGAAGAGTTTGGAGGAGTTGGTAGTGAAGACGGACCCTAGTTGTGAGGTTGTGGAACCACCTCTGCTGCCGACGGACGCCGTGACGCGCACTGCCATCCTCTCGCACAGTATCACGGCCTTGTTCGGCCGGCTCGAGAGGAGCCATGCCTCCCGGCTGAACGCTCACATAGCCACCGAGACGACGCGGTGGATGTCGCACTTGTTCAGGTGAGATCTAGATGCGATAATTAAGATGTTTTGATAACTTTAATGGATTTTAGTTGTTATCAGTTTGCATTGTATCAATTATACTTGGATAAGATTAGCCTGAGCAACACTCTCATGTGTTCTATGTACTAAGTGACTCACCATCGTGTACTATAAGTACCATTTAATGGTAGAATGTTGTTAGATGTAAATTAATCAGCAATAACAAGTTATAGACATCAATTAAAACTGGCCATGAGAATGTTTGTTTCAGAGAAATGTAGATAAAAAAAAATCTATCAGAATAGTATATTTTGCACCGAGAATACTAATATTGTATTAAAAATATTTTTTTTTTAATTGCCACTATACAAAATTTTGTCATCAAAGGTCACTTCTAAAAATGCATTTATTATGTCAGTTCAAGTATGCATTTGAATTATATGTTTACATATTCTTACTTCTGCAATTATTATTTATTTAAGTGCATTATACTTCTACTAATATTATAAATGTAAATGTTTGCAAATATGTTTGGTAATGCAGAGAACATTGAAAGAATTGGCCATGACATATGCTTATACATAATGAGCACATTATATATTTATTTTTATTGTGGAAAGTACCCTGTTGGATTTTTATTCTGAGAAAATATTTATGATATACATGCATTAAAATTACGTAAACTAATTTATAACTCCATATTTAAATTAAACAACATGATAATTGAGAGATAGGACAACACTTGATATAAACAGATCTTGATGGCATTATTGTTCTTTTATAAAGTTCATGTAAAAGTATGTAAAGTGATAGTCTCTTGTATGGAAGTCTGACTGGATAAATACCACCATAATATCTATTTCTGGCCCCACACACATGAGATTGTAATTACCATGTTAACTTTTAGGCTGTCAAAAAAGACTTGATGAAAATAGACTTTGTTATATGCCTATTAAGTTCACTTTTAAACGGCTGCCGATGGCCTATTGATATTATTAACTCATATTTTGACACTATGTAAACAATTATGTTTTTTTACTGTTTATATTATAAATAACGATTAGCACTACTAGGAGATGGTGCAATAGGTCCTTAACCTAATAAGTCCTATCATACATTTTGCAACAATTTTACCTAATGGCAATATGATAACACAATGTAAAGCCAGTGTCATAAATATTATCATTTATCTATAGGCGCTTCATATTTATAAACAAGTATTATAATATTTGTTTTCCTGTGTATTAATTTACTGGGAGTTTACAGTTTGCAGCCCTGGTGTGCACCAAGGCTATAGACTGAGATTTTGGGTTAGCACCCTAGATTGGGAAATAAAAGTTTTCCGAGTTGCTAGAGGCTGGTAGCTCGAATATGTACTTAATTAAAATAAATAAAAATATAAACTGCTTATTTTCACACACACACACACAACATCACGCATTTTATTATTTTCAAAGTTAATTAACATACATACACATATAGGAAGTGTGGATAAGCCCATATCTACATGGTGTTTGATAATTATATATTGTGTGAAAAATATATTAATATTATTTTCCTTATATAATATGAATACATATCAATAACTTTTTAGTTTGTAATGACATAGGAAATTATTTAATTAAATATGTAACATTCATTTGTTCATAGTATATTTCTGGCTTTATTTATGCTAATTAGTAATATGGCATATAATATTATGATATTTTATTAGTTATAAGTTGTGTGTAGGCATATGTTGATTGATTATAGATTTCTACAGCTGCAGTTGATAAGGGTATTGTGTTAGAAAATCTAATTTATTGCTATATTTTTCAATCATACATTTATGCTATAAAATTGTTACTATGTTATTGCTTATCAGTGGCGAAAGGTGACATTTTCCTAAAGGGAATCCCACACAACATATAAGCACTAATACGTGTAAATGCAGTCTGCAAATCATTCTAATGATATTTAGATTCTACAAAAAATCCGCATAAACGGACTTCGCCATTATCACTACATAGTATAAAACAAAGTCGCTTTCTCTGTCCCTATCTATGTATGGTAAAATCTTTAAAACTACGCAACGGATTTTGATGCGGTTTTTTTTTAATAGATTGATTAATTAATTTAATAGAGTGATTCAAGAGGAAGGTTTATATGTATAACTAGCTTCCGCTCGCAGCTTCGCCCGCGTGGATTTCGGACTTCAAAAATGGAGCCGGTCGCGAACGTTCGAGAATGTTCGCTTTACGAAGCTACTCGCTAGGTGATTCGCTAGCCTCTAGGTGCCAAGCAAGCCGCCTGCCTGTGCGTTCGCGACCTTATATATATACAAAAATAATCCTTATAGCATGATTCAGTATTCACGCGTGATGGCTTATTATTAGCGTATTTCATGTATAACTTTGGTGTTTCTATACCGATTTCTATGATTCTTTTTTCTGGAATCTTTAATAATGTTAACTTTTTTAATTAGGGATGACTGAGAGTGTTATAAACGTACGAGTAGACAAATATAATGAGAAAGCTTCGAACTGCTAAGCTATCGGGAGTTACACGTGTTATTGTGAGTCAACCATAAAAGATAGACATATGCTGTCGTGGGATATTTTTACATAATTTTAAGGAGAACATTTCCGTCATACATGATTTCTGTGTAGCTTTAACCATTAAGGTTGCACACGCGACGGAAGCTTAAAAAATGGAGTAACTTCTCCCGTTTTCCAAACATTTCCCTTCACTGCTCTGCTCCTATTAATTGTAGCGTGATGAAAAGTATACTATAACCAGCACAGGAGTATGACAAATAATTGTACCAAGTTTCGTTAAAATCCGTCGAGTAGTTTTTGTTTCTATAACGGTTATACAGACAGACAGACAAAAATTTTACTAATTGCATTTTTGGCATCAGTATCGATCCCTAATCACCCCCTGATAGTTATTTTGGAAATATATTTCATGTACAGAATTGACCTCTGTACAGATTTATTATAAGTATATAGATAGACTAGCTTTTGCCCGCGGCTCCGCCCGCGTTATAAAGTTTTTCAGGCTAAAGTTTTCCGTTATAAAAGTAGTAGTTTCCCGGGAGCCTATGTTCTTCTCAGGGTCTCAAACTGTCTCCATACCAAATTTCGTCTTAATACATTGGGTAGTTTTTGAGTTTAACACGTTCAGACAGACAGATGCAGCGGGGGGCTTTGTTATATTATTTAGAACTTTTTAAGTGAAACAATCCCGTCATACATCATTGTTGCATAAATTTAACCGTTTACGCAGCGCAGGCAACGGAAGCTCTCAAAACTCATAATTTTCCCCGTTTTTGCAACATGTTTCATTACTGCTCCGCTCCTATTGGTTATAGCATGATGATATATAGCCTATAGCACTCCAGGAACAAAGGGCTATACAACACAAAAAGATTTTTTCAGTTCAAACCGGTAGTTCCTGAGATTAGCCATTACTGCTCCGCTCCTATTGGTCATAGCGTGATGATATATAACTTTGAGCACTCCACAAACAAAGAACTATTCAACACAAAAATATTTTTTTCAGTTCGAATCGGTAGTTCCTGAGATTAGCCATTACTGCTCCGCTCCTATTGAATATAGCGTGATGATATATAGCCTATAGCTCTCCACGAACAAAGGGCTATCCAACGCAAAAAGAATTTTTCAGTTTGGACCGGTAGTTCCTGAGATTAGCCATTACTGCCCCGCTCCTATTGGGTATAGCGTGATGATATATAGCCTATAGCACTCCACGAATAAAGGGCTATCCAACGCAAAAAGAATTTTTCAGTTTGGACCGGTAGTTCCTGAGATTAGCCATTACTGCTCCGCTCCTATTGAATATAGCGTGATGATATATAGCCTATAGCTCTCCACGAACAAAGGGCTATCCAACGCAAAAAGAATTTTTCAGTTTGGACCGGTAGTTCCTGAGATTAGCCATTACTGCCCCGCTCCTATTGGGTATAGCGTGATGATATATAGCCTATAGCACTCCACGAATAAAGGGCTATCCAACGCAAAAATAATTTTTCAGTTTGGACCGGTAGTTCCTGAGATTAGCCATTACTGCCCCGCTCCTATTGGGTATAGCGTGATGATATATAGCCTATAGCACTCCACGAACAAAGGGCTATCTAACGCAAAAAGAATTTTTCAGTTTGGACCGGTAGTTCCTGAGATTAGCGCGTTCAAACAAACAAACAAACAAACAAACAAACAAACAAACAAACAAACAAACTCTTCAGCTTTATATAATAGTATAGATAATAACATCCATTAAATAGTCAGCATTGCACCCGTGCGAAGCCGGGGCGGGTCGCTAGTTACGTATAATAATTGCACTAGTTTATATCGCGACTCCGCATCCCTAAACACTTTTGGCCTATTTTTCGCCCGTGTGAAAATGAATGTTATTTGCATACGTTTCCGTAATTAGTGTTGCGCAATTTATGAGACCTTGTGGTCTGTGACGTGGCGTACACTACGCTCTTTATTCGTAAATAAGTAATGGTTGTTATTGTACCTATATCTATGGTTAGTGCATATATTATGTTCCCATTTTCAGCCCGCAAAAATGTAAGCACCTGATATACAGGGTCATATTGACATTACGTTACTAAATGAAACCACTCGCTCATCTTCTTGAAAATAACACTTTACAATAAGTTACTCTAGTCGTAGATATAAAATAAAAAAAGTTAAAAGTTTCGAACAAAATAAATATTAATAAAAATTTATTTTAATTTTACGCGCCGTAATCCCACTACTACTACTAAAAGAGTTTTCGTCGCAGCAGCAACATTATATTTTCAGACAGAAATACACTCACGTACACGCCATATTCACATTAAACTACAAAATGATCAAAAAATCTGAATACTAAAGCCAGGATTTTTGGTGAAAATATTCGTTATTAATGGATAATTTTTGACACAATGTCAGCAAAGGTGCAGAGGAGTATGAGGTTTCATTTTGCAACGCAATGTCAAAATGACCCTGTATACATATACAGGTTCATTTTGACAAATCCAAAACCTACATAGGTTTTGGATTTGTCAGAAGGCCTTATCGGTTCTGGTCCAGATGTGACAGCGGCCTAGAAGACTACATAAATCAATGTACCGGCGGCACAAATTAGGTCCACTTTCCAAAAATTAAAAATAAGGGTGACGAGACGAAAATGGCCTGTACTTAAAGAAAATACAAATCTGGGACTGATCTATGTACTCGTACGCTATTGGTACAGAAGTTAATGCGCTGCAACTGCACCGCTATCAAGAGAGAAAAATGATAAAATACATGTAAAAAGAACACAAAAACTATCTCCAAAAACAAATAAAGATGGGTCAACTTTTATGTTGATTGGTCGGAAAAAGTTCCAAATAACTCCTAACAACTCGACCCTATGATAAAATAAAACTTCTCACTAACGCTGAAGATTTTAACCCAAAAGAGTATTGAAGAAGTTCTTTGCATCTGCAGAAACGATTTGCGCAGGTTAAAACAGTATTTTGTTACAGAATGACGGAGTACCACGCGTTTTACCACCAGGAACAGCTGGAAGGCTTGGTGCGTGTTACAAGAATGCTCTTGCATCACAGATATCCAAGATATTTGGAGGATGGAGGTAGGAGCCGTTTCTTTAAAAAAACATAAAAGTTTCAAACTTTAACACACATTTAGTATGTATTTAAAATAAAATTATTTTTCCGGATTTTATCGCGGCTATTTTATAATTTTAAAAGCTCTTATATATTGTAAAATACATACATACATACATAACATCACGGTATGCAGAGGCGCAACTAGGGCACCCACTTTTCGCCAAGTATGTTCCGTCCCATGATGTGATAGGGGGCGAGCCTATCGCCATATCGGGCACAAATTCCAGACTCCGGGCTGATACTGAGCAGAAAAACCCAAATATCACTTTGCCCGACGCGGGATTCGAACCCAGGACCTCAGAGCGCTATTGTACCGGGCATGCAATACAACTACGCCACCGAGGCATATTGTAAAATGTAAGTAGATATTGTAACTTTGAATTTTGCGGACGATCAACATCTCATTCCGCCCCGTGACCATAAAGTCTGCAAAGTCTTTGAAACGTTGGGAGAAATTTATATTATAAAAGGCCGCGATTATATCCAGAATAATCAAGAGCGTCGCCAGCCGATGGACTAGGGGGGACAAGTTGATATGGAGAATGAGAAAAGTATGAATTGTAGGTAAAGTTGAGAGCACATGTTCCTCCACCACTACTGCTCTCCCGCTTTATGAATAACATAGATCTGAGCGTAATTGAGCGTACAGAATATTACGAATGGAATTGGTGAATTAATTCGAGTTTTAGAACTTCTAGCAAGCAGGTGCAGCTGAAAACAAAAGCTAAATGCCAACTTATTCCAGATCCGCAAAGTTATATAAATCATACCTACTGTATAAATGACCAACATGTCTTTGGAAAGGTTAACCGGTCCGGGTCAGGGTTCCTTTCGGTAACCTTCTAGTTTTGCATTAGGATCACCAATACTTTTCTAATTCATTTAAAAAAAATACACATTTGTGCTTAATGCTTAAAATTAAACAATTTTTGGGATTTTATTGCAGTTTTAATAATCTATTTCTGTCACGACAATTCGAAGACCTTGCAGCCTTCGGGAGAAAACTAAAATATCAAAACCGCGATAAAATCCGAAAAATAGTTTACTTTTGTACTTCTTACAAAACTAAAGACTGGAAGAACAATTTGTACGTGAATCTCTTCGTTCCCAGCTCTAGCGTTCGCGAGCCGCCTTCCCTGCATATACAGCTGCGTGGCGAGCCCGCTGGGCGTGGTGCAACACCTCTGCCGACAGCTCAGCCTGCCGCTCGCATGCGTCAGACCAGTCCCCGTACACGCTTCAGGTAATGGAACACGTTTTGTCGTGGCCGCGTGGCACTTGTGCTCACGACTTTCATCATCATCATCACCATCATAATAATCATCATCATCATCGCCACCACCACCACCATCATCATCATCACCGGCCACATAAAGTCCACTGCTGAACATAGGCCTCGTCCAAAGATTTCCAGACGGACCTGTCGAAAGTGGACTGCATCCAACCTGTTCCTGCGACTTCTATCAAGTCGTTCACGACTTTAGTCAGTTTGTCAATTTATGTAAAATGTATAATTTGATGTTAAATTTCTGCGCGTGGAATTGTTGGTGTGTACATAGCTTTAGTAGATACCGCGATGCGTAAAGCAATAATACGATAAATATTTAATTACTTATGCATTGAATTGTCATCCACGCGGTTATTGTTTGATGATGAAATTTGCGGATATAGTTAAGATACTAGTGGAGTTTATTTATGGCTTGGAGGATAAGAGCGGAAATGATTAGGTAATATCTCAATACCTAGTCTTTTCAAAGAGAACTCATTAGATATCTTCATCTTTAAACCCAAACATAACGTCAGTTGAAACTTTACTCAAATGTATGTGCATGTCCTACACCCGAGTGCCTATTTTGCGGAAGCAAAAAAAGGTCCTGATTGCAACTGTGCTGGCCCTACTATAAATACGCCGCGGCTTTCATGACCTATTGACAAATCTGCTATTACCCAAATAATTACTGTATCGCACCTATAAAAATATACATTAAATTAAAAGTTTCCTCGTCATTTAATTCCCTGAAAAAAACATTACATATAGATCTTTTTATTCGATATAAGTAGTTGTAATAGCATACATTACCTGTTTAATATATCACGTGCGCAAGAGGCGCTTACATCAAACGCTCCCAGTAACAAGGAATGTTGTTTGTAAACACTCGACGATCTCTCGCGTTTTGTTATTAATCGATCTCATCGCCATTTTTAATATAGGCCTATGTTTACGTTGGCAACAACAGATTGTTACTAAAATTAGTTCTTTTTATAAAGTTTTAATAGACTTGTGAAATTTGATGTATTAAGGTGTTTTTGATTCGAATGAGAGACGAGCAAGTAGTTCGTCTGATGAAAAGAACTACAACTATTACTGGTGGTAGGATATATTTTATATCCGCTCAGACAGCGACCACCGTACACAAGGTTTTAAAACCCGCTATAGTGAACACGTAAGAGTGTCACATTCCGGCATCAGCCTGTGTATATCCGTTACCAAACAGGCCGGTATTATTGTGTCAATTATCGAGGAGTAATCATCTCTCATCAGTTGACATTTTATTGGACCCCACCCAACTTACCATCGGGTTCATTAGGGTTACTTTGTCGTGCGCTTATAAAAAAAAAAATAAAAAAAAATACAGTAGCAATAACACCCCGAAATTTACACTTCGCAATATAAGTTTACATTTACAGTAACCCTGCGGTTTAGTTTCGAATCGCAATCTAACATCGCTAGCAGTGGACTTTCGCATATTAGAAACCTATTGGTAAAGTGACAGCTAAGTGCCTTCAAAATCTTATGTTATCAGCAGAATAACGTCCTAAACGAACTGGCCATTGTTTCAAGATTTCAATTTTGAATGAACACTCTGATTATGATACAGTATGTACAAATATGTACTGTATGCCAACTTCCTTCAGTCTGTTTTTCAACATTATATTTACTAATTATTTGGCGCCAGGACAATAAATGCGCGTGTCAACCTTAATTAATTGGTAAATTCATTGCTTTTATTCATGACTGAAGTTGTAGACTGAGTATTTTAGAACTATCTTCGAGTCTAACAAACGCAATTCTTTAGTAAAAATCAATGATATTGGTGTTTTAATTTATATTCATATCCTATCACAAAATGAAAATACCATACAATATATTTAACATTTAAACAGGACATTCACGCTACAATGGTGCTACGGGCTATCCTATCCAATTTTAATACAGGTTTGAATTGGTTAATTTAATTAAATTTTACTTTTATGAATGTCCACTGGCAGTTAAATTTATCGCAATATGCATGCAGGACAGTCTGTGCGACCGTCGTAACGTTTATGGCCTGTCTTCTCTACTATACCTACCAACCATAACTAATTCCCTTTCAGGTCGCGGTATGGATATAGAAGCTTTAGAAGCGTTATGCGATGAAGACCTAGCAGCTAACCGTACTCCCCTACTAGTACTGGGTGAGGTGGGCGCCCCTCCACTAGGTTGGGGGTTACCTGTAGCAACCCTAGGCGCTATATGCAAGAAAAGGAACTTGCATTTACATCTACGTGGACATGCGTTAGCGCTGCCTGGAGCTATTGGCAGTGAACAGGTTAGTTCGTAGAAAGTGGTTCGGGCTAGTGCCGCTAGATGGCGCTATATTGAATTGTGTTGGCATATGCAATTCGATATTCAGCAAATTTCATAATTGGTATTTCCTTTCAATGCAATATTATTTTAATTTTTCAGATGTTCAACATTCCAGACTCGGCGACATTGACGCCAGGACCTTGGTTCGGTGTGCCGGCATTGCCAACAGTTGTATCCTTTGCTAAGAACTTCATAATATAGAGCAAAACAAGTCGGTAGAGACTACCGTCGATAACAATTGAATTTGAGCCTTGTGTCTTTAACATACTACTGATATTACTATCATGCAAAACTTCAAGCTCATCCTATGGTCATCTCTAATAATTTTTTTTCGTTATATTAATATCAGCCGTATGTCGCATAGGTAGAGTTAATTTTTAATTTTCATTGAGTAGGTCTCCTCGCCGTGGCTCCGCAACTCAGTCCATCTGCACTGTCCGGTATAATGAAATCATGCTGATAATCTTCATGATAACAGCTATTTGAATATAGAATTATAGTTGTTGAATAGTTAATTTGATTTTTCTAAGATAATTAAATAACGATAATTAATTTGTGATAATAACCTTGACTTAAAAATGCAGACATTTTACAAAATTCCGGAACCGATTACAGCAAACGATCACTCCAAAGGTGTTAATGTTGTAAGTATAAATTTAATTTAATATTTTAGCTGTATTAGTGGCGTAGTTATTATACGGTAAGACTGCAGTGCTGAGGTCTCGGGTTCGATCCCCGGTTCGGGCGGTGATATTGTTTTTCTACTCAGTATCACCGCGGAGTCGGGAATTTGTGCGCGATAAAGAGATAGGCTCACCCCCTATCACGTTATGGGACGGAATACATGTGGCGGAAAGTGGGTGCACAAGTTGAGCCTCTGCCTACCTCTTCAGGGATAAAAGGCATAAGTGTGTATAAATTAAATTCATGTACAAATATTTCAGTGACAATTTTATTTTTATGTATTTTAGTATGTGCTTTCTATTGGATCACATTCGACCTGCCGTTTTCAATAAACGATCTCAAACTTAAATCCGATTGCCAGAATTAACCAATCAAGATAAGTCGTTAAGCATGTCAGAAAAAAACTGATCTATTTGGTCCATTTTCTTGATACATCAAAAAAAGCTGTTGAGATCGTTTATTGTCGTTATCGTTTATATTAATATCGGTAAATAGAAAAAAAAATAATCATCATACTATAATTTCACGTATAAATATTAAGGTGGTAGCTCAAGGTCCATTTTCATACATTTTGTTTCGGCTTTAATCTGGGTAACTAAACAAGTATTGGCAAGTAAAGAATTTAAATTCACGTCTAGTTAGTGATTAGTTCTCGCAGTTGAAAGAAAAATGTAAAAATAATTAATAATCATGGATATTTCTGCCTTTAAAATATCGACGAAATTTTAAAGGCTTTCTTTACTTGCCAATACTTGTTTAGTTACCCAGATTAAAGCCGAAACAAAATGCATGAAAATGGACCTTGAGCTACCACCTTAAATGAAACATCGCTAAAGCCACGAATCAGTTCTACTATGCTCGTATTGCATGGGAGCGACCTTGTTGATTGTAGTCTCGTATCTATTGCTTTCAGTAAAACAATATGTCACGCATGAGGCAATGTTAATAGAATCGACGTGTTAGGTAGGAAATATATTGTATGTAGAGACAGCAACAAAAGTAGCTGAACAAATTTAAAATATCAAATCGCCCTTAAACTTTTGTCTTTGTATCAAAAATCGTTTTTGTACACTAAAATTAATGTCATAGTTCAGTTTAGGTAAGATAAAGAAAAGATTAAAATAGAAATTAAAGTGTAGAAGTGTTTTTAAGTTTTGAATTTGTTCAGCTACTTATGTGGCTGACTATACATAATTATTTTACACTTCGCCACCTGACCTCAGCTACGTCCAAAACATAACATCAACTAAGTCATCACGTCACTATTCCTTAAAATTCCTCGGAGATCGCGTAGGACTGTACTTTTATTTCTATGCTATTTAGATCGCCACACATCGTGTCGTTTTTCATTAGTGTGGGATAGAGACGGGGTTAACATGATGAAATGTGTCGCAGGGTGGTCGCGAGGGTGCACTAGCGGCTTTGGCCGGGCTCACAGGAGGCGGTGGAGGCGGCGGCAGTCGCGCGCTGTCGCTGTGGGCGAGCGCACGCGCGGCGGGCGGCGCGGGGCTGGCGCGGCGCCTGCGCGCTGCCTACCGCGCCGCCCGCGCCGCGCACAAGGTGCTCGCCGCGCACCACCTGCACATACTGGTGAGTAGCCACACGCACTAGCAGCTCTAGCCGGGCTGGAGGCGGCGGCAGTCGCGCGCTGTCGCTGTGGGCGAGCGCACGCGCGGCGGGCGGCGCGGGGCTGGCGCGGCGCCTGCGCGCTGCCTACCGCGCCGCCCGCGCCGCGCACAAGGTGCTCGCCGCGCACCACCTGCACATACTGGTGAGTAGCCACACGCACTAGCAGCTCTAGCCGGGCTGGAGGCGGCGGCACGACTGGGAAACACGACCAAGTTATCTAACGACTTGGCAGCATACTCGAAGGAGTATGCTGCCAAGTCGTTAGATAGTGATAAGTGCAGCAGCAAGCTAAGGTGAAGACCTTAGCTTGCTGCTGTTGCTTACGGAACTAATAAAAAAATATATTGATACCTATTAGTACAATTAAATCTTACAACGTGTGCGCTTGCGTACGATACGCGATCTGCAAGGCATGCAAGTACAAATCTGTTATACGCAACATACACTATCTAAACTATAACAAATATCATAAAGCTGACACCTGGTACTACAAGAGGTATAAATAGTGATACACCATAGTAAGTTCCAAGTCCCAGAATAAAAACAATTATTAGGAGAGCGTGGAATGATCTGAGGAGCGTAATTTAAGTCAAGGTCCAAAATATATTTTTACAATGTCATTATTTATATTTTCCAGAGCGGACGACCTGGCGGAGACGAACCACCAAACGCAGATATAGTTGTAAGTGAAATAATTATTTTTTTATAATCATGATTTCGAAGACAACGATGATAATAATGATAATGCCAGTAATAATAATCATGATGGTAATAAATATCAAGACAATCATAATTATAATGACAGTGGTAAGAATGAAGATGATGATAATAAGGCTAACAACAACGGTCATATTATATCGTCATCACATTATGACGATAATATCATCAATAATGACGTTGACGATGTGTTCCCAGGAAGCGATAAGCGAGGCGTCAGCGTGCGTGACGTTCCAGTTCGCGCCGCCGGGCGCCGAGAAGCCGCCGCCCTACTACGACAAACTCAACTCCTGGCTCGGACAGGTGCTGCAGAGGGAGGCTGATATGGTGAGAAGGTTTCTTATACTTATTCATTTACCCATATAAAGTTGGATAAGATTTTTTTGTCAAAATATGACCGACGGCTTAGTGTCGAATATTTTATGGAATCTAGTCATCAGCCGGGAATTGTCCACTGCTGGACATAGGCCTCCCCCATTGAGCGCCATAGGGACCGGTTGTGGGCCTCTAGTACAGTGAGAAAATTTAAAATGTGCTTTTAGAGCATGTGGATCACCTGGCAGTAAGTGATCATCATTCCCCAGGAATTTACTTCCAAAATAATTGAAAATGGTGACTTGAGAGTTTATTAAATTTTACACATTGGATGCTACTCAACTTCGATTTCTATGCTTATAGTTCTCACACACCTCTGCAAAATAAAGGAAGTAACTACACTGACTATACAAATTCCACTCTTAAATCGTATTTGTTCTCAGATCACAATAGAAGTGTGTGAGACAGAGTCCCACGGGGTGGTGCTGCGGTACTGTCCCCTGGAGGGCTCTCTCCTCGACGAGGAACGTGTTGATGCATGGTCCAGCATCCTAGAGGCGCAGCTACATGTCCTGCACGCGACGGTGGCGCTCAGGGATCCTTTCCAGAAGAGGGTCGAGGAACACCCGTGCCTGAGGCTCGTACACGTTCCGGGATGGGCTGGTGAGTTAAGTTAAGCAAAATAGAGTTTTAATTGGAATAATTAGAGTTGATTTTGAGAGCGCCATGCAATCATTTATTAGTCACTGTTGGGTCGCATTGCTATGATATATGAGCAGGCGTTGTATGCGCCGTTAGGCAAATGTAATATACGTCATTTTTTAGTTACATCAAAATAACGCTACAAAATATCATTGTTTCTAAGGGGATGTGACTTCGCTTACCAATGAATTAATAAATACATACATTTTTTGTTCACCCAAAGTTCCTAAGCACTAAAAAACTTCGCCATGTTATGGAAAATGATTAAACAATTTTTTTGTACTGACAATGCTAAGTCTACAACGAATACCCAATAGTAGCATTCCCAATACAGTTTTCCTTAATTTACCCGGTTAGGCCATAATAAATAACACCTGGCCAGGTTTGGGAGGAGTGCGGTACGTCCCGCTGGGGTGGGAGCAGGCCGGCCCCGACGAACTCAACTCGCTCAACAGGCAACTGGTGGAGACGCTGCGGGTCACCGACGGAGCCTTCTCGTGCGGCGACGGTGATGACGGACTCGCTTGCGTCAGGTACCATAAATATAGGGATGACGGGCATAAGAAGGAATCCTACTCAAAATCTTTACTTTTCACCAATTCATTTTAATTACAAGGTTGCACGCACGCTTGAGCGTCTGCCGCCATTGCTCGCGAGAGAGAGAGATAGCACTATCATCTTTCTCATGCACCGAAAATCAGATATGCGTACAAAAACATTTTACTCTAATTCTCCTAAGATACGATCAAATATTATTCCCCACACAAATATATTCAGTCTTTACTTCTAGATATGGCTAATTTTGTAACGCATCCTGGGTATTTTAGTTCAATAACCCTCTTGGATTGTAACAAGTCTAACCGTGTAATCTATACTAAAATATAGAGTTGAAGAGTGTGTTTGTTTCTTTAAACACGCTAATCTCAGGTATTCCTAAATCGATTTTGATTTTTTTCACTTATAGGAAGCTATGGTACTCCTGAGTTTTATGTGCTCTTTTTATCACGGAAAAATATTTATCAAGGAAAAACTTTTAGACGCGGACAGAGCAAAGCTAGTACAAAATGATATTGAAGGAGAGTCTCGTTTTTTAAAAATTAAATAATACATTATAATAGATACATTTCCATACTTTATCGTTTCATCGGAGCTTCTAACTCAGGCTATTCTAGTGGATAGCTGATCCATATACCTATCACACCAATAAGTGTTTATATTCATAGGTTCGGAATGGTGACGGCAGACACGGACGTAGACGAACTGCTAGACTTGGTGATGTCTGCTGGAAAAGAAGTAGAAGAGAGCTCGAAAGCCCTCACCGATATGACTGAAGTATTAAAGAAAGGTAACGATAATTCTTTATATAAAATTTAGGGGCCGTTCAAGTATTACGTAACGCAATAGGGGACCGTCCTGTGTTTGATTTTGTACATTATTCTATATGTAATGGTTAATAATACGAAAAAGAAACCCTCCTGCGAAAACTGCATTAAAATTGGTGAAAAAATGAGCCAGTAATTCATATTTCAAATATGAATATGTGCTGAAGTGGGCGTGAAGTTGGGATATCGCTTCATCTCTTTTTTTCGCACGCGTCGTAATGCCCGATGACGTCACAGGTGGGTATTGCGCCTCTTTTGTGTTTCTTGTTACTTACCCCTTCTACCGAAATTGAAAGACTTATAACATGTTGATTTTTTATCGGATTTAAATAATTCTTTCTGTGTTATAATTTATATAACGTAAATATTTGATAATAATAAAGAACAAAAATGAGTCCGGTCCCCTATTCTTGAAAATTTTTGTTATTGTTTTAAAATTTAAAAAAAACAATGTTACATAACGCGTTGTACGAACCCCTCCTGCCCTGTAACGCATCGTAACGTTTTACAAGACCCTCTCCCCTCCAAATTGCGTTACGTAATACTCGAACAGCCCCTTAAGTAGAAAGTATATTTTTTGTAATTTTTAACATTGCAATGTTTTATCCCGAAGGAACATATATAGGGTGTATCTAAATTGGTGTTTGAGGATGTGAGTGTGTCGCAGGCATAGAGGCGGCGCAGCAGGAGCTGCAGCAGGAGGTGTGGCAGGAGGGGCTGCTGCGGCGCGTGCCCGTGGTGGGGCGCGTGGTGCAGTGGTGGGCGCCCGCGCCGCCGCCCGCCGGCCGCCGTCTGCACCTCGCCAGCGGCACGCTGCAGACCACCGACGACGTCTACCGGTACCCCACACTACCTGCCAGAGACCTCTCTATCACAGTGTATACTTGTAACACGCTCGTGCTAGCACTGTGACTGTTACATGCTGGTTATGAAATGTTAAAATAACGTATCCTCTTTACCTCAAGTACTAATAAATGCTTCTAATTGCAAAATTTACATCCAAGGTCACCCACGTAATTGTTCGCATATTACATTCTAACTATAAAAATATTTGTCATATCAATAATTAAAAACAAACTGTTGCGCAGGTTCGTACAGAACAAAGGCAAGGAGTCGGAGCCGGCGCGTGCGCACTCCCCCGCGCGCCCCGCCCGCCCCGCGCGACACGAGCCGCAGGAATAATACCTTTAAGGTACACTACATCCCTTCAGTAAATGCCAAGTTCAAATTGACAAGTTGACGTCAGTAATAAGCCTTGCCATTAAAAAATATATGCGATGTTACACAACCATGTTTTTTCACAATTTGACATCTCTGTTTGGATTGCGGTATTTAATTTGACAGAGTATATTTGGTGTAGTGTTTGTAAAACTACGGTTAAGTTAGCTCAACCCAACTGGTTGACAACAATATTATGTAAATGTATTTGGACTATTAACCTAGGGTATGATCGGCAACTTGATTATGCAATACGAATCGCCTACATCCCTCATACTAGTCGCCGTGTTACTACGACAATCGAGATGTATCGATATAATGTAAAATCGATATAAACATATTGTGCACTAATGTCTAATAATATTTTGTATAAAATTGTCGACAATACATTTGTTATGCAAGTATAATATTCGAGAAAAATCGATCGTTGATGAAGCACATGGCTATGCACTATCGATGACTTCGAATAAGTTATGAAATGTACCACGAAATATCGATTTTAAGTTAATGAAAATAAGTCGTATAAACACAATAATAAATGGTGCACTAGCGTTAGAACTGCAATATTAAGAAAGAATTGTCCAAAAATCCTTGAACTAGTCGATAATGACATACGATGAAAATCGAATTTTAAATGTCAAAATCGATTTGTTCAATGGTAGGTAGCGACAACTGTCGTCTAGTTTTAATGCTGTATAAATTGCTTCGGACCGTTCAAATTTGTAAACTGTAAGCAGTTAACGAAAACCTCCGAAACATTTCTATATTTCTGATAAACAATTAATATCTATTTTACCATATTTCTACCTTATCTATGGCAAATTTTATGTACTTTGAACTTTGTCATATATTGTATAGAATTCAATTTACCAATTTCTTTTTTCACTCCCCACCAGAGCAAGTTTTTGCATGTATTTTAAAAATAAACTTTGGACCGCCCAAATTACGTAATAATACTTTCTTTACTTTAAAGCTGGTATGCGTTTATTATTTCTAGCTCTTTCTAGAAATGTTTAGTAAAAAAATATACACAAAATGCTACACATTAATTTAATCATCATAAATTGACATGGATCTTAACTACAAGAAAAAAACAACATATAGTGTGTTGGTAAATTTGTAATGCTGTAATACTTGGTAGCTTTTTATAACAATTAGTAGTGTAGGTAATTGTTGCCTTTTTTATGATCTATGTACTAAAATACTTTGCAATACACTGCAAGGTAAAGTGCAGTGGATCGAATGTGACCCAATTATAAATCTAGAATTTCATTAAAATCTGAAGAACTTAAATAGAGTGCTGTAATTGTATTGTTTATATACTTTGCGGAGCATTGTTGTGATAACAAGTCTGTTTCTCAGCGCTGACGGCATGGTAGCCTTCGCAGTGCGTACACATAGGGCCGTTGTGATTCGCTAATATTGAAATACAACTTTAATCTAGTTGGCTGCCAGATTAACAAAGCTGAGAAACAGACTTGTTATCACAGCAATGCTCCGTCCTCAGATAAATAACCTCTATGAATAACGGGGTTAGTCATTTTTACTTCGATATACTTTAATTTTCTCTTTTTCTGTACTTATGTAAAGTGACCACACTATTATAAACTATTCTAGTTCCTAAAGCATTAAATTGAGTCTTGATCTGACTTGAGTCGATATTTCAACAACAAAATAACTTAATTTCAATCTTATTATCTAAATAATAAAATTCATTATAACCATACACTTTTATGAATTTGTCCCGGGTCACATAAGACCCATCCAGTAGTGTTCAAATATTTACTTAAAATTGTAAAAATGTATGTTTAAATTATTTAATATGCGGTCAATTGTTGTTAATGTAATTTGATTAAAATGTGTGCTGATTAAAATGAGAAAAGTTTGCGACACACTTAACGTCTTGGCACCAACTATTCTAAAACACTGTGAATATTTATAGATACCTTATTAAAAGGTCCTCGTAACGAGTTACCATTCTGATTCCAAACTAAAATTTCGTAATAATTAATAACGATTTCTTTAAACAATCCTGTATGTCACAGAGCATAAGATCGTTTTTACAAAATTCCGCTATGTCGCTTAAGTGTCAGGCGATAAGTGTGCAATATCATTTAATCTCATTTTCTTTTATTATAAACGCATTATATGATTTTTGTATGGAGAGTTAGCTTCAATTTTATTTGTGTTGATGGTATATTTTAGTTATATTGTAATATTATTAATTGAGGACCACAGAATCCAAACCACCCAAAAAAGTTTTAAGAACTGAAATACCACGGTATTATAAAAAATTAGTAGTTAAAATTGTCGATGCAATATTTTTTTATCCTTACAATTAAAACCGTTGTATATCCCACTATACAGGGTGTAATGTTAACTACATTTTATTCCTTTAAACTGAACAGCACAAACATCACATAGTATTAAAAAATGATACGGGAACTGTGAATTATGGGTTTGCATCTTATTTAATAATCGATACCGGTATATTGTGGCAGTACATTTATTACGAAAAAAATAGACTAATCTGTGAAAAATACTAATAAGTTTCACAAAATAATTGCAAATTAAAGACCTAAGTACATAATTATGATCCCGGTATGGAGTAAAAAAAACCCGCCTTTGTGCAACACCCTATAGATCCCAAATGTATGTCAGCGTTATTAATTTCTACTTTCTTGTGATTTACATTCCCCCTTAGGGCCGGGTCATATATGGCGGAGCGTAGATAATTTTTTACTGTCAAACTATTATCGACATTGTGTTAATTGATATAATATTCAAAATCAATTAAAATGTAATGCAATTTATTGTTGTGTTAATGGAATTTTAATATTGTTTCAATACAGACAAAGTCGATAATAGTTTGACAGTAATAAATCCTCTACGCTCCGCCATATATGCGCCGGCGCTTAGTGGCAGTCTCGTGGTCTTCAGTATACAAATTTCACCAGCAAACTTTAGAGTGCATTCTAGAACATTCTATCGAGCTATTACATTATCTTATCTAAGACTTATTTATACGTATAAGTGTGATACGAAAATAATTTATGTAAATTGTATTATTTTGGTACAAAAGCGGGAGTGATTTTTAAGGCATCTATGACTCAATCTTATTACTACCATTAATTCAAAAAATTGTGGAGATGATTGAATGTTTGTTAGAAGTAACCACAGGAATTCCTGACTATATTTTAATTAAATTTGGCCCATATAGATCAAGTTTTGGATTAGGCTACTTTTTATCCCGAAAAATATAGAGAATATAATTTCGGCCAAAGTCTTTAGTACTTTAATATACTAGACAATAGTAACGAATTTTTATTTACCTCATATTATAGAAGTCAATAGCTTAATAAACTTCACAACGTATCAGTTGTTAAAACCCTGTGAAGCTAAAATGCAAAAGGCGCCTAAAAATCACATCTCTGCATCGTATTCCTTAAATTTAATTGTATTATTATAATGTATAAAAATTATAATTATTTCCAAAGTGTTTATTTGTGATTTGTATTGGGACATTTGACTTTGTGGCTCATCCTAGTGGATCAAGCTCAACACAATATTGTTGGATATCAATAATTTTATGTAGCGAATCACCCGGTAATCACATAGCCGCTCTTCCGAGCTGCGCTTGCGCATATGATGTGACACATATGCCGGTATGAATGTAGAGTACTATATAAACAGATATATAAGAGAAATTGAGGTTATTTCTTATCATACATTTAGTTTAACAAGATTCTGATAGAAACTGTAATTTTGTACCCAAATTTACTTCAACTTTATTTTGTATATAAACTGTAGTGTTAAAACTTCATGAATGTTCCAAAAATTTTTACCCGGTTATATGAATATCCGTTAAAGGCATTAATTAAGTTGAATGTCCCAATATAAACTAATATGATTTATCTTATTATTAAGATGTAACATAAGTTATTGAATGATTTCAAAAATAAAATTATTCAATGTTATACATTATGGTGTTATTTGTATCCTCAATTGTTGGGAAATGAAATTATTCAAAATTTGGTGTTTACGTACTGTGACCATACATTCCGTAAATAATAGGATAGTCCTATTCTTACTTAATTGTGCGGCACACACAGACTAACACATAAAACTTGTATATTGTTCGCCCAGTGTGCCTCAATTGTATAAGGGCATTTAGAATCCGTAAAAAAATATTTTCCAAACAATGATGAATAAGTTTATTCTTGTAGAGTTTGTTACTCGTGTAAATTAAAATACCAACAAATTCCGCTCGAGGTTAATAAAATTCATAATTACATTATCTGCTGGGCGATTTTTATCACGTAAAATGTTAATATCGAAATGAAGAAACGAATGAAAAAGAATCTGGATATAAAAGATTTGAAAACATGCTTGCTTAAGTAACGCAAATTCCTCTCCATTCCTAACAAAGTGGTTTACAAACATGTGTCCAAAATATTTACAATTGTGAAATTACAGACGGCCTAAACTCCTATATGACATTAGTATTCTAGGCACAGACGAATAAACATCTAGCGATATCTAGTAACGTAAATTAAAAAGTAAAGACGTAGTAAAATTATGAATAAAAATAAGCAATTAAATTGTATTTCAAAAAAATATTTTGTACTAAACACTTTCTCCTGTATAATTTTAATAATTATTTACTTAACAATGTACAAAGAAAACATAGATGATATTGCATCTGACTCAGAAATGTATTATTGGCAATCGTCGCTGCTGAATAATAATATATCCTGCGTCTACAATAATAAATCTGATGTTCTACCGTCTTTAGAAGATCACGTACCTCCAGAGAAATCTATTTATTTTATTGAAACATCGTGCCGAAACGGATTAAATTCGAGAGAAGCGTGCGCAGTGGAATCAGCCGCGAAAGCTCATTCAAAATGGCAGATAAATGTTCTTTTTTCCAACGCAATAACAGCTGATACAATGAACATGAGTTCTTTGACAACTTTAAAAGGATTCCATAATGTAAAACTAATGAAAATAGACATCAAGAAAATAAAAAAATTCAGTCAATTAGCTAACAAAATTATCAATAAAAGTATATACCCTGCAGAACAACTTTCGCATTTACTAAGATTTGAAACATTACGGACTTGGGGCGGGGTTTATTTAGATTTTGATGTGATTGTGGTAAGATCCTTCGATTCGCTGCCGAAGAACTGGGTGGCCCGGGAGACTGCCAATAGCATAGGTTCAGCGATACTAGCTTTTGCAAGAGATGATGTCGGAAGGAATTTCTCTGAAGCTATTTTGAGGTAAGTAAATTTGTGAAATATCCTTTAAGCCTTGAACTAAAAAGAGACAAGACATATTTCTTAGTTAATACAATATAATCTCGTATAGTAAAGTAAGTAGCCCATCAAGGTATTTTAAGCATTTAGTGACAATAATGGAGTTTATTTTTATAATACTGTGTTTAACCTATCAGAAAAGGTTTGATTTCTACAAAATGCTGCTTGCAGAGAAATTAACAGTACATTTGTACCGAATGATTGGTCTTACAAAGGATCTGATACAGTAACCAGAGTATTTCGGAGGAAATGCACTCCTCGAAAACCTGTGGACTGGTCTGCAAGAACTTGCCAAGGTAATATAAAAATGCCTTAGTTTAATGATAGCGTGTTTATGAAAGTCATGAAATGTTAAGTCTTTGAGGCAGAGCAATAATTTTTCCTGTCTGAGATAATAAACACAATAATTTGGTTGCATATACTTTATACCGATGAACTCACGCTGTAGGTATCATGGGATCGTAATATTCTGGCGAATCGTGGTTATCTTAGATGCACCTATAATATTACTGTTAACACGAAATTTAAAAAAAAAGTATTTCATATGTATCAAACAGGGACAAATCTGGAAAACTATAGCGAATCCCAACTCCGCTTCTCAAAACAAACTACGCATAATAAACACTGTAAAAATCCAATTGTTCCAGACTTCAACGTGTTCGATCCCACGCTATTTTATCCAGTAGGCGATTTCCAAAGTAAAGTTTATTTGCGAGAAGGGCATTTGCGAGTTGGAGGGGTCTATACACATCACATGTGGAATCAAAAAACTAAAGGAGCCATTATTCATAAGGATTCACCGTATGCTAGATTGGCGCGAAGATTTTGTCCTAGAATATACAAAACGTTTGGCCAAATGTTTGGCGAGGACGGCATTTAATACGTCTAAATGTTTATTATGTATATTTCCATAACAGTGTGATTAGGATTTTCTTAAAAAATATTTTATCATTTAGGTAGGTGGTAACTTGCACGCTGTGTTGAATTAAAATTAAAAAGTATAAACATGTTATAACAATAAGGTACATTATTTAATAGCTCTATTCTAAAGTAGAACCAGTCTATTGAAACACGCACGTCGTACCTAGCTATTTCGGTTGATTGAATTCATAGACTAATATATAATACTGGAAAATTGAATTTATTTTACACAGTATAATATTTGAAATTTATAACACCATTGTTTTTTTCTCTCACTATGATACAGTCGGCCTTAGGTTATAGTAAACTTGATATTGAAAATATTGAATATTTTTTTACGTTTATCCTCAAACTTTTAATACAAAATAAATAAAATGCTTAATATTATTAGGCTATTTGCCATTAAAACTTAAGATTCTATTTAATACATTATATTAAAATGTTATATTTGCTGATTACATGAAAGGAATAACTAAACGATCATTCTTATCAGTTGTCAAATGTCAATCATTTCATAGCAAGGGAAAAGTATATATTTGAGAATTTTATATTTTATTTCTAAAGAAAAGCTCAGAATTCTCAATTTTCTGAATTATTGAGGGAAATATTATCTAAAGTAGAAACAAGAGTTTCACAAGAAAATTATATGGGAATATAATGACGTCTATAATCTTAGCTCGAAAACTGACTTCAGTTAAAGTAAGTAAAGAAGAATTTGAAAAAATTAAATTATTGAAAGCGGTAACTACAGAGAAATCTTTAAAAATTATAAAGTAAGTATGTTACTTTGGTACTTTTATTATTATATTCTTAGTACTTACAAGACATAATATCTACTACACTAAATAGTAAAGGAATTACAATAAAAAAAAAACTTTTTTTAATGCCTGTTATGAGGAACTAACTGAGAAGCAGTATTATTAAATGAATTATGCCTTATACATTCTATTAAATATAATTAGGAATATGCATAATTTTCAATAAAGAAAAATTTTGAAGTATTTACTAAAATTAAATAACAGGTTTAACTTATAGTGAAAGAAAATGTTGCAGGTTCGATTATGAATATATTTGTTTTGAATATAAAATTTTCTCAAATTCCTAAAAATTCTCTCAAATGCCTAACACCTAAAAATATATATTTTTTACATCATGTAAATGAAACACATACATACATATGTCACAATAATTTATCAGTATTAGTTATGGTAAAGTAATATATTAATTTTTCAGGTACCTTAAGAAAATAATTGAAGCACAAAATACAAATAAAACATGTCGGCTATGTCTAAAACCTGGGACAACATCGATCTTTAATAATGACAAAGATTATGACATGGTTAAAAGCATCAAGCATATACTTGGTGTTGAGGTATATATAGTTTTTTTGTATGTACACACCAAAGTGACCCCTCTGCACCTGATGGTAAGTGGAGTGAGAATTCTAACCTGGAACCTCAGAGTGGTCATACTTTGCATAGATACAACAGCACAGCGGTAGTTGATAGAAGACAATTTCCTTCAAAGTGGATAACAACAGTGCAGTAAACATGCAGCTAGATTTTTGAATTAGACAGACAATGGCATCTACAATAATATATTTACAGGTATCAGAGAATGATGGCAAACCACAACATATATGCAGCGACTGTGAATCTACACTGAGAGATGCTGATAGACTGAGACAAACTGCTGAGGCCACACAGTGGAGATTACAACAGGAATTAGAAATGGGTATGGTTAAAAGTAATTTATAAAAATAATTAAGGATGTAAATCTTTATTTCATTTTGAGTATTGGTACATTATGCCAATTTCAATTTAGATATAAATTGTATAATTGCTGATATGTTTTACATGAAATGAGTGAGGTATGGCAGCCAAATCAGAGATTTCTCAACAAATAATTGTTGGCAGTGCATACTGTAAAAGTATTAGGCCCTCAAATATTATCCATTTGCAGTTGCAAACACATCGTTAGGACTTGATGAGGAAAAGTCATCATACAACGCTCATGGGGGACACTTTGTGGAAAAGGAAGGGAAGATTGCACGAAGATGGTCTTGTGGAAAATGTTTGCGGAGGTTTGATGTCCAGGTGAGAATTTATATGACTGTAAATGACTCGGAATACATTCGGCATGATAGTTTTTATTGTAATGAAATTATTAGACACTTGTACCTGTATTCACAAAAATAAATTATGAGGATGCACAGTGTGCTTGAACACAGAGTATTAGCAATTTCATAGTAGAAATAGCTTAGTTCAGCTTTATCTGACAGTAAAGTATCTTAATAACAACCAATTACATCACTACATTCTATATATTCATTTTCAGTCTGAATTCATTGAGCATGAAAACCAATCATCCTGCTGTCAATTGAAATTCTACATTTGTGAAACATGCGGTATGGAGTTTAAGACGTTGGCGAGACTTAAAAGGCATGGGTAAGTTTTCAATAGAGTAACTTTTGCTTGCAATATTGCCTGCATTGATGCTCTTTTTCGGGTGAAAATGAACCGTAATTTATCTCCGAACACTAGCACACTAAGAATCCCAACTAAAGCTTTTTCAGAGATTACTCCTTATCGATTAAACAAACCCAAACCTAAACAAATTTTAAAAGCCCATTGGTAAATAACAGCAGGGTATTCCGTAGCTTAGCATATAAAGGTTGTATTGGTCATAGGCTAGTCCACAACGGGTCCCTGGTGTACGCGTGCGCGGAGTGTCCTTACCGCGCGCGCACGCCGTACGCGCTGGTTGTGCACGCGCGCACACACTCGGGCGCGCGTCCGCTGTGCTGCTCGTGCGGCGCTTCGTTTCCGAGCGCTTCGAGTCTCGCCTCTCATCGCCGTACGCACCGACCGCCCGCTTACCACTGCCCACATTGTGAGAAGAGCTTTCGGTTTAAGCAGGTAGTGTTTTCCAAGTGATGTGATATATCTAATGAGATTGCCCCTAATCCGCCGCCTAGTTTACACCACACTTATTATAACATGACTTTTCTGAGTCGTCATAAAACTTAAGTAATTATAATTGACTATCGCCTAAGTGTCAGGCCCTAAGATATTCAGTATAACAAGTATTTATTGCTCTTAAAAAAATATTGTTAAATGCCAGAATATTACTGCTTATTATGGCATAATAATTTAATAGATCCTCAAAATAGCATAGTCTCAATTAGTGCATTTTGTTTTATGCTATCAAGTATGTACAACATATTTTGTGAGCTAGACTAACAATATTGTTTATTTTTCAGTCTTTACGGAATCATATTGCATCACAACACAGCACAGCCAAGCCCCATGTTTGTAACACTTGTGGAAAAGCATTTGCAACAAGGTAAATTATAATATTTTTTATTGAGCACTGTACTAAACTAATTAAACAACATATATTTCGCTTATCTGACCCTAGTCACAGTGGGATCAGATCTTCACCAAATTATATTTGAAAAATCATTGCTATGTTCAAACTTTTTTATAGCCATACTGCATACATTTTAGTTATGGTATCTCAAGCCACAACATAAATTTATTGACCAGTGACCGACTTGACTCTCGTAAAACGTTATTATCATTGAATGTTTTATTTATATTAATAGTGTTAACAATTATAAACTGAATGATTTTATACTTATAATATAAGCATATACCTCAAGTATAGGTGGACTTGAGAAACTTTCTTAAGTTTTTGTATATCTTTAATTTTGATGGTCCACTTTTAGAAGTTTTGCGAACTGCATCCAACAGCAAGCTGCAGATTAAATATAGATGGTCTAGGCTCAACTAACAATAGACCCAAGTATCATGATTCCCAGTTTCCCAATTCCTAATCAGAAGTTGAAAAAAAATATTATACTTACCTCCTAATTACTTTGCAGGAAGTTGATATGCCGACATGAGAGGAGAGTACACAATCGCCCCAAAATGAGATCAGGAACATTACCTACGTATTTAAAACAACAAGAGGAACTGAGAAGTTAAACCATAATGATGAAACACACATTGAAAAATATTCAGTTTTTATATACTTACTCTGTTGTCAAATGAAGTTAAAATTAAATGATCTCTATTTTTATTTTTTGATGTATTGTAGCTTCCTAATGACAGAAATAAATGTATAGTGTTGAGTATGTTTTTGTATTTCTCACTTTAGGATAGTCATTTATGCCATGCAATCACTACTGTTAAAATATGCTAGCATGGAATAAAAACTTGGTAAAATAAACCAGTCATATTACACCCTTGTGAGAAGCCTATGCCCAGCAGTGGATTGCAAATGGCTGATGTCATCAGTCAGCCAGTCAGCATTCCAGTAATCATTTACAACACATGAACCCTTAATGTGTGCCTTCAAAGAAATAGGCAGTCAGACATCATTAATTTATTTATGCACCTTTCATACATAACATGTATATCGTCAGACTTAATGCTGAAGGCATTCTCTCCCAGTCAACCTAAGGGTGGTACAGATATAAAAAAGTAGGCATTTAGGTATTTAACATTTCTTCAGTCCCATGAACCATTAAAAATATTGGCAAAGAATGCTTTAAAGCCTATTGCTTTACTTTGGGTTGCAAATCCCAATTTTATATAACATGACAACAGTCACGGGGTTATGGCGAAGGGTCCATAACCCCGACTTCCCTGTATGTAGAATATAATTATCATTAGAAATATTTTCAGACAGTATTCATGTATATTAGCACCTATATGTTTTGTCGGTTCCTTTTTGGAATATTTCACCATTTGCAACTGATGGAGTTCCCTTCATGATTTCTCACTGTAAATTGAGACATTCCTGCTTACAATTGTATTTATGCAAGACAATACACTATCAACAATATTCAGTGACTTATTTATGCTTACAATTCTATTTATGTGGCAAGATAAATATTTCTTTAAAATAACCCAGTGAAAACACATTGTTACTAAGATATTTCGTCAGCTTGTATAGAATAGCCTAGTTGGTTGTGGAACGGACTGAGACAAATGTTGCAGGTTCAAATCCCAAGGGCACACATCTCTAATTTTTCTAAAAAATTATGAGTGTATTCTTTGTGAATTGTCGCTTGCTTTAACTGTGAAGGGAAACATTGTGAGGAAACCTGCATACCTGAGAAGTTCTCTATAGGAATTTTGAGGGTGTGTGATGTCTACCAATCCACAATAGGCCAGCATGGTGGACTAAGGCCTGATCCCTCTCAGTAGTAGAAGAGGCATGTGCCCAACAGTGGGCCAATATATAATACAGGGCTGATATTATTATTGTATAGAATTACCACCACTGATGCTGCATGATAGTAACTGTCTGCAATGTATTGTCTAGAAAATATTGAAAGCTCCATTCACAGTTCAAATATTGCAACACTAGAGTAGTGTATAAAATTATGTTACTGGAATAGGTAAAAAATAAAATTGACATTATGGGGTCAAGTTTTAGCAGTTCATTGTACAACTAATAACTTGTTTCAGCATTTACTTACTGACTTAATATTTGGATCATTTGAGTAAGAACTTAAAATTTATTAACTATATTTTGAAATGGTAGCTTTAATTGAAAAATGAATGTGAAGTGTGGGTGAAGTGTAAAAACTTCATTTTGTTCCACTTTGAATATTTAAAGTTACTTACAAAACTACACATTGCATTCTTTAAGGTTTTAAATACCTCATTCCCATATGGGAACTGTGATACTTATTGACATGCTCTCATCAATGCCTACTCATGAGGAACACAAAAACAACAAAATATTTTTTTGTATTTTTATTTACTTACAGTCCTAACCATCACATCACTTCTTGGAGGCCGCGCCTACTTTGGATTTCTTTGTACCGCGCACCTTCTTCATTCTGTTCTTGCGTTCCTTGCGCTGTTTGCGTGTGGGCCTCTTCTTCTCGTACAAGCCGTGGCGTGCCAGCCTGTGCTTGGGCTCGAACTTCTTAGCCAAGTCCAGGGTGTCGTAGATGAGCGCGAATCCGGTCGATTTGCCACCACCAAAGTTGGTTTTGAAACCGAACACGAACACAACGTCAGGCGTCACCTTGTACATCTTGGCCAGCTTCTCCCTGATCTCGGTCTTGCTGACGGTCGGCTTGCCCGGGTGCAGAACATCGCACACCATTTGCTTGCGCGCCAACAATCTACGAAAACCACAAAACGTTGTCACACATAACCTGTCAAGTTGTGCACAAACATTTTCTCGGCAATAGAAACGCGATTGGCGACGGAATTACACAATTTACAACTTTACCTGTTGGTCATGAATTTGCGCGTGCGAATAGTCGCTGTACCTTCACTCATTTTTAATTATTTTTGAGATTTCGGCGTATAGACGCACGTGTCTCCGCACTTTACAGGAGAAAAAGAACGTGTCAGTGTTGCCAATGTCAAATTAAAAAAAAAAACTTCCACGGAATTCTACAGTCTATGGTTTTAAAGAAAGGATATTATAAAGCTAATATTTTTAATTATACCAATTTATTTATAAAATACTATAATTGGAATTCAAAGTAAAATATTTTATAATCATTTTTGAACATCTCAAAATTTATTTTTATCATGTCAAATGGTGGTGATTTTTGATTTTCGAACCAAATTCTGGATACCCGCGTATATAAATATGTCGTTAGTTAAAATACGTTATAATTAGTTGCCAAAATATAATAGTTTGAGAAAATGTATTAAAAGTAACTAGGTGCCCTATATCTATATGTTTATAAGGTTTTAATGTCCATCAATGTCGGCTCATAAATGAATAATTAGAGTTGAGCACGCAGGCTACAATTTTTATTTTGATAATTAATTGAAAAGATTATATTATGGCGGGTGCCCTTGGCTTTAGGAAAAAATATAAGTTTTTAATGTTATGCAATAAATTATATTTAATTTTAGGTAATTAGTATCATGTACTCGCGATCAACGCCTACAATTATCGCATAGCAATAAAATGTAATGAATAATATAATAAAATATTTTGTCTCAGAAGACGACAGGCGCTACTACATGAAAATACATTATTTTACATAATAATATTAATTAAAGTTATTACACACAGTAAGCATGGTACTACCAATATTATATAGATGGCTATGCTCGTAAAGTTGGGTTAATATTCTCCCTATGCTATATTATATACCTGTGTTAAAATATAGAATACATGCAAGATGAAATTTTTCCAAAGTCACCTGGAGTAAATACCCCGTTACTAAAATATGTGTTTTCTTAACTAGCTTTTGTTCGCGATTTCGCCCGCATGAAAGGGTTTTTCCGGGATAAAAGGCAGGCTATATATTTCTTGGGATAAAAGGTACACGTGTCTTTACCAAGGTTAAAAATACATCTATAACAAAATTAAATCGAAATTTGTTCGTGAGTAATGGATTTAATCGCGTTTAAAGAGACAGACGTGGCGCAGGTTCTTTTGTATAATAATAAATTATATACTTAATGTTATAAAATGTCAAGGAAACACTACCAAGCCGCAGATAATGTCAATATTGGCTAATGACACTTGGGGATTGATAGGGTGGTTTTACGTCAGCACAAGGTATAATACATAATATCTAAAGTGGATTGCATTGCTACATTCTTGCCACATTTTATTTTGTCGTGTTTTATTCTGAGAAGCGATCCCCCATGGTCTTAAGATTAGTAGACTTATAGTCGTCGATTTGTAATTTACTAAAAATAAAGAATAATTTAATTTCTCTTAACTATAATACTCATATAATTTATATGGATAATAAATTTAAAATTCATACAATTAAGTAGTATAACTAAATATTAAACCCGCCCTTGTAGCATAGTAACGCCTGAAACTTTTCGCATAGCAAACATACTGTCTGAACTAACAGCTACGCAATTAACATTATATTTGAACAAAAAGGTCCCTTTAGTTTTCTTTTGACAACCAGACTAAAAGGCGCCGGCAAACTACTGCACTGCTTACGAAATTGTGTTATACTGAAATGTCTGTATTAGGGATGGGACAAAGTATTATTCAATAAGAACAGAGAGTGTTTCCTATAGTCTGTAATGAGTATAAATCAACACAAATATTAATAATGTTCATTCAAGACTTTTGTCTGTGTGTCAAATATATATATATGTATACAAGGTGGTATTTAATTCACTGTTTACCGAAATATAGTCCGTAAATGGTTAGAACAAATTAAAAGCAAAATAAAAATAATTATAATTTCTCTCTTATTCCATCCAATGGTTATTCCATAAGAGATTGCCTCGAGCAATGAGATCGCCAATTGTACCTCCTTTCAACCTTTATTGTTTTAATATTAAGCACAGTGTTTTGTTTATGATGTACAATAACGGTATGAAATAAATAATAAATAAATATTATAATCAGCGGAGTCAGTCCGACTATTTCTACGATCACACCACTTAAAAATATATATTTTTCCTATTTTGCATTTCAGATTTCATCTTCATTACATTTCGGAAAAACTTTAAGCGATTATAATTAATATTTTCGATAAATATCAAACATGTTCATAAACTTTCACATAGTACAAAGATACTGTCCCAGTTCTGAGCACGGGTCTCCCCTTCTCTAGAAAGTGCTAAGGGCTTAGTCCACCACACTGGACTAGTGCAGGTCGGCAGATTGCTCGTAGCTCCAAATTCTTAGGCATATAACTCAGAGGAGTTTGTCTTAGGTTTGATCCTGCGGTACATCGTCTTGGCGTTTCGTTCCATTTTCATTTATCACCTTATTATTGAAAATAAATATGATTTTCATAATGATAGGAGAGTAAACTTTATAGTCTTATCGGAAACAACATAGCCCCGGATGTATCGGGTGTGTTCGTGCGTGGTTCGCTGCCTGCATGCATGTGTATGTGTGAGTGTGTTTTCTTCTATATGCGGACAATAAAGGGATCCCAAGGAACCTGATAATAAGTAGAGTAGGATAGCTTGTCAACCGGCGAAAGATGATTATCCACCACCACCAATCGGCATAATAAAGGCAGCCTGTTTGAAACTGAAAATGTCCTACCATAAGCCATTCTTGATGCAGAAAATTCGGTAGCTGCAAGACTTGTGTCTTGGCTTGTATTAGAAGGCAAACTGATAAATACTTCCGGACCCTCGCAGAACTTCGCCGCGTGCCAGTCGGTCCTTGCTTGCAGGAGTTGTAGTGGCAGGTGTACGGGCGGTTAATCTCTGCCACTTCATATATGATGAATATGCGATACAATATATTCTGTAACAATAACAAGAACCTATTTTAATATTACAAAAGAGTCCAACACTAGTCTCGATATATTTTCATACGTAACTTTATTTCTGACGTCATTATACGCAGTTTTCCACCCTGAAAACCAGTTCAGCACGACCCGCACCTCATACCATATTTACCCCTTCTGGCTATGGATTCTTTAGGAACTGGCGGAGTGGGGAAGGTCAGGTATTCTAGTGGATGAGAGGGCGCCACCCGACAACCTCCTTGTCCCCCTGTATTGATCGCTTTGCTCTGAGCCATAAACAGCTGTGATCCTGTCGTGTGCACTAGTCTCAAGGCTACCTTCGCACATCAGAATAGAAGTGCAGGTAAATATTGTAGAGGTAAAAGTGATTGAAATGTTTTGTGGTAAAATTGTGTAGAAATATGTAAGTCGACTGACGGTAGGACCACCAGTGTTAGTAAGTAAGTAGTAAATAATTATAGTTTTGTAAACCTTGCACTAAGTATATGGTAGGTAATAAATAGGTAAGAAGCAATGTTTTTTTTAAACTATTGTAATCTGGAACAAGTGTTCCGATTCTGAAAATTATTTCAAGTTTAGGAAACTACATTATTTCTGAGTGCTGTAGGATGTTGTTTTTATTCTGGGGACGAACTACTGCTCGCGGAACCACGAACAAGATTTAGATCATGAAGTATCTTATGAAATGAAAAATCATTTTATTTCATTTCAAAAATAGACATTGTGCTTAGTGAGAGAACTTTGAGAATCATTTCAATAGTCCTACTTATACACAAACCGACTCACGAATTCACATAATATAATTGTTAACTTATTTTTTTAAAAATTATTAGTGTAAATACGTGCTTATGCAATGCAATGGCCTATATTTGTCGTTAATTAACATATTTGAACAATTCGCAAAAATCGTGGACTTTTTTGTGCAAAAGATTAATTGTTGGCGCCAGTGATAAAACACTAAATTATAATAATTGCAGATAAAATTATGTTTGGTTTAATTTATATTGAGGGTCATCAGTTTTGTCACGTTTTAATTGTAACATAGTATGATTGTCATTATCGCTATTTTAAAAGAAAATACAGGAACACATGAGCCACGTGATGGTAGGTAATTAAAATATGATGTTAGGAAGATTTTTGAGTTAATTTTATTACATTAATTTATAAGGCTTTTGATAATGTCAATGACTCTACAAAACTCAAAGGTAAAATTAAATTGTGTACACCTTCTTTAGTCTCGGCGCCACCTAAAGTTTAACTGGCAGAAAATGCCTTCGGCTTTAAGTCCGCCTTTATACTCTTTGTAATAAAATGTAATAAATAAATAAAATTACCCTCCTCCATCAGTTGGAAAAAAACAATACCTTCTTTAACTTTAAAGCGAGGTTTAGAGCAAGAAAATTCGACAAAAGTCGACTACAGTAAGCAATTTTAACCATGTAAGCTATCAGGGCAAGCTGACTTCTGCAAATTTTTCTCAACTCATCAGCCTATAACTGTCCACTGCTCAACATAGGCCTCACCTAGAGCCTGAAAATTTTTAATATTGGTAATCTTGAGGCAAGTCGTATGTTTAAACAATTGAAATAACGCAACGCAAGTGTAAATGCATGTGGACGGTCCTGCGTAATATATTGCAGCAAAAATTTGTTAGTCAAAAGATAGCATAGAGACAATTTGGTCATGGCGGCGCTTTCACATTGTTGATAAAACTGTCTATGATGTATAGGGTTGCCATCCGTCTGGAATTTCCCAGATTTGTCTTAATTTGAAGAGCGTCCGCGGGCCGTCCGGCAGGGGTGTTCAAAAAGAGTCCAGGCGTAGGTGGAGGTGTTTGGATTCGCATCCTGGGTCGACCAATGATATTGGCTTTTTCTGCTCAGAATTAGCTCAGAGTCTAGAGTTCATGCCGGATATGACGTAGACTCGCCTCCTATAAAATCATGGGATGGACACATGGGCGAAAAGTGGGTGCCCTGGTTGCTATCCTTTCGGGGAGAAAAGCGTAATGTGTGTGTTTAAAGTATGTCTTTTTGTATTTACGGTTTTTGGACAGCCCTGTCATTGCTAACAGGCGCACGAGATTAAAATCATTTGTACAAACTATTCTTAATTTTAATTGCGTTTACAAGACGCTATCAAATTACAAATAATTTACTTAAAGATAACACTTGCAGTTCCTACTCATGACAGAATGGAAAACTTAAAAGTAAAAATAGATCTTTATCGAACAACTGTCAATTTTATTTTGGAGTCCGTAATTACATTGATATTAGGTACAAAACGTTTTAAAAACTAGAACCATTCACGACGCCACCTGAGTTTGCAAAGATAGTAAATAGTAATATTATGTTCAGAGACATACGTTTCCCTTTATTAGCTGAGTATTAAATGCATCATTAACGCTTGCTATAGTCAGAAAACTATGAAACGTAAAGAGTTTACATATTACTATATTTACTCTAATTAGTTCTCAGTTTTTATTATCATATAACGTTTTTTATAGGTAAAGGTAGATAGTGATTCAATCTTGTGTTTTTATTACGTTGTGTCGGGTAGGTTTTGCGTCATGTCCTTGAAGCCCTGCTACGTAAGATACGATCTAATCAGCTCGCACTTATCTGCCTTCAGTCAAGTGCAATTCATGCAATATTGTCTTATATTTAAAAACTAATAGGTACATTTTCTTCAGATGTGTCTTTTGCTATTGTGCTTCAGAGGATGTTAAATCATTTAATTATCGTTTTATCTGAGAAGACTAATTACTATTTTCAGATGCATCAATACCTAATTGACGCAGAAGACTGACATTGAATCCTGTCGATTCGCGGCGTGTCACCAGCGCCGCAAGCCGACATTACGCGTGTATGGGTCGTCTCTTCGATCATCAGGCCAACGGCAGGTTCTTAATGGTCCCCAGACAAAATAAACCAAACACTCTGAAACTCAACAGCGTGGCTAGACAGGCCAGCAGATACTCAGCCCGCGACCCTCGCTTAAGAAAATAAAAAAAGAAAACCATAAAACAAACTGCCAGTATTTTGTTAAAGTATTTTATTTAAGTATAATGGAGCGTGATTGGGATCTCCTTTTAAGGAATAGTCGTACTCCAAGAACTGCAGAGCAGTCAAGAGATGGTGCTGTACGGGAATCTTTGTTGTCGGAGTCTACGTCAGGCATCTGCAGGGGAGAGGAAGGTGACACTACAAGTGTTGGCACAACTTCCTTCTCTAGCCCTGATTTGGATGTTAGTGCTCGAGAAAAATTTGTGACTACGCACAAAAATGAGGAACAGAATCTGAAAGAACATAACAAAGTTAAGATTATAGATAATCCTGTAGATGGCGATATAGATGTAGAAAAATGTGAGATCGGAGTCGTTAAAGTCGCTATCCCGGACGGTGGATGGGGATGGATCGTTGTGTTATCTTCGTTTTTAATTTCAATGATAGCTGACGGTATAAGTTTTTCATTTGGTCTGCTGTACATCGAATTTCTGGAAGAGTTCCAAGCAAGCAAATCGACGACAGCGTGGATCGGAAGCCTATTCATTGCCGTCCCTCTTCTATCTGGACCAATAATGAGCGCTTTGGTAGACAGATATGGCTGTCGAAGTATGACCATCCTTGGCGGAATAATTTCAACTATTGGATTCATTTTGGCATCAATATCAACAACCTTAGAAATGATGATGGTCACATTCGGCGTGATAGCTGGCTTAGGACTTGGCTTAGTGTATGTTACTGCTGTAGTTTCAATCGCTTACTGGTTCGAAAAGAAAAGAAATTTAGCTGTTGGTCTAGGAGCTTGTGGAACTGGTGTTGGGACATTTGTATACGCACCTATGACTCAATATTTTATAGAAGAATACGGATGGAGAGGAACTATTCTTTTACTCTCAGGTACTTTGCTTAACTTATGCGTTTGCGGCTGTGTTATGAGAGATCCTGAGTGGTGGATATTAGAACAGAAGAGACAAAACGCTAAAGAACAAAAACGGGAACTTGAAACGAAGAATTCCAGTTCTTTGTCCCTAGCAAATCCTTACACTTCTGATTTCGAAGTACCAACGCGAGGAAAAATCATGGATGGCCTCATAAAGCGAGGGGTCCCGGCTGAGAAGGTGATAAGCCAGGAGGCAGCGAGTATTCGACGCCAGAGTATATTAAGAAAAAGTGACAAGAAACGGTCAAAGTCCGTTGTTGATATGCCAACGTACCTGACTACCAGTGATAAGGTAAGCCTTTATCTGCTTTCTGACCCCAATTACTTGGGATCTGTGGTTTATTGCCACCTTATCTTTACTGCCTGCACGAATCATACGAGATGGCACTAAGGTCAAGTTTAATTGCTTCATTGGAGGCCTTTTGTAGAAGAGGAGTCATTTTTATTTATATTTTGTTCTTGAGGAGGATAAACAAAACTAGTTTGTATGTTGATCAATTTTATGCATTTATTAAAATGAATGTCTTTAATTGCAATTCTGCAAAAATTAATGTTTGCTACTTTCAGGTTGCACAAACAATGCTGGAAACACTTTTGAAGAACGCGAGCAAAGAATGCGGTAAAGAATTGAGATGTCCAGCATTTATGAAAGCTGCAGATACAAATCCTGGCATAAAGCGAGTTACTTTGGGATGCAACGATCCACCAGTTGTAGCACACATTAAAAACGCTGTGAAAAGAACTTATTCCGATAAATGTGACGATCAAGAAGTTAAAATAGAGGAGTTGCATGTCAATACACCTAGGCTAGGTAAGAATTCAATGCGTTTTAATGTATTTATCCATATGTAACTTCTAGTCGTGTAAGTAGCACGTATTTCATACTCGATAGTGGTTTACATAAATATGCTTTAGAATAAACCTGCATCAAATCAATGCTAAATTAAGAAGATGTAGCTATCTTACTCCAGTTTGACATAAATAATTGTAATTCCAGAAAGAGTGATGAGAAAAACAATGTCAGAGTCAAAAGAGGATAGAGAACTGGTGAAACAGGATAGCAAGGAGAATAAAAGGGATTGGTTGAAGAAACAGCTGTCAGTGAATCATCACTACTTGAAAGACTTGAAGATGCCGATCACATCAATCAGTCATAGAAACGCGATGCTGAATATAAAGAGATATCGGCTGAAGGCATCATCATGTCCTGATATATTCAAGAATTCCATGATTTCTATAGACGAGAAGGAAGAGGTATGTGAATAACACTATTCCGTGGTGATCGTATGTAGTACTTCTAGTTAAACTATTATAAAAACTCTATTATAGTTTTATTTCAAAAGGAACTAGTCCACCTATCTAGCTCACTCAACATCACCCGTTTTTCTGTGGTAGAAATTGCGTTGAAAACGGAAATTAATTCGCAGTAAAAACTAATTTAATCTATGTGCTATGTAATGTATTTGGGTTCAATATTTTTTTTGTCTGAATCATAAGGTGGATAGAAGAACTGATAAGGGCCTCAGGAACTCGCTGGATGAAGGTCGTTTCAATCAATCTTGAAATCTTTAGGGACTTATGTCAGGCAGGCTTCCTTGACGGCGAAATAAATAGTTTAATATCATTGCATGTCTTCCAGAAATGGTACGAAGACTGTTTGAGCTGTTTCGTGGATATGTTCAACGTGACTTTGTTCAAACGCCACACGTTCAACCTCCTCTGTTTGGGTACTTTGATATTGTTCGTCTGGTTCATCGTGCCGTACTTTTATCTCGCTGAGCATATGATTCACAAGGGGTATACCGAAGACGACGGCGCGCTCATGCTGAGCCTTATTGGAATCACTAATACTATTGGAATGGTACGTATGCATTTATCAGCTAGTTTCAGAAATATAAAAAAGAGTATTCAGCTACATTTCCTCTATCTTTTTCCCAATAAGGTGAAGTAAAAAATCAAACCATCACATTGATGTATTGGCTAGGGCTATGTAGATATATATCAAGAATAGAAGCGCGTTTCAAAGAGATATACGAGTAGTGTATGGGGCTTAAGAATTTCTGATATCGCACTGGATTAACAGTGAACTTTTATATACAGGGTCATTTTGCCATTGCTTTACTTAATTATACCGCATACTTTTTATCTTGAAAAGAGCACTAAAAACATTTACTCGAACCGTAGATGTAAAATAAAAATATGTAAGTTTTGAACAAATTAAATATTAATAAAAAGTCATTTTAGTAGTTTTACAGCCATTGTGCCACTACTACTAGTCTAGTTTTTTGTTTTTTTTTGGGGATCTGCCGCGGCTGTCACCGGGGGTACCCTGCTAACGGTGTACAAGCGATTTCCCGGCTTAGCAACCACGGCAGCATCAATATGAGTTGGTGGGCCCTACCGCTATCACTGGAGGCTCGGTAGCCTCCTACTAGTCTAGTTGAATTCGTCGCAGCGGCAACATCACACTTTCAATAAGAAATACATACGCACACACCATGTTCGCACTAAATTACATGGTGTTCAACACATTAAAATGTAAAACCAAGATCTTGGTGATAATATGCGTTATTCATTTATGATTTTTGGTACAATGTAACCAGAAGTAAAGACGTGTACGTGGGAAAACAACTATAACCGCTAATAAACGAAAGTTTATTAACGCAATGTGGAAATGATCCTGTATAATATAAAACCAGTCCTGTATCATATCCTGCTTACACGGGCTTCTTCTACTACTGAGAGGATTAAGGATTTAGTTCACCACACTGGTTTAGTGCAGGTTGAAAGACTTCGCATAATTTCGAAATTCTTGCTGGTGGTAGGATAATATATTTTACATCCACTCGAATAGCGACTACCGGTCACAAGGTATTAAAATCCGCTGTAGTGGCCCACGTAAGTGTGTAGCGTTTCGGGATTAGCCAATTCGAACAGTATAACAGTAGTAGTATTATGTCCACTGCCGAGGGGTAATCTTCTTTCGTCAGTCTGACATTCTATTGGACTCCACTCCATTTACCACCAGATTCAGTGGATTTAATTTACCATGCACGTATAAAAAACTCCTTAGCTATGCAGGTTTTCTCTCGATGTTTTCCTTTATCTTAACAAGCGATAATTCATAATACATACATACATACATGACTTTAGGAAGAAAATGATTTTACTGACTTTATCGCGGTTTTTTATATTATTATTTTCGCCCGACGTTTTGAAGTCTGCAGCCTTCATGGTCACATGGGGAAGTCTGAAGAAATCATGAAGGCTGCAAAGTCTTCGAATCGTCGGAAGAATATAATAATATGAAAAAACCCGATAGAATTCGTAAATTACTTTTATTTCTTTGTCTAACATTCGCGTAAACATAAGAAATCATTGACCATTTTAAATCATCATCAAAATATCTAGTCACGAGTCTTCAAGGCTGAACGTGATGCCTGTGACAGATAACCAAGGAGGCCAGAAATAGAAAATATCCAGTTCCCAGCGTCTGGCGACGGCCGGTCCCGCTCCGTGCCAAATACCACAAACCGCAAATATTTCAATTTAAATTTACATTAAATAGGTGAACGAGTTTGCCAAATATTGCCAATGTTGATGCTTGGCAAGGGCGTTTGAAACAGCCGGCACAAATATTTAGGTTTGAGGTAAACATCTATGCTCTGATACGTGTTGGATATTGAATTGGATGCTAAAATGGACTAGTTTTATTAAAGAATTATTTTGAATTTTGATGAGATGTTTCAGTTGCAAACGCATTTTATATATGTATATTGTGTACTTAATGTGCAAAAATGTTTTATATTCAGCTTTGAAATAAATATTTAAAGAGAATTAAAGCGCAAAGTATTTATATATTTATATGTTAAAATTAAATCAGGTGGTCAAAATTTATTGCAATGTTCGTAAAGGCATCGCACTCAATCTTGGATCTTAAAAACGTTAACACTTAAAGATTCAATGCATTTACTGATGTTTTATGAGAGTATGCTGCTCACGTGACATTGGCCACAGTTCCTGTATTAAGATCGACAGTGGCATGCATTAAGATGCAACTGAACATTGAAGCATGGTCACGGTTAAGGAAAGTCGATCCTATCACGCAAGGAAATGAAATACTTAGCAAATTCGTTTGAGCTAAAAATAGGTATTATAGCGCTAGCAAGTAACAGTGAAGAGAAACCTTTAATACGTAATAGGGTTACATTTACTGGTGGTAGGTCTCTCATATGTGAGAGTGCGCCTGGGTGGGTACCACCGCAATGTCTATTTCTGCCGCCCAGCAACAGTGTGTACTCATTGTTGTATTCCGGTTTGAAAGACATCGTGGCTAGTCTAACTACTGGAAATAATAAGAGTTGACATCTTATGTCTCAGGATGGCGAGCGCAGTCTAATAACAAACAATAACTTCTAATTCTAGGTGTTGATGGTTTTCTACTATTTATGGCCGATTGTATCGCTTACAGTCAGGCGAATGGCAACCGCGTCTCGTCATTCAAAGCAATAAAAAAAATTACCTCCATACGTCTTTTATTATGAAGTTTTTGAATATGTATGAAGGGATTTACTCTGATATCTCTGAGATTGTGTCTAGCAAGAGAAAGATAGAATATAAGATGCAGTCTTACCAAAACAATCTTCTATTTTTAAGGTGGGGCTTGGCTGGATAGGGGACTTCCCTGGTGTCTCTATCGGGAATCTCTACGCTACATGCCTGGTCCTTTGTGGGGCTTCAGTGGCAGCCATCCCACCAGTGGCCTCCAACTACTGGGCCCTTGCCTCAATATCCTGCGCGTTTGGGCTACTCTTCGCTGCCTCGTTCACTTTCACTCCAAACCTGTTGGTGAAATTGGTGTCGTTGGATGACTTCACATCTGCGTATGGCTTGGTGTTGTTGGCTCAAGGGATTGGACATTTGATTGGACCGCCGTTGTCGGGTAAGTTAGTAAATGAAACGAAAAAATAATACATATCACACCTTCATCCGTGACAGGATAGGCAGAGGTGCATCCAGTGCACCTTTTCACCGTACTTTCACCTCTCTTTTCCATGACGTGATAGTGAGCGAGCCTATCGTCATTTGAAGCACAAATTCCAGACTCCAGACTGATGTTGAGCAAAAAAGTCCAATATTAGTAAGATTTAGTAACAAATGTGCCAGAGAAGCGCATGCTTAAATTCCTACGTGTATTCTATTTCTAGTCTATCGCCGACAACTTGTTGCACCAGCCATAAATGGCAGCAATAAGCTGTAAATATTACGTTTTATACAATTATAGCCTAACCAGGAAAACAAAAAACCTGCTTCGCGGACTCCACTTTTGCTTTTTCGATTTAATGTTTTCGTTATCAGTTCAAAAAAATTGGCCTATATTTACCACAACATGTGAGGTTTTTTATTGTCTGATCAATCTATACCTACGATGACACCAATAGTCACTTCAGCTGCATCCATGACTATAGTTTTAACTTGCTCCAATTTCTATCTATGATATTTTATACAGATCGTATCTATGAATATTTTATAAACAGTTAGCGGAAATTTTTTGAAGAATTCCGAATTTTACAAAAATTTTAAGAGGCACAACTACTTCTAGGTCTAATCTACGACCTGACTTATTCCTGGGAGCTGTCGTTCTACCTCTCCGGGGGTTGGATCGTGGTCGCCGGAATCCTGATATCGTTCATCCAGCCCGTAAAGAATTACCAGGAGAAGAGAAGAGCCGAAAAGCTGACGAGGATTTCGGCTTGAATGATGTAAACTGCGGAATTTTGACTTAATAAAACTTTTTGCATATTTCAAAATTAGAATCTTCGAATATATTTTGGTCTAAGATGAGAATTTAGATTTAACGGAAGAATTAAAAGTATGGATGGTTAGAGAAGAAACGAAATAATAATTTGATATTTGAAAAAAATAAATTATCTTTGTAATAGATAAATTGTGAGGATAATACGCGACCATGCATATAGGTCTACAGAGTTTTTAAGATATTAAAGCTTAATCTCTGGGACCTTGCACAGAGCACGTGAATGTCTACAGAAAAAATAATCTTATATAGAGAAAGTTATTAAAATTATTTTTATTAAATCGATTGCTTTTTTGTCTTTGTATTTAACTCCAGGTAAGGGAAATTAAAGGATATGGATTAAGAAAGAGGCAGACTGTTTATTGTCTTGAACGAGGGTAAACTTAAAAGTCGAGTAAAATTACGAAAAATATTATAATGAAAAATTAACGCAAAATATTATTATGAAGCAAATTTTGGCATCGTACTGCACACTAATAAACTTATTTTAGTCAATAATACTTTCAAAATAGTTATTTTAGTCAATTATTTGTTAGTCAATTTATATTCAACAATTCACAACTTCTATAAATATTTTAACTTTTAGACTAATTTATTTATAAATGAATTGTACAATACTCATTTTAATAGCAGATATGAAAAGTACCGACAAAAAAAAAAATTATTCTATGTATTGCAGTTTGATGGACAATGTAGCCAATAATATTCAAAACAAAGTGAGATTCCACAAAAGGTCTCAGAAAAGCTTTATGTAGTGTAAAACAGAACTTTGAAAAGGAATGGAAGTAAAAATGAAGGGCTAAACTATTTGTGAGTACAGAATGATTAAGCGATCGACTTTTCACATTTATAAGTTTTTGTAACGCAAATTCTTGCTAAAATATTTCTATAAAATGTTACTCTTTTGACGCATATTTATTACTAAATATAAGCACAATAACCGTATTTTATAATACCTACATATAGGGTAAAAAACTTCATGTTAATCAACTTATTGTTATTAGTAGTCAAATGTATCATTAAAAATATTATTCCGAGATCTTGTTTTATTTAATGCTTTTCTTTGGATTTATAATGCAATGCTGTTATATTGCAGGGTTATTATAGGATTTTTTTTTCATAAAACTGCTGCGTAGCGACTGGGGTGGGGTAGGTGTGGTCCTGCCCTAGCCCAGTCGTAGCGCGGCGGTATGACGCCGGTTTTGTGTAAGTCAGTGGTTACTTACAAAAAACTGGCGTGATACCGCCGCCGTCTAACAGCCGTTTTCAATTACTGATCCCAATATCAATCTTCAATCCGATTCCGAGAACGAACCAATCAAAATAACTCATTTGTAAGCATGTCACAAACACTTTGTTCTGATTGGTCCATTTTTGAAATAGTTCGAAAAAAGCGATTGGGGTCGTTTGTTGAAAATGGCGGTTAACCGTATTTAATCGGTCAAATTGATGAAATTCAACAGTATGTCTATTTTTGACTCTCTCCTATTCTTTTACAAATTTCTTTTAAAGTTCAATGTTCTTTGTTTGACAGAAATTGCGATAAGGCTTATCTGTAATGTTAATGGCAGGGTCGTAGCTAGGAATTTGAAATAACGCCCTTAATGTTTCTCAGAATTGTCAGAGAGAACATTTTCCTGACGCCTATCCTAGCATAAAAGCAATGCCCTCAAATCTTAAGAGACATACATGATACATCACGTGCTCATTCCTGAAAGGGTAGATAGAGTGGTAACCAGGATTCAGGTAACTAGTTTTCGGCATATGAGTTCCATCCCATGATGTAAAAGAAAGAGAGCCCATTGCCATAATTATTAAAAACTTTCTATATAAGATACTGTACTAAATTTATCATAGAAGTTATGACTTGTGCACACGGCCGTATTCAAGTTTTAGTATTGAAGGGGTTAACAAAAAAAAAAACAACAATGTGCATTAAATGACATTTATATTCCTTTAAAAAAAAATTACCGTAGATTGTCAGCCTATAACCAATCAATTGATAGTGGAACAAACTTTAAATTTATGTGTGGGGGGGGGTCCCAATCCTTTCCCCGTCAGGCTGTGACCCTGCCTATGTCTCTTTACCATTTCGCTGTCTTTATTCAATAAAACGAATGCGCTCACAATACTCTATACGAAGAAGTCTCTATACCGTATTTTCTCACAAGTATTTTCTTAGAATGATCAGGAAGAAACTGCAGCTGCTTATAAAGTAAGAGCTGATAAGTAACAACTTCATCTCATGCATTTAACATTATTTATGGTCCAATCTAGTACCCGTATAAGTATACAAACATGTTACATACAAAGTAATGTTCCGGAACTACAGACGCGGTGGCCATAGACTTTCAATTACGGTTTCATCTGCATGGTACGATGCGAAATTATTTAAGTCTCGCATATAACCGGGGCGATAAAACCGCATATAATTGGAGAAAAATGAAGCAAGCAGTCCCCCGTGACCATGAAGGCTGCAATGTCTTCGAAACGTCGGGAGAAAACTAAAATATAAAAAACCGCGATAGAATCCGAAAAGTAGTTTAACTATAATGTCTAACAGTCGCGTAAACATAAGAAATCATGAAGCAGGCAGCTCAAGACTGACGGATGGGGAGTCACCGTGGATGCCCTAACTATCTCTACATCAAATTTTATCAAAATCCGTTCGGTAGTTTTTAAGTTTCTTACGTTCAGACAGACAGACAGACGCGGTGGGCAAATTTTGTTTAACAATATGTAAGAATGTACGAAATTGGCGAAGATAATCACTATTTTTGTATATCATTGATTTACAGATTAAAATTTTATGTGTCATACGTAAAAATGACAAGCAAACTGTTTCATTCGATCAAATGGATCAACGAAATAATCGGTAATAATGAGATCGTTGCAAAAGTTTTTCGGCATGGATTTGGATATCGAGAGAGGAGACAAAATAGTATTGCTCGCGGTATATGGGCTATTAAATATTTTTTTAATATGAACAAACTGAATTTATATTTAATAATACACTAATTTAAAAGCATAAGGATATATTATTGTTAAATTTTTAAATGTTGTTCCTTTATTATTACATTCGATTGATGAATACGGTAACAGACACCTATTTGTAGTTCAAATCATAATATAAAATTTATTATAATTGTGGTCCATGACCCCCACGACCCACCTTGATCCGTACCTGGAATCATTGCGGACCTTGTGTTGTTATGCGCGCCACACAAGGTTTTCTTCGAAGCCGGCACCATAAACACAATACAATGCACTTTGCTTACACTTGTATAGGTCGTCGAATTACATGTTAGTTGTCTTGGTACCATGACAATCGGGTTGAATTTATGGGTAAAAGAAATCTAGACTTTATGAGTTGATACATAGAGCTGTGATTCGATTTTTAGCGTGATACAGCCAGCTAGTGATCTTGTAGATATGATGATAAAGGAATCAGATGGAATATGGGTGTGCTGCTGACTTTTAACTTAATATTATAAGAGCCATATTGGCATTACACATCGGTCAGGTGAAAAATATCGTAACGATAAATCGTATCGGAGCTTGCAGTTGCGGTTGAGTAGGCTACTAATTAATTGTAGAGATCGAACTGAGTACAATGTTGCCAATTTACTTCATTGCATCTACAATAATACTACCAGGATAATAGAATCCATCCAATTATGCTTAAAACAAAATTTAAAGACTACCATTTTGTCATAATGATTATATGATATTTAGTATATGTTGTGCTGTGCCACTATCTTCAGTGATATTATGAGAATTAAAAAAATGTTACCACGCAGATTTTATTTCAAAAAGCCAATATTTAAATGACTCGACATTTAAAAACAATTTAATGGAGTGGAACCTTCATTGGAGTTTATTCTCTCTGTGATAAACGTTTAGTTACTATACAAAGCAGAGTTATAGTTACTAGCATAAATAAAATAGTGCACTTTGATAATGCAATATACACCTTATACCCAATGAGTAATGGTAATATTGTATAAAACATTATATATAACTGTTATATGTATATTACTATATTATCTATATGTATACATAAGATATAATTCCTAGAATATAAAGGTAAACTTCGTTATCGTTTTAAACCTTATTTATAAATATTTTTATAATGGGTATTAATTGCTTGTGATTCTCTAAGTAGTAGAGTCGTGTTAGAATGCTATAAACACCTTCTAAGATCTATATTTTTTTCGGTATAACCCCTATTCCTTAAATACTGCCAATTCCTCTACATTTGATAGAGGTACTGCCTCGCTAGCGTGGTTCTATTACCGTACGTCTGCAGTACTGAGATCTTGGGTTCGATCCCCGGGTCGGGCAGTGACATTAGGTTTTTCTACTCAGTATCAATCCCGAGTCTGGAATATGTGCCCGATATGGCGATAGGCCAGCACCCTATCAGAAGGTACGGAATATGCATTTCGAAAAGTGGGTTCACCAGTTGCGCCTCTGCCTACCCCTTCGACGACTAAAGGCATGAGTATGTCCTGTAGTATAGAGGCGTTGTATAATACGACAAAATGTCAATTAAAAATCGACCTAGCCTATCTTAAAAATGAGATTAATAAAGTCCATAATGGGTCACTTGGTAAGTATGTACTCGGGGTCGCAGCTTGATAAAGATACCGCACCTTACGATGCCTTTGACCCGTCTCTCTCGTATCAAGAATGACGAGTTGAATTCGAAACGCTGACTTGAGATGTGACCCATAACTCGATCTACCTGCCTCAGGCTGGGGAACTCCCCAGCCTGGTGTGAGGCACAGGATCTTGAGTGTGTGTGGAAAGAATTTCGTCCAGAAAAAAAAGTGGTCGTCTATTGTCATCTAGCGACCAACCTAAGAAAGTGTTTAAGCATAAAAACTATTTTTGTTTGCATCCAACACGCATCTACCTGCTCTTATCTTCGATATAAGGATAAGGATATTTTTTGTAAAACTGCGTCTGTGCGGCTTAGTTAAATAAAATTATTGTTAATAATATCTGATTTGCAAGATTACATCTACTATAGTTTTAGAGCAGCCTATAAATGCATAGGTACAATATAAATATATACGTACTGTGTACCTATATGATCTAGAAGTACTTATATTGAAGTAGGAACTGCAATATGTACCGTTGAGTGTTAGCTAGCGGCGGACGTATTTGTACGGAATTATTTTGAATTCTGAAATTTAAAATATATAATGAAAATGCATTTTATAATTTGTAATTGTAACATTGTTATCGCGGATTGATAATCGCCAATTAATATTGTATGTATAATGAACATTAAATGCGATAGAATCATGATAAATTATAGGTTTTTCCAATAATAATAAAAATATTTCGTAGGTACGCTTGAAACCTCTTTTATGTTTTTTTTTTTAAGTATGAAAAATTAAAAAAAGAAACGTCACGTCAACGTTTCAAATTTAATAATTTAAATACATTTGTATTGTAATGCAAGATAAAAAAAACCAGTCCTCAACTAATATGAAATAAAATTAATTATATTTGATGTAAAATTCCATTGTTATCAACGCCACGGATTTGCTTTCTGTCGTTAAGTATAAAACAAGCAATTATATCTAGCAGTCAGTAAATGTTAATTGTTACGTGCTGATAACGAGATATTTGTCCCAGCATCTCAGTACTGGCTGGACGTGTTGAAAAAAAAAACAATTAAAAAAGAAAACAAAAAGAAGAGTTTTTAAAAATGCGGTGGCATGGTTGTGGCGCGCCGAGCCGCGTCCCGCCTAACACCAATACACAACTTTAGTTTATTCAGTCCGCGTCGGTGTGCGCTAGTGTACACGTCTCTGACGTTTTTCGTCGTGTTTCATACCCATACACGTACAGTGAACAGCTGATTTCGTGAACAATATTGTGTTTAGTGTGTGAAGTCTCTAAAATCGAGGTATGTTATGAATTTTATGTGTATTGTAATGTAAACATTGTTTTTAAACGTTAAATTCGTGCGATAACACGTTATCCGCGCCGGACACAACGGTGCTTAGTAACTCGGTTTTATGAATGAGCATGTTTATAATGTCATTAGAGTTTCATTTCGTGGTTAAATTGCCGATAAATGTACTAAACTTCGACGTTTGCGGAATTTTTTAGGTTAATCTGTCTGTTCGTGTATTTTTATTTGTGTTAAAGGTTGAATGTATTCATTGAAGTTTTGTCGGCAGAATGTTTTCGCCCTTTGCTTATCTTACAAGATATTGCTATGGAAAATTATGGAATGCACTCGCGAGTTCGCGAATATGCACGTTTATTCTCATTTCTCTCCAACAATTTCTGATGGAATAACTTTAGAATGTAATGTATGTAATTCTTTGGTTTGCAACATATATGTTAACATTATTATTGAGTCTGATATATGAAGTGATTCATGTGTACATAATGCATAATTAATAAGTAGATTATTATACTTATATATTATTATGGCCAATGAGTCTCAGCGTGATGAGCTCAGTGCCATGCAGTGCTTCGTTCATCCTATACCCATTTACAACTGTTTATAAGAAGGCGCAGAGCAGTCAAATAAAAGAATCTTCTCGTTTAACAAGAAAAGATCAATACACAGCTGTCAGAGTCGGTCGTAAAAGCAGCAAAGTAAATTAAATTAACGTTTCTTAGCACCTATACGTATTTATATATTATAAACTGTTACAGCGACCTGTAATTGAACTTATCTAGATAGAAAATTGTTAAATATCCATTAGTAATGGGTTAGCGTAAGATATTCATCGCGGCGTCGCGTCGCGTTGGTTACGGGCTGTTATTAATAGTTATTATTAAAATATAAATTTATCCTTGATCAGTATGTTTATTAAGTTGTATCAAGTTGTATGCAACTGAAAGTATGACGGGAAGTGTGATGTTCATGTTGTGTTCTTCATCACCACCAAAACTGTTCAAAATAACTTATTCGCTTGTCACTATGAGTCTCATAATGCCTAGTAATTACATATGCTACAAACAGTTGTGTTCCGGTTTGAAGAACATTGTAGCCAGTGTAACTACTGAACATAAGACTTAACATCTCATGTCTCAGGATGGCGAGCGCAGTGGAATACCAAGTAATACTTTCTAATTCAATGTGTTGTATAGTGTTTCTACTGTTTATGGGCGGTCGTATCGTTTATCATCAGGCGAACGGTAAGCTCGTCTCATCATCCAAAGCAATAAAAAAAATCTCAAAGACCATAAGCTCCTATTCGTCGAGGAGAAATAAGCATAAATACTTTGTCAATCAATCTCACCAGACCATCTTATTCGCCGACTCTACGTTAAAATAGAGTGGCTGTAGAAGGAAGGTTATGGACAAAAAAATAACGGATTTTTATAGACGTTCGTTTTCAACTTTTACGATCCCTTAATGCATGTTAATTATAGGCAATTAAATGCTCCCTTCGTAAAGTTGAGCTTCGTAGACTATCAATTAGTTTCTCGAAGGTTCGATGGAGTGAAACATCCAGTTTGAATTACAATGTTGGTGTTTGAGACTTATCGATGGCGAGATTTATGGTAAAATTATTTTCATCAGTCATATTGCCCGATTGCTTTATTCTAGCAAGAATAGATTCTAACGTTAAAGAAGGAATCTATATTATTTTATTGTACCAATATCATAAGAGAAGTATTTAACTCAAGCAAATAAATTTTTGACCCTTACGGGCTGTAGGGAATTAATATATACCTTAGTTATTTATACCGGTCAAGGATAACTAAACAAAATTGATTTATTACCCCATGCTTTAACGGTGAAGAAAAACGTCGTGAGGAAACCTGCATATCTGAGAAGTATTTTGAGGGTGTGTGAAGTCTACCAATCCGCCCTAGGACAGCGTTGTGGACTAAGACCTAATCTCTCTCAGTTGTAGAAGACCCGTAACCAGCAATGGGACGGTAAATAATACAAGGCTGATATTATATATTATTATAACCCAAAAATGTAAAGTGATTTAATTATGGATTAAACACTACAATTAAAAACCTACCAATAATGAAGATTTCGCTAGATGTCGCTTTTCGTACAACTGTCGTGGTGTGTTATATGATATTTAGTTGTTCAATATGTAACGGTTAACAATGTATCTTGCGCCATATAAAAGTAATGATAAACAGAAATTGTCATTATACATGCACCGCTAGATTAGATAGTGGTTTATCTACGAGTGTGGAAAACCAGCAGTGTAAACATTACTCGTTTTTTCATTTAATAATGTCGCCTTGGCTGTGAAGTCAGGGTTAGCATTTGATTTTCAGTACGTGAAAATATATTATACTATTAAAAATACATGTGGATTAATTGCGTTAGAGTTTCTTTCATACTGGCACGATAAAGTGACCCCACTGCACGTGACGGTAACTGGAGTCGGCTGACGAGAGATGATTACCCCTCGGCAGTCGACACAATTATGTCGGCCTGTTGGAACCGTATATACATACATAGGCTGGTTCCAGAACGCGCCACACTTACGTAGTCTTCTATTGCGGGATTTTAACGCTATCCGGGCCAATATAAAATATATCCTGCTGCCAGCAAAAATATCTATAAGTATACATATTATTATGTTGTATATGCTATGAAAGGACTCTTTTACCTCTACCTATCATTTTGGGGAACAGGCATTATGTGTATTATTTATTTGCTCACGAAGTCAAATGAGTCCTGATGATAAGTCATCGTTGGTCATAACTATATCTGTATTCTTTCATAGGAGTAAAATTAATATACCGACTGCTTCGGTGCCGTAGGTGTGATTCGTACGCGGTAGGACCACGACTGCCGCGCTGAGATCCTGGGTTTGAACCACGTGTCGGCTCAAAAATAAATGTGACTGGGTTTTCCCATCTTAATTACTCAGTCGCAGCTAGGAGTCACGAAGTTGGCAGTGTGATACCCCAAGCCGTTGGTTCTACGCCTGATCTCATTCCGGTCATGTCAGATAACCGTCTCTACTGACTATGAGAGTGAAGGAACAGAGAGTGCACCTGTGCATTGCGCACACTTGTGCACTATAATATCTCCTGCGTACCTGGTCGATCTCCGTTGAGATCGGCTACTGTGGCTGAAGTTCGGCTAGGAAAGATTCAATTCACAATTAATAAGGATGTGTCTTAACACAAGGGCTTGTTCGGATTCAATCATTTTAGACACGCATCCTTTGTTCTGCAGGCGTGGGCTAATTTTAATGAGTGCCCACTCAGCGAGGGTTCTACCAGTGCACAATGAAATTGACTCTTCGTTCTGGTCTTTTGCCTTCTGTATTTCTATCACTATTATAGTAGAATGATATACAATAATTCGTCAAATCCGTAATAATATATACTAATATTAAAAGAGGAAAAGTTTGTGGGTTTGTTTGTAAGTTAGTAGGGGCTAATCTCTGGAAATACAAATATTGTTGATTCCGTGCATCCCCTCCTGAAATGCACATTATTTTGATTTGCAGCCAATACTATTAGATAGACGATTTTATAAGGAACATTTTGCTACTTTAAAATTTTTAAAAAGATCGAAAATTGTTTTTTGCGGTATTTTTTTGTAAATCTTTGCATATTCGCCCTAACTCTGTGCCGTAAATTTATAGCACGAATATGACGTATGACGTATGCTCGTAGGACGTAAGCTCAGGGGAGGTCTTAGATGTTAATAATAATGATTGCTTTCGATCGATTATTAGGGGATTCCTAACTTTGAGTGATTACTTTCTGTAAAGCCAGTACTTATACAGTACTAAATGTAACTATAATTCCGCCCTATAATGGTTATTTACTTTCTGGTATCGGTCAAAGTCGATCTCAAAGAAATTACGATTTTGGGTCGATTTCCATAGGGGATCCTAATCTCTGACTTCGAATAATGGTACGTATTAGCCAAATAAAATTAGCCATCTTGTGGGTATATCAAACAAACTTTAATATGTTTGGTTTATTTTCGCTATCGGTGCGAATATACCGCACGATTGGAATTGGTGAAATCAGTCTATAATAATACTATCTATTAATATATAGTATGGTTATTTGAATGCAAATTTTTTCTTGTTAACACAATATGCTTTAAACCAGCCAGTACTTTCGATAAAAAAAATTGCTCTATGGATTACTAAAAAAAACCTAAGACGCCTGTTCGTTTTATAAATAATGTGGAACATAAATTTTAAAAGTGTTATAAAAAAATAACGACGCGTAAAGATTAAAAATAGTTTTTTTTTTAAAAACAAACAACTCGAGCCGACCCGTGTCCTTCAGACGTAGGAAATTTCCACAGTCGACTCGGAATGTTTTTTTTCGACCCATTGGCTCGTCTTTGTTTTTTTTTATGCTCGGTTGCACGGTGTTTGTTTACAGATGAATGGGTATTGTAAAATATCAAATGCAGGTCCGTGTTTTTGAATAAGGAACGGCTTTTGTTAGATACGTTACAGAGTTAAGTCGTATATATTTTTATATGAGTCGGATTTTGTGTAGATGTCTTACATAAATGTGTAAGTAGAGTTTGCAATGTTATTTTGTAATATAAAACTATAAAATCCTGCTAATTTGAGCCCAATGTGTGGATGACATACGGAACATTTTTGCGTGCAATACAACGTATCTCTCTACAATCTCTCTCTTGTATTTAGAGAGATTCGCATCACTTGGGCTTATCTAAATAATATAAAAGTTCCACGTGAAATACATTGATATTTTTGCCTTCTGTATTTTACCATAATTTTTGCATCACATGCCACAAAGTGTTATCTATATCAATCAAGTTTTATCACTTCACGTACGATAAGAAGTGATAAGAGTATTAGTTAATATTTATATTTTTTATGATCATTAGATTATTGTATTTCTTTATTGTCGTTAAGTGAAATGTTTTGATACATTTATCTTTAAATAAATACAAAAGCATTAGAACTATTCGATAAAGTGAATGCTTTCAACAGTTTTAAGGTATTATTTAATGATTTTTCTTCTGTATGTATATTAAAGACTGACAGCCTCAGTGGTGTAGTTGAACTGCATGCGCGGTACGGCAGCGCTGAGTTCCTGGGTTCAAATCTCGGGTTGGGCAAAGTGATAGTTGTTTTTTTATGCTCAGTATCAGCCTGGGGCCTGGAATTTGTGCCCGATATAGCGATAGTCTCGCCCCCTATCACATCATGGGACGAAACACACTTGACGAAAAGTGGCCCTGGTTGCGCCTCTGCATACCCCTTCGGAGATAAATGCGTGATGTATGTATGTATATCAAAGCAGCACTAAACGTTTAAATTATAATTTACAACGGTGTCGCATTCTTTGATCCGTAATGACCTTGAAACTCATTGAGAAGTGATGGTATTTTAAAATCTAAACGTAGCTAAGGATCACTTTAAAAGGGTGAGAACTAAGACCAAAAGTTGCTTTCAAAACATGTTTTGCCAACCCTAATTCGGTTGAATGACAATGGAGATCTTGTATCGCTACCTGTTACTGCATATACGGTTCAAAATAACCGTTATATTTAACATACAAATTATCAGGTAGCGTGAACGTTCTTGCTTAATATCTATCAGTTAATAATGGCTTTGTATTGGTTTGGAGACATGTTATTAGTTAATTACAGGGCAATGAGACTGAAAATCAAATGTGTAAGGTGTAAAGTAGTATCTAGAACTTTCCATTATATTAGAATTGTTAAATAAATACCTACTTTGTATAAAATTGCTTTAGTACTGTAATTGTTACGGTGTTATGTTATTGGTGGTAGGTCTCTCATATGTGAGAGTCCGCCTGGGTAGATACCACCGCAATGTCTATTTCTGCCGCCAATCACCAGTTTATAGTCACAGTTGTGTTCCGGTTTGAAGGATATTGTATCCAGTGTAACTACTGGATATAATAAGACTTAACATCTCATGTCTCAGGATGGCGAGCGCAATGGAATACCACACAATAATTTGTAATTCAAGGTGTTGGATGGTGTTTTTACTGTTTTTGGGCGGTCGTATCGCTTACCATCAGGCGAGCGGCAAGCTTGTCTCGTCATTCAAAGTAAAAAAAAGGATTTAGGATATATTTTATATCTGCCAGGATAGTGACTACAAGGTATTAAAACCAGCCATAGTTGCCCACGCAAGTCTGTCTGTTTCGGGATCAGCCTGTGTGTATCCGGTTCCAACAGGCCGGCATAATTGTGTCGACTGTCGAAGGGTAATCATCACTCGTCAGTCCACATTCTATTGGATCCCACTCCACTTACCATCAGGTACAGTGGGGTCACTTTGTCATGCACATTTAAAAAAAGAACGCTGTTTTGTACTTTTCAAAAAGATAAAGCTAGTTTTGACATTTATAAGTAAGATATAATGTCTATGTTAACTAGATAGGTACCACTTAAACTGACGCAAAATGAGAATCTTTATAGTTCTCTTCGATTGCTAGATATAAAATAAATCATATTTCTGTGTGTAGGTGTAACATGTGTATTGAGGCAAAGATATAATTTATTTTCGCGTCAAATTTCACAGAAATCTCGGTGTTGTGACGTCATAATCTAGTATAATAAATACTAAGATTATAATCATATTCCTTCGGGGTATAAATTATTTCCAATTCCTTCGCAGAACTATCATTGTTTTGACGTCATTTTGTTTCATTATATTGGGATATGAGATTCGTCATCGCGTATTTGCTGTTAAAATCTTATGTTTATTCTGTATGATGACGTCAGAATCCGTCGATTTTACGTCTGGTGTTGCTAGTAATAACTGGGGAATTTCCGTTGATTAACTATAGTTTTGTTCGCAGATAAGTACTTTGTTGTGTGACCTTGGAACTGTTGTTATGAGGAAGCTATAGGTAAAAGTAGTGTCAATGGCAAATGTTTTCTTATTAAAATTATTAATAATACTAATATTCTCATTTGTCACTTTAAATTACAAGGTATTAATTGCAATGCAATCTTCACCTTGAATCTTAGATAATAAAATTCACTTTAAATAATCTACTGAATTTATCTTTTACAATTTCAACTGAACTCTATTCAACTGGTGCTCCATTTTGGAGTATAGAGTATAATAATAAATCTTTATAAATAGCCCGAATGTAAATATGTTTCAACGGATCAAATCACGTAACATTATATTTAGTTACACATTTTGGTGATGCATGGACATTTAGAGCGCATTCGAATGGTTTCTTTGTTATAAATGTCTGTATTGTAAGAAAATTAATCCATCTTCCTCAGACTAGTTCTAAGTTTAAATAGCAGTAATGGGTTTTAAGCAAATAAAGTTATTTGTAGCCATTTTAGTATTTATATTTAAAGACAGAGAGTCTGAAATAGTTTTCATGTTTCTTGTCTTTACAAAGCGGCTAGTCTTCGTGACTCATGTCACTGTTCTAAATTTAAATTTACTTATTCAGTTTAGGTTCCAATGAATAATCTTTAAAAGTCCTAACGGATTTCTCTAATGATGTGTATATTACTCCTCTTATTTTGATTTTTATTTTAAGAATTATTTTCTATAGCGGGTTATTTTTCTTTTACATGGATTACTATACATATAAATAAAATCTTGGTTATAGAATGCAGTTTTAATTTTAAATTGAATTTAAAAAAATGTCGTCAGTGCGTTAAGTTTATTTGTGTCGCGCAACATGTACTTATAGTTACAGAACTAAATATAAAGAATTGTTCGAAAAACTTTGGAATACAATTAAACCAGCTACTTATTATATTGTTATGAACAAAGTAAATGTGCAACAATATATTTATATTCCGCATACTTTGTAACAAAATTACTCTGCATTACAAAATAAATATTAAATCAGAGGTTTTGCGAACTCACCTGGCAACACCTGCGGTAGTAAATGTTTATGTGTTTATAAATTGAAAATTATTTACGAGATTATTTTTCATGCCAGCACTGCAAAAACGATTGACGCTTACCAAAGCCGATATTTAACATATTTATGCAAAATGTAAACAATTCTTGTAGTTTTATGACTATGGTGTTAACTTTTTTATTTTGATTTATGAGCCAGTGTGTAGGTACTTCTGTGCATCGTACAAGGTTATAGAAATATTAGCTTTAGCTCGCGGCCCCGTCCGCATGCCAATGTTTTTCCGGGATAAAAGCCCTGCTATATATTTTCCCGGGATAGAAAGTAGCTTATGTCCTTCCCAGGGTCTTAAACTATCTTCATACCAAATTTCATTGAAATCCATTGGGTAGTTTTTGTTTATCGCGTTCAAACTGGCTTACATATGGGGCAGGGGACTTTGTTTGAATATATTTTTAGAACTCTTTATGGTGAACAATTCCGTCATAAGTACATGTTTGTTGCGTGACTTTAACTGTTAACGCGGCGCACGCAACGGAAACTCTCAAAAGGAATATATTTATAAAATAATATATTTTCCCCGTTTTTGCAACATTTTTCTTTGATGCTTCGCTCCTATTAGTTATATTATTAATTCTTGTATTTCCTGTAAATGTTTTTATTGTTGGCGGCTTAGGTAAATGAGTTTCTGAGGATAATTAAAATATTTTATATGTAGGTAACTGTACAAGGTATGAAGTATAAGTAGAATACAATAGGTAGCTGTATAAGTGTTTATTCTATAGAAGTTTTTTTATCTAAGGACGGAGCAAGTGCAAGAGCAAGTTTCTCAGTGCTGTTGGGCACAGCATTACTCCGTCCTTAGATAAAACACCTCTATGAATAAGAGGGTAATGTTATAAAGAGGAGTATTTTGTGAATTTGTTTGGGATGTAGAACTAATGTTTAGAACTACTGACTTAATATTGAAAATTATTTCACTGATAAAAAACATTTTTTTTTATATAGTTGCAATGAAATAGGCGTTTGTCTTCCATCTCACCTGATGGAAAAAGTAGATGAAGACGGAGGTGGTACACGCCCATCCAAAAGAATAATATTTAATCATTTCTTAATACTATAGGCTATTTCTACACCCGGGAAAATATAAACCGGGTCTTTTATTCCCAAAGAACTTTTTCACACGGTCCGAGCCACGGGCAAAAGCTAGTGTGTTATACATACATAGGTACCAACAGTTATTACTTATTAGTTATTTCGATGTCGATCCAAAAGGTGTATAAAATATATAGAATTTACCTTCCGGTGTTTGTAGGTGTTTTGCAAATTACAGGGAATCTGATATGTTGTTCTTTCTAACCGTGAAGTCATGGGTTTGATGACGGATGGTAGTTTAAATTATTTTGTATTGTCAAGGCAATTATTCAATATATCTGTTGATTGTCAATAACCTAAAATATGTATAATGGTGAAATAATACAAATTGTAAGGGTCTTGAGATACAAGCTATTTAAGCTTAGTACAAGAATTGTGATTTCAATATTATTAACTTTTTGATAATAAACGTTTATTATTATTGTATCATTATTTATGAATATGGAATTATTATGCAAAGCCGCGAGCAATCGCTCGTAAATTATAAAATCCTCTACTTCTGGAACGGCTTTTCCTTATTTAGCTAAGGATACTATGTTACCGGTCCATTATCATGCTTGTCAAGAAAGGGTTGGGTGTGGCAAAACCTTGTTTGCTTGCAAGTGGTTCACGGGAAATAACCTTGCTAATGAATACGCACGACTTCTCGGAGCTGATTTTGTAAACGTCATATAAATGCAATATGATTTAATTATACACATAATTGTAAAGTAGAGGACGGTTCCTACTCTGGCAAGGGTTTATATAATACTTTTGCAAACTTAGTAATGGGGTATTTGACTTATTTTTATTTATAACTTTTATACACTTTGTACGTTAATTATAAAACAAAAGAAATCATTGAAATCTGGTGAAAAATCCACAAGTTATAGGCAATTTAAATTAGGTAGTAGGGGTGAGTGTTAACATACAGAAAAAGGACGAAATACTTGTATTTGACATTAACGGGCATTACAATCCGTGTGAAAGAAAGAGATGGAGCGATTTCCCCACTCTACACCAACTCCTGCACGTAGCATTTTTAAAAAATTTGTATTACTCTCTCATTTCTTATCGAATTTTAATGCTGTTTTCACAGGACTTCTTTTTTGTAATTTATTGCTGTTACATATAAAAAAAATCACAAAATCAGATATAATTAAAAATGTTATTAACATATATTCAGAAATATTTCCTTTTTCAATACTTTTACCCTTGGCCACGTCTCATAAAGAAAACGCAGTGTTACAACAACATTCGTGAGTCAGTGACGGAAATAAACTCTAGTTACAAGTCATTGTTTCACTTTTTAATTATCAACAAACGTCCATTGAAGTATCGCAGACGTGTTTTTCAAAATATTTGCTAAATTCATTGGCACTGGAGTCGAAAGATTTTTAATTAGAGATATGTTGTAGATCTCTCGTATACGTGAGGTATGTGGCACCGTAACGATTTCTGCACCTGATGTGGAGTGGGTTCAAATATAATGTCGACTGACGAGAGATAATTACTCCTCGGCAGTCGACAATTATGCCGGCCTGTTGGAATTGGATATGCACAGGCTGATCATAGCAGTGGTGGATATAAAATATATTCTACCACCAGCAAAATTATTTCCGCCACCGGACAACATTTTTCAAGCGTGTGCTTTATTCGTAGTACATAATAATCAGTAGTGTAGTAAAAGGGACAATATATCAAAATTTGGGGGCCCTTCAGGGCAGTGCAAACTTTTGGGTATCCGCTTAGGTATGGGCCAAGTATGGCCCTAAAGCTCGAGGATGTATCCCTGATCCGAACAATACGAAGGTAGCAATACACCTGGTAATTATTCTATGAGCCCTGTAATAACTTGGCATTATGAGAATGAAGCGTATTAGTGACGAGCGCAGTAGAATTTAGAAAATTTGAAGAGGCATACTAAGATTGTGATGAACAATAAAGCATGCTAGGATTATGATGTTTCTGCATTAAATTGTTAATGACCACACTTACCTCATAAAAATTATTAGGAAATATTTACTTTATTTTTCTATGTGGTAGCGGGACTTCAGACTTCTCCGATTATGCAGCACCATTCATACTCTCAAAACATCACAGCATAAAAGTAATAATATTTATTATAACCAGGTCTGAATCTATTAACACGGAGACCTACATAATATCTAGAATAAAATAATTTACGGTACTTTATCTATTTTGTTCAAATATTGTGTGAAACATGATTCGACACGTGCTTGACGTGAGCGTCATCATTTCTTAATTGTTCATAGCAATCTAACCAATAGTTAGGCGGTTTGGTGGGTTTTATGATGGTAATCAACTATCACACCCTCATGCCCTTTATTGCCGAAAGGGGAAGGCAGAGACGTAACTGGTGTACCCACTTTCCGCCATGTATCCCGTTCCTAAATGTGTTGAGGGCGAGCCTACGACATCGGGTATAAATTTCATACTCCGGGCTGATACTGAGTAGAAAATCCTAACACAACTTGCCCGACCGGGGAATCGAACTATAGGCCTCAAGCAGTGCACTTGCACCGTAGTACAACTTTGCCACCAAGGCATTCACAGATTATCAATGGCCATAAATATCCACATTACAAGAATCATCGACGCGTAGCCAACATTTGAAGTTCCTGAATGAGATCTCTTCTTTAATAACCTAAGTCGTATTGGTCAGGAAAAACGGCAAGCGATTCATATTACTTTAAACATAGATGCTTCTTTAATCTTTAATGAAGTAATCACAGTTAATGTGATACACTCCCCAAGAAAGGATATGCAGTAGTCCAACCAGTGTACCCATTTTTCGTCGCGTCTATTCCGTCCTATGATATGATAGGGTGCAAGCTCATATATGACATGGAACAACATGTATTGCATATCTTGACGAACTCAAAAACGTCAGACGTATCAGCCATTGCAAATCTAATCGAAGCTCGTTCCGTCCCTGCGAATGGATATTTCCATATTTCCTTAGCGGGTAAAAGGACGCGTATAACCAGTTTTACGCACACCATAGTATAAGTAAAAGTCGTAAGTCAAGTCTGCAGGAGCGTGCGCCGACCTTATAGGGTGAACGATCTCTGGAGACTGGCTGTGGGACGGCTGAGGCACACGTTTTATTGCTTTCGTTTGCAATAGGGTACCGGACTCAATTTTGTTCTTTACTATTAACAAATATTTACATAATATAAATTATAACACAAAAGGAATTACTGAAATTCGATAAAAAATCAACAAGTTATGTCGTTGAATTTTGGTGGAAGGGGTAGTTAACAAGAAACAGAAAAGAGACGAAATACCCACATGTGACGTCATCGGGAATTACGACGCGTGCAAAAGAAAGAGATGAAGCGTTATCCCCACATCGCGCCCACTTCTGCACATTACAATATTTTAAATATGAATTACTCGTTAATTGTTTAACCAATATTTATGCAGTTTTCGCAGCAGTGCTTCTTTTTCGTATTATTAACCATTACATATAGAATAATGTACAAAATCAAGCATAGGCCGGTCCCCTATTGTTTATGGTTTCCCAGGATATTGAAATGTTGTTGCTGTGGTCGTTTGGGGATATCGTATTTCGTTATGGAAGCATAATTTTGAATCTTATTCTAGTATCGAATCTACACATATGCCTTTATTCCTGAACAGGTTGGCAGAGGTAATCATGGCGAAACCACTTTTAGCCTGTATGTTTTGTCCCATGATGTGATGGAGGGCGAGCTTATCGCCACATCGCGCACAAATTGCAGACTCCGGGCTGACATTTAGTCGAAAAATCGATATCGATTTCATATATATCGATTCAAAGCCAGGACCTCAGAGCCGTGTCTTGCCTCGCACGTAATATAACGTCACCGACTCGAATTGAATCTTGTGTTAATTTGAATTTGTAATAAGTTTGCAATATAAATTATTTGAATATAAAATGGCTTAGACGGAAATTGTAACATCTAACGGAATGTAATAAACTAGAATAATATTTTTTGCGTGCTCGTGCTTTTCTCAAACTCTCGTTTTTTTTAATCTGATTATTTACATAGTACCTTTGTCTTCCATAAAATCTACGCAGTAAATATTGTTTATTTAATTAAACATAATCAGGAATACAAAAGAAAAAGTATTTTCAATATGAGTAAGTTAGAAAATATGAACACTCCATTAGCATCAAATTATCCTTAATCGAAATCCTTAGTGGGCCATCAAAAACTAAAACCTTATTGGCAATAAAACCATTCTTTTAATGGTAATGGTATCTGTTTGAGGAATGAATATAGGTCGCGGTCAGCCGCGCCTAATATCCGTAAAAACTATGAAACTCGCTTAATGGACGAAACTTACATACGTTTTATGTTTTTCTTGTCTTTGGTTCATTGTGTTAAAAAACATGTGGTCATTAGACTTAACACCCACCACTACAACTCCTGTAAGCCAACTGATTTTGGAACGCATTCTATGACACCGAGCGATGAAACTCGGGAAGTCTCAGGGAACACTAAAGTAATGTCTATTGGTGGTAGGTCTCTCATATGTGAGAGTCTGCCTGGGTAGGTACCACCGCAATGTCTATTTCTGCCGCCAAGTAACAGTGCGTAGTCAATGTTGTGTTCTGGTTTGAAGGACATTGTAGCCAGTGTAAATACTGAACATAATGAGACTTAACATCTCATGTCTCAGGATGGCGAGCGCAGTGGAATACCAAATAATATGTAATAACATGGTGTTGGATGGTATTTTTACTGTTTATGCTATTAAGGCCAACGTGAGCTAAGAGCTGAACCTGAGTGGACTAACAAAGAAATATGAAAGGTGGGTTTAAGTTTGGACTTATAAATATACTTTGATTAAGGCATTGTTTTTATGGCATAAATACTTCGAATTTTATGAGTTTCTATAATTGTACTTTACTTAACGTTTACGGTGTCACACTCCCTGTTGTCCTGCCTATCATCAGAGAAGGTGGGTAGAGCAATGACATTGTCTTTAAATTGATTTTTAAACATAATCCAAAAAAATAATTTAAACTTTGGTGTAAAGAAATAAAAGAAATACAAAATTGATAGTCAGTAATAACCTTTACAACCGATAAATTGGATTTTAAGAGGGAAGTTTTTTTACAATAGTTTGTACTAAATTTGATATTCCACATGTGAGTGATGTAGCAGACAAAACCAGCATAACAAACAAACGCTAATGGAATTGAGTGACCGCGGAACGCGTCTCGTTATACGCGCCAGTTGCTGCCAACCTCTTTTTATGTTCGTGCAAAAATTATGCTATGGGTAGGGGAAGACTTGTTTGTTGTTTTCATCCAAGTATTAACTTAATACTTTATTTAGGTTTATAAACAACATGCATAGTGAAATTTCGTTGGGTTAAGAATAACCTCCATTAAAAAACAACGCCGTATTCAACCATGCATTTTTATTTCTAAGTGCATAATTTAGTACTAATGTATTGCCTTGATTCTAATACCTTTTAATTTAATTATTTAAAAATTTTACGAAAAAAGCTAACAAAAATAAAAGATATTTGTTCTAATACTTTTTTCTTTATTTGGTTGAGCCTATTTTAACGACAAAAACTAACAAAAATTATAAGTTTCTATATCTAAATATTTGCAATAATTACTATAATTTTCGTTCAATACTAGTCACTATGAACCTAACATTAACAACGTCTGACCTATCGTAACGTTTTTATTGGACAATTGATATCGATATCGCTTGGAGACCGATATATATAGACTAGCACCGCCTGATAGTTATCAATTGATAATAATTAGTATAAATAAAGAGTGCTCCCAGCGGTCCCGTAGTACTTTTCCTACACTTGACAGAGCTATCGTTACGACCTTTGATGTTAGGCATGATAAGTAATTTATCTTTAATTAAAGATGGTACGATAGGAGGAAATAAATGGAACGTTACTTTTATATGAGTGTTTTTGCCATTACTAGAAATATTTCTCGAAATAAACAATGGACTGTATACTAATCCATATGATGTGTTTGCACGACAAATTTCGTGCAAATTTGTTTACAAACATGCTTCCAGATACCTTTTCGAACTTTTTGTTTTTTTTATTGATTTGAATGACAAGACGGGCTTGTCGTTTGCCTAATAAGCGATACGACCGCCCATAAACAGTAGAAACACCATCCAACACCTTGAATTACAAAGTATTGTTTGGTATTCCACTGCGCTCGCCATCCTGAGACATGAAATGTTAAGTCTTATTACGTTCAGAAGTTACACTGGCTACAATGTTCTTCAGTCCGGAACACAGAAGTGACTACACTTTGTTACCTAGCGGCAGAAATAGACGTTGCGGTGGTACCTACCCCGGCGGACTCTCACATATGAGAGACCTACCACGAGTAAAATAGTAATAGAGCTTTTGCCCGCTATACATTTTGAATACATTTGCAAATTATATTAAAGCTTTCACCTTCACAGCTGAGTTACCTATTACAAGGCACTAAAAACTAAATTGCGAAAGCCATAACGATTTTACGCCGATGCTCAGAATACGCAAAGCCCAGACGGCCATAGACGGTTTTGGCAGAATTCTGGAATATGTGACGTCACGCCTGTCTCGGACGGGAATAGCCTTGCGACAAATGACGTCAGTTGGCAGGTACTGTCAGCCACGAATTCGGTGGCACATGTAAAGTTGGGAATCGGGTAAAATTACATTATTGTTTCACGACGTTTTCCTATGATTAGATAAGTACCTACCAATTGACCATCGAAGGCTTTGAAGATAAAGTAATTTTGTAGTGTTTATTACTTGAAGTTAATTAGACCTGATAGACTTGTTCTGGTTTTTATTACAGAATGTATATTCTAATAATCTATGATCCCAGATCGTGACAATTACGTGAGCCACTATGGCGGGTAATAAAAACTTGTACGGTGGTCGCTATACGGGCGAATATAAATATTCTACCACCAGCAAAAAAAAAATTAATAAAATATTCCATTATACGCATAAATTAAATTTATTAAAAACTAGCTTTTGCCCGCGGCTCCGCCCGCGTTATAAAGTTTTTCAGGCTAAAGTTTTCCGTTATAAAAGTAGTAGTTTCCCGGGAGCCTATGTTCTTCCCAGGGTCTCAAACTGTCTCCATACCAAATTTCATCTTAATACGTCGGGAAGTTTTTGAGTTTAACACGTTCAGGCAGACAGATGCAGCGGGGGACTTTTGTTTTATAATATATTTTTTAGAACTTTTTAAGAGGAACAATTCCGTCATACATCATTGTTGCATAACTTTAACCGTTTACGCAGCGCACGCAACGGAAGCTCTCAAAACTAATAATTTTTCCTCGATTTGCAACATGTTTTCATTACTGTTCCGCTCCTATTGGTCATAGCGTGATGATATATAGCCAATAGCACTCCAGGAACAAAGGGCTATCCAACACAAAAAGATTTTTTCAGTTCAAACCGGTAGTTCCTGAAATTAGCCATTACTGCTTCGCTCCTATTGGTCATAGCGTGATGATATATAGCCTATAGCGCTCCACAAATAAAGGGCTATCTAACACAAAACGAATTTTTCAGTTGAAACCGGTAGTTCCTGAGATTAGACATTACTGCTCCGCTCCTATTGGTCATAGCGTGATGATATATAACTTTGAGCACTCCACAAACAAAGGACTATTCAAAACAAAAAGATATTTTTCAGTTTGAATCGGTAGTTTCGTAGATTAGCCATTACTGCTCCGCTCCTATTGGGTATAGCGTGATGATATATAGCCTATAGTACTCCACGAACAAAGGGCTATCCAACGCAAAAAGAATTTTTCAGTTTGAATCGGTAGTTTCTGAGATTAGCCATTACTGCTCCGCTCCTATTGCGTATAGCGTGATGATATATAGCCTATAGCACTCCACGAACAAAGGGCTATCCAACGCAAAAAGAATTTTTCAGTTGGAACCGGTAGTTCCTGAGATAAGACAATACTGCTCCGCTCCTATTAGGTATAGCGTGATGATATATAGCCTATGGTACTCCACGAACAAAGGGCTATCCAACACAGAAAGAATTTTTCAGTTCGAACCGGTAGTTCCTGAGATAAGACATTACTGCTCCGCTCCTATTGGGTATAGCGTGATGATATATAGCCTATAGCACTCCACGAACAAAGGGCTATCCAACGCAAAAAGAATTTTTCAGTTTGGACCGGTAGTTCCTGAGATTAGCGCGTTCAAACAAACAAACAAACAAACAAACAAACTCTTCAGCTTTATATAATAGTATAGATATAGATTCAAATCGCAGACGTCCTTCAGAGGTGCATTAGGATTCTTTATTCTATTTTTTATTTAAACAGCCAGTTAAACTATAATGGATCAAAAGTATTCGCATTCAAAACAAAACACATAAAAAGTTATTTTTTGTCAGTAGCGCGTCTGTGAGGTAACAGTTGATTCCGAGTAGTAAGGCAAGATGTTCGGATTAATTTTGCACGTTTTTTACTGTGACGATCATAATTCTAATTCTTACTATAATGCTATGTTAGCTATCTTTAGTTCGGGCATACATTTTACTGAAAGGTGAAATTGTAACTTGCCATTCTTCTTCTGAAAGGTCGGCATTGAAATATGGTTCTTTAGCATTGTAGCACAAAGTCGGTAATCGTGATCACTTGTGTGTATAGTGTGTTTATTTAGCGAGTTTATGATATAATTAAAACGTATTATGTTGCAACGATTATCTTGATATTTTATTTGATTGATCATTTGCTGTACCGAGTTTATGCGATTTTAGAGCTTAGGCTTTTCAGCTTAGAGATATTTTTAGGCAGTCATAATAATTACAGCGCCATCTTTTGGTATATTTTCACATTAATATACGTTCTGATTTGGGATTGGACTAAAACACTATGAGTAGGTAATAGGTTATGCATACAAAAACTGGCTACACCGTGGTTGTATATATTTGCTCTTGACAACACTAATATATATTTCGAGTTGAATTTTTGCTGGCTGCCAATTTTTGTCTCGTGATTTACATTTAAATAGCACGTGAGAAGTCAGTGGAAAGTGAAGCCTATCATCCAGTTTTGTTTTTACAAGACTATTTGAAAGACTACGAACAGTTATGTGTAATTACGTTTCCATGACCGTTGTAGATGAATCTGTAGAATCATTAAACTTATGCAAAGATCTATGGTTGACTTTTAAATAAATTACGATGTAATAAAAATTCCAAAATAATATTTAACAGGTTTGTGATAAATATTACTTACACTTGAAGTAGTTATATTACCTACTACCTACCACTTGGTACCAATAGGTACTGGTTACACGCGTAGTTTTAAAACTATATTAAGGTGGAGGACCTTTGGGGGTATGAAAAACATTGAGTTCCCACACATGTAGATTTGATTTAAATTTGTCAAAAGGATAGTCGCAAATTAAGACATCTGGTTGCTTATTTATAATAATACAATCATTTTATTAGAAGAATTATTTTTGATGTATTAAATCATCGTTCGATCGAGTCATTTATTGTTATTGGATTGAATAGAATTAATAACTAGTAGTAATAATATTTACCCATAAATATGTCAACGTAACGCGGAAGCTATGATATCCGCAATTATTGGTTTTTATTAATATTTAGGTAAATAACATTGTATGTACTACATAAGTACCTTTTATAAACTGCATCAGAATATACGAACCTATTAATAAAGGAAAATAACAATAATTATTTACAAACAAACCAAACCGCAATTTTCCATGCAAGCAAAATAAAATAACTGCAAATTATTTTATACTACTCGAATAAATATAATTGGATTTGAGTTGCTGTCAATCATGAACTGTGTCATGGCTTCATGCCAGGAGTACTAGTCTGTGATGGATAAAAAAATACTTATGACGTCACGTGCATGACAGTTATTGCGTTCGAATAGTTGTTTTGCGTAAAATGCGAAAAGTTATATTGTATTATGTAGTTTATTTTTGTACAATGCGAATAGTGCGAACGTTGGCATTGAAATTTTGCGGGTGTTTAGTTATTTTGGCTAAACGCTAAGGTTTTTTTTTTAAATATTTATTGATTTTGAAGAAGTTTGTTAGTAGTCTATTTTGGAACAAGCGTGCTGAATTATTTGTCAAGTTTGTTTATTAGACTGTTTCGGTGGCGTTATTGTATAAAATATGCCTGCAGTGCTAAGGTTTCGGGTTCGAACTCCGAGCCAGGCAAAGTGATATTGGGTTTTTCTAGACGGCCAGTATGCCAATAAGTCATCTGATGGTAAATCGTTCCATCCATAATAAAGGTATATTACTTATAAGGCGATATCTAGAACTTGAAGTACTGTTTGGTATTGTACTGGGTTCGTGATCTTGAGACAGACATAATGTCCAATATTTATTCCCTTATTATAAATAAAATGCACTCAGTATTCGGAGGAATGCAAGCGTTCTAATTTTATTTCGCTCAGTGATTTTCCATTAAAGTGAGCGAGATTGCCTCGGTGGCGTGTTTATAGTTGATACTGTATCCGCGGTACGGCAGCACTCTAAGATCCTGGATTCGAATCCCGGGTCGGGCAAAGTGATATTTGGGTTTTTCTGCTAAGTATCAGGCCGGAGTCAGGAATTTGTGCCCGATATGGCGATAGGCTCGCCCCCTATCATGGGACGGAACACACTTGGCGAAATGTTATGGCTCTGGTTGCGCCTCTGCATACCCCTTCGGGGATAAATGCGTGATGTGTGTCTGACCGCGATTGTCAATGATATCTGAAATAGCTTGAGATGTTTATATTATTGAAACAAATCGACTATATTACTGTTTAAAAAAATATAATCTAAAAAGACAGTTGAAAATTTGACCTTTAGGACAATTTTTTTTTAATTTGAATGCCAATACGTCTGAGCTGAATTTTTAGTGATCCCAGAATGATTTTATTTCGAATAACTTATAATATAATAATATTAATATCAGCCCTGTATTATATACTGTCCCACTGTTGGGCACGGGCCTCCTCTACTACTGACAGGGATTAGGCCACGCTGGCCTAGTGCGGATTGTTAGACTTCACAAACCCTCGAAATTCCTATCGAGAACTTTTCAGGTATGCAGGTTTCCTCACGATGTTTTCCTTCACCGTTAAAGCAAGCGATAATTCACAAAGAATACACACATAATTTTTTAAGAAAATCAGAGGTGTGTGCACTTGGGTTTTGAACCTGCGGACATTCGTCTCGACAGTCCGTTCCACAACTAACTAGGCTATCGCCGCTTAAACGAATAACTTAAGTTGGACATAATGATTTAATTTGAAGAATATAGCAAGATTTCAAACTTATTCTTCATAATAAAAGGTATTAAATTTAGTATTGAACGAAGACTTGACTTGGTCAGACCAGTAAAGCCTTTGTGATTTTCTGAAGGGCTAAGTAGGTATAAACTAAATGTTTTTAATGGCTCTTAAAGATAACATGTTGTTTTCAAACATGGCCGCTCCTCACCAATGTTCGAATGCATAATATGCACGTCCATTGTAATGCGTTCCGTTTGACGCAGCGTGCAATAATGTTTAATGATTTCTTTGTTTATATTAGTTTAGTCTTGGAGGTCTTTCTAAATATATTACAATGTCCTGGCTGGGATATTATGGCGTGGCTATTTGCGGAAACTGCGAAACGAGATATAATTTTTTTTTATAAGGCCACGGAAAAATGACCCAACTGCCACTGAAAGTAAAGTGGGATATAGATTGTGTCGACTGTTCGCTGAAGAGATATGAATACCCATCTCCAGTTGATACAATTATGCCGGCCTGATAAAACATGGATGTACACAAGCTGATCCTGGAGCGCGACACGCATAGGCGGTTCCAGGAGGTGAACAACTTGTTTCTTTTGTCACCATAAAAAAAGTTATTTACATGATTGATTTGGTTAATTTAGTAGATATGAAAATATTCAAGTAATCTTTGTGTTCATTACCTCTAATAGTCACTAGTTAGCAAGTGTTTCTCGGTAGAGTCATAATTGTTCAATCAAATATATCCACTTTAGAATCTGTGTTTAGCTTTAAATCTATAGATGTGGGTGGTTGATAATTGTTTGTGTCAAAATTGTGTTTAATTCCGAATCCTGACAGATTTTGTATGACAGGTTTGTTTTTTTAAATTTGAGTACAAATTACTATGGTACAACCGAATAAAGAGTAGTGCTAAAATTTCTATTCTGTATTCTAGAAACATTGTCTATTAAGTAATTTAATTTACCTATGACGTCAGAGAATAAACCCCGTAATTCCCAAATCATACTTTAGAGAATGTTACTTCTACTGTTTTCTACTTTCCTGGTACATAAAACGTTAAAACAGATGCTTTAATCAAGAATATAACTCCTACTGTTTCCTACTTTCCTGGTACATAAAACATTTGTAAAGAGATTTTAGTATTAATGTTGACAATAGACGTCAATTGTTCCGTTCCCTTTCTCTGCCTTCCTGGTATAATGTAGGAAGAATGGAAGATTCCATTGTGGAGGGCGAGTCAGTGACGTGCGTAAAGTAAGAACGATAACAATAAACGTTGCTAAACTCGGCTACGGGGAACGTTTACTAGTGATGTAAACATTATTGAGGGCTATTCGTATAATTTGTGGTAACTTTCTATGACATATTTTGCTTGAAATTAATTTTAGTTACGTTTGGAAGGATAAGTGGGAATAACTACCCCAAAATACGTATTATGTTGGTTCTCTGATGGTAAGTAAGGGGAGTTAATGTCACTTGGTATGTTTGCGCTGGTTTGAAGTGAATCAGTAAATAAATTCTTAATCTATCTAAACTTATTTGTTGCTGACAGGCAAATTTGAAACTAAGACTGTTGAATACTGAATAATTATGCGGATAATAAATAATTTCGCCAAATTAACATGTATTTCTTTGTAGTCCAAAAAGAGGTTAGTACTGTTGATTCCTAAGTATTTTAGTATTATTTTATAGTTTCACGATTTATTATTCAAAGTTAACACACTCCCAATGTTTATGCTATTGTATTTTAGTTGCAAATACGCTCTCCGGGGCGCTGTTACCATATAAAAAACAAATCATGTAAGCTTCTCTATAATTTATTATTATGAGTCATGTCAGATTGCCGTCTCCCCGGATTATGAGAGTGAAGGAACAGAGAGTGCATCTGAGTATTTCGCACACAATTGTGCACACAATGTCCTGCTTACCTGGCTGATCTCCGTTTGAGATTGGCCACCGTCGCCGAAATACAACTAGAAGGGATCCATTATTTTACTACGTAATATCGACTATATTGAAAAGGCAGATTCGATAAGTGGACAGGTACATCACTAATAATAACAATAGCTCATTGTAAATCGCGTGTATAAAGCCGGCCCGTTTCAGTGGAAATTGGATTAGTACCACACGATCTGGGTTTCTACGTGTTTATCAAGCACTTCCTTTGGTTTACTGCTATCCTGGTACCATAAACGCCTCGTTGAGATGTAATGATGTATATTGGCGATGACTACTTTCTTAATTCTAGAATTGAGCATGCCTCATTGGCTGATATTGAAACTGGTATGGTAGGCTTTGAACTGAAAGTTTCCGGATTCCATTCCAAGGTTGGCAAAATGGTCGTATTTTGGATTTTAACACACTTGACTTCACCTTTGATAATGAAAATTGTATTAAAACCGACATCAATCTTATTATAATAAAGCAGACATTGAGCCAACAATCTCGAGTCAAACAAATAAGTCATTGATTTAATAATACCATTATTCATTTTATTCTGAAGTAATCAACAATATTAACTGAGCGAGTCATCCACTGCAATTGCATTCAGTGAAGCGATTCGAGAGGATCACAAGGCTTTTGTATGCAAACAATTTCATGCACAATGCCGACGTAATGTCGTGTAAATAATATCAGCCCTGTATTATATACTTACCCACTGCTGAGCACGGGCCTCCTCTACTACTGAGAGGGATTAGGCCTTAGTCCACCACGCTGGCCTAGTGCGGGTTGGTAGACTTCACACACCTTCGAAATTCCAAATGTCCTTCCTAATGTCGTGTGGTAACAATAAAAACCTGACACAGTGTAGTGCCGCTGAGGCTTGCGACAATTGCATTTTCAGTACATTGACATCTCTGCCTGTTGCTAATTGGAATTAGGGTACCGGACTCATTTTTGTTCTTTACTATTAACAAATATTTACATAATATAAATTATAACACAGAAAGAATTATTAAAATCCGGTAAAAAATCAACAAGTTATAAGTCTTTGAATTTCGGTGGAAAGGGTAATTTACAAGAAACAGAAAAGACACGAAATACCCACATGTGACGTCATTGGGAATTACGACGCGTGCTAAAGAAAGAGGTGAAGCGATATCCCTACATCGCGCCCACTTCTGTACATTACAATATTTAAACATGAACTGCTCGCTCATTTTTTAACCAATTTTTATGCAGTTTTCGCAGCAGTGCTTCTTTTTCGTATTATTAAACATTACATATAGAATAATGTACAAAATCAAGCATAGGCCGGTCCCCTATTATTTTGATTATTCAGTGAACTGTATTATGGTCATCGGTATATAATGTACTACGTACTAGATCTGGCGTTCCGTATACTCATTGTATTCGACACAACTGTACTGCAATCCGTACACCTGACTTTAGTATGATTTCAACATTGACAGCGTGTGGTTATGTACAGTGACGCTCATAAAATAAGAATTCGTGTCTAAGTGTAAACCTGGATGTGAATAAAAAATATTAGTCAAATAAGTAAAATTATTTGTTATTCAAGTGAATAACTAGGTTATAACAGTGACGTTGTAGTTGCGATTTTAGTTCAGATTTTGAACAAATAGAATATACGTCCGTATCTATAGAATATACGTCAATGATTATGGAATAATTTCCTTTATAGGATACTTTATTAATTGAGTTTGCTCGCTTGCGGTAGAATCGCTGTAGAAACTACTGTGAAGTAACAGCTACAGTATTTCGTATTATGAGGGATTTCCAGAGACAGTAATACCCCCTATTCCGTCCCTGTCCCTTGCCTTTAAAACGGTATTGCATCAGTAGCTCTCACATGACAATATCAAGGCCCATATTGTTTACAGAACTATGTTATTAAGACAGTTATACTCCCTATCCCATCCCTGTTCTTTGCCTTTTAAACAACAATATTGCATCAGTGGCTTTCACACGACAATATCATGGCCCACATTGTTTACAGAACTATGTTAAAAAAAATAGTCCCTACTTCTTTGATAGTACCAATGAGTGAGCAATTTTACATTTAATGCTCTTGGCTTTTTCTAAGAAATGCAGCGATTACAATATTTATATGCATATATTCAATACAGCGCCAGAATGACGCGACAGTATTGTTAACATAGTTTGTTCTGTGAATAATTCGCTGGACTCAGCTGCCAATCGGATTGTGTTCTGTTTTATTGGGATTAATTGTTTGTTGGTGTTGGTTACATCGTCGAATGACAATTAGATGACCTTAGCTTAGTTGTTTTGAATCCTGACTTTAAAATAAGCAAAGATTAGACAGGTTTTTATGGTAATGCCAAGTTTAAATTACCACGTTTTTTTTAAATAGGTTTTTTGTGGAACAACTGTATGCAAAATCATTTTTAAATATAATTGTTATAAAAAATACATACATTATTTATATTTAAATGGCACCCATTAACACTAGGAAATATATATACGATTCCTTCTCAGAAGTCTTAACTCGTGCATCTAAAAATAAAATACACTGTAGGTATATTTAATTAAATCGGTACCCAAAAGACCGGCTGCCATATTTGAAGACACTGTGAGCTCATTCTGCGTAGAACGGATCGTCAATAGCTAAAACAATTAAAAGTGTTGTATAATTCTTAAATGTAGGTAGATATTGTAATTTACTTTTCGGAAGACCATCATCTCAGCCCCCCTCGTGACCATGAAGGCTGCAATGTCTTCGAATCGTCGGGAGAAAATTATACTATAATAAATCGCGGTAAAATCCGTAAAATAATTTTATTTTAATAACATACACTAATACTTAGTAAAATGTTATTGATAGTTTTCTTTCTGAGTTAATTTAAACACATCCATCCATCATTCATCTTCCTATAGGTACCTGACCTTTTAGTTTCCTACACTAGCGGGAAGTGCAATATTTCCTACGTTTCGTTTCCTTATTATGCATACCTTGATTTCTATTCAGGTGATGTCATGCCCTTAACGGAACTTCAAGACTATTTTTATCTTTGCATATATTATTATTCAAATGTATGATAAAACGAGTTATTATCTCGAAGTTACAGGAGAAACAGTAGGTATATTACACAGATTTTAAATCACAAAGTACTGCAATGGATTGCTCTGCGCTTGCCACCCTAAGTCATGGTGTTCTCTTAAAATGATAAGTACGAGTATATTATGTATAGGTATATATATTACTCTTGTGATGAATAAAAAGAAATTTGGACATATAATCCAGGACATCACAAGACATCTTCCGCTTTTTATTCTACGTGGAAGGTTCAGACTCATATATTTACGCTTAACGCAGAGGTTTAACTGGTAGGAAGTCTGTACATAATTCATTTTTAATACCACAAATCATCCTTTGGTGCCTCCAAAGGAGGATTTGTCGTATTTTAATGTATATTTTTTTCCCCGTGGTTTGATATAATGATTTGTTTACGTTCTCTTTTGTATAGCTTCGGAATGGTCCCATTTTAATTTCATTGGTATAGGACTTCAAAGACGCAGAGGAGAACTCCGCAAAATGAATTAGGACTATGATAATTCACTTTTTATGTAAACCTTTTGTATTATAAATAAAAATTAAGCGCATAAAGTATTAAGTGTAACTTAATATTTAAAAATATCCATCCCACCTTCGCTTATGCCTGATAGCATTCGAAATAAACACCAAATAATATGAGATGCAGGAAACATATATCATAGCGTTTATTTAGAATGTTCTGGACTGAGGCCAATGATCTGGTATGCTGAGTTAACATGAAGACTCCAATTTTCGTAATACTGCTAACCTCCATCAGGACCTTGGCGAAGTGACAACACGAATCGTACAGTCCGATTTAGATCTGTCAAGTTAGGAAATATGACTGTCTCGCCCTCATGCACTGCAGCTGTAAGACAGACAGTGGCTTGTGCGAGTGTGTATAAGTTTATGACACGAAATTACTCGAATAGGGCAAAAATATCTGGACTTGTTAAAAAGTTCACTGTCAAAGAAATTCTTGTCAAAAGTAGTTCATATTCCAGTCGTTGTGGAGATTAGCTGTTTGTCGGATCTCCTCACTAGTTGGCGCCAGGTTAATATATTCTGGGTTGTCACCTCTAGTTATTGGGCTTTCTTGGGATTTCTCTTTATATGCGACCACAATTCGACGGCGGGTAGTCTCTACTTCTTTCTCTTCTGGCAGATCTAAGGCAACTTGTACCTAGTAGTTATAGTACGTTGATTAACCCTGACTACTATGCATTAAAAAATAAACAATCTAAAATTAAGGAAGAACATGTATTTACACAGTCAGACGTGTATATAACCTTAACTAAAACTTCTAGATAACCACACAGGTAGATAGCATATAAACTGAACGTAGGAAAAATACCTTCATTTTGAAATTAGTCGTAATTAATTTTATGTTTTAACAGACAGATGGTGTATTATATTTATACATTAAAAATGAAATTTAGTTACGTATTGTTTTTCAGATAACGGATTACTAACAGTTTTTTACGTTGTTTTTCGGACTTGGCTACATTTCCAGTCAAAAAAAGACTATCTTGCCAACGATTTTTTCTAGTCTTTTTTCATTTTGAAGACTGTTTGTTGTTCGTCAATTCATATTTCAAGTTTAATTTATTTATTGTGAGATGAAACGTAGATTATTGGGAATTTAGTAATATTTTAACCCACGTAAGTCTGTCTCATTCCGGCATCAGCCTGTATATATTCGGTTCCAAAAGCCGGCATAATTGTGTCGACTGACGAGGGGTAATCATCTTTCGTCAGTCGACATTCTACCACAGTCGACTTACCATCAGGTGCAGTGAAGTAATTTTTTCGTCCCCATATAAAAAGGAATACTTTCACCCAGTTGATGTACTAAATATATCTAAATGTGTACCTGTTTTTAAACAGTAATTTCTGTGGTGTCAACAAATGGTCTCATGAGGTGTTTTTAATCATCTCTCGATAAAAACTTACCACCAGGAGCAGTGTCCGTATAAAAAAGAAAGATATACTTTCATCCAGTTGAAGTACAAAATATATCTAAATGTGTATTTGTTTTCAGACAGTTATATCTGTGGTATCAATAAGTGGTCACATAAAATGATTTAAGTTACCTTTTAATACAAATACCTGTTTTTTTGTTACAGAGCTCTTCCGCGCGACGCCAGCCGTGGTGTGGCACTGGTATGCATTCAACATTTCGATAGTTTTTTCTAGACCCAAAATGTCTTGATAAATCTATATTAATATATAACGCAGACGAGACTGTGTGTTTCAATGCGTTAATATCAGGAACTACTAAAAGGATTTTGATTTTTTTTCACTAATAGGAAGCTACTACTCCTCTGTGCTATATATAGTCTATAGGCTACTTTTATCCCGACAAAATATAAAACGGGACTTTTATCCTGGGAAAACTTTTTCACACAGATGGAGCCGCGAGCAAAAGCTAGTGATGGATAAAGGCAACTACATGTTATGATGAAGAAAGTGATAGATAATGGCAATTATACTTTATGATGAAAATAGGTGTGGATTAGTTAGTATAATTCGTGTCACTGTCCTTATGAATGCTAGCGAGACTAACTTGGGATTTAAAGATATTACCATGATCTCCTATCTCAATTCTCATTAATTGTCTAATCTTATCACCAGCGTATTATAACTGAACTCCAAAAACGGGTGAGGTTCTTAATCCGTTTGTTTGTCTATTTTTTAAGTTAATAATTTAAGTAAGATCACAGGTCCCTATTCCGTCTACGTGGGTATATCCGTCTTTATGCAGTTTCGCGCATTCTATACGAAGAACAACTTCGATAGTCGTACAGGTAGGAGCGTAAAATAATCCTCTATTTATCTATACGGCTATCAAAACGGTCCTTCGAATAAAAAGCCGGTAATTGCCAAAAGACGGATATACCCCCGTAGACGGAAATGGGCCCCCTGACCTTACCTGTATAGTTCAGACTTTCATAATTTAATTATCGAGTGTGAATTTATTGATGGGTTGTAATATATTATTTTGTTTGTGTGATTCTTATTGGATCCTTTTTATTCATCACGGAAATAATTCATCATGAAATCACATGTTATTCTATTTATACAATATTTCTCGGTATTTACATACATATATTGACATAAACGTTGCCTTTTATTTGATATAGCATTTTAATTGACTCAGTAATGCAGGAAAATGCAATATATTGCACACGTATACACTCACACATACACAAACGCACACACACAATGTATATACACAATTAATCGCGTGTGTGATAAATTATGACGCTAGCTAATGAGGTGCTGTCATAATAGTAACAAATTTTTAAACGTTTTTATTCCAATTTTAAATAATGACGTTGAAATATGACACACGTCAGTCAAGCTTGTAATGTTTTGAATGGCTCGAGACATGGAATGGATATTACGTATTACCCGTGTTATTTTCAAAACCGACCATAATATGACTGGTAGTCTAAGATTAAAATTAGTTCAATTTGTCATCTATTATAACACAGACGGAAATCCACCTTTTGTGGATACAGGCAGTCATAATGATAAATGTAAATTTGTTTATGCAAAAATAAACCCCACTGTATTCAATTATAGTTAATGCAACGCATTGAAAGAAGTTGAACGTTCAATAGAGTATTTATGAGACTAGATAAAACGCAGTTTAAAACGCATTAGTGTGGAGTGCGCCCAACATTTGTAAATATAAGTGGAAACAGATGGATGTTTATATATTAATATATCAAGTACATTAGTACTTGATGCACAAAATATCTGCATTAAAACAAAAAGTATTTACGTTTACTTTTATATTACATGCATTCACGGTTTTACCTTTGAAGGTTAGGCAGAGGTACAACTAATTTAACCACTATTCGGCAACTTTATACACACATCACGCATTTGTCCCCGAAGGGGTATGCAGAGGCACAACCAAGGCACCCATTTTTCGCCATGTGCCTATTGCCTGACTGAGATATTACGGGCTGATACTGAGCAGAAAAATCCAAATATCACTTTGCCCGATATAATAATCCCAATATGGGATTCTTACCCAAGACCTTAGAGCGTTGCCGTACCTGGAATGCAGTACAAGTACGTCACCGAGGTAACTGATAGGGGACAATCATATCTGTACCCAGCACTATATTACACTGCACTATACCAAAAAAAAACAATCAGTGTGTTTAGTTTGGTAATACTAAAATTACACTAAGTTTGCTTAACTTCGGAATTGAACCTAGCAGCCTTTGTAGGTACTAGACTTTACTAGGTTAATGAGGAAATAAACATTGCAAGCGTCTGATATTTACCAGGAAAACTTGATTAATGAACGTTTCGTGCTCTTGACCCACAAGGGCTTATCGCAATGACAATAGTATCAAACAGTGGTAGTCTTAGATTTGCAGTTACTTTATGTCTTAATAACGAAGATCAACTTGGGTACAACTCGCCAGTATTCAGACTTTGCAAGGTCTTTAACATCTATCCACTATCTATGCTGGTGGTAGGATATATTTTATATCCGCTCGGATAGCGACCACCGTACACAAGATGTTAAAACCCGTCATAGTGGCCCACGTGTGTCGCGTTCCGCGGAAAACTTGTGTATATCCGAAAAATATTTGTATTAAATATTTTAAAAAATACTTATGATTACGTGTCCACAGTAAGTTCATCCAAAATTAAATATTTCGACAGCCATATACTTAATTTGGAAATACCATTAGATTGGTCTGAGATTGTAAACGCAAAATGCGAAGTCATTAAGCTAATTTAATCAAAATCGGTTGGTGGGGGATTTCCCGATATCAAATGAATCACACTGATTAATTTATGTTGACAGGGTGGGCAAATACTGTTAGTGTTTCTAAAAGACGATATCCTGATAAAAGGGGGGTTAAGGGAATAAAAGGGCCTTAGATGAGATGCCTTTCTACAATTGTTAACGCTCATAAAAAGAAAAATGTATGCGAATGATATATCCAAAAAGCTTCAATTATACGAACTGATTACTAACAGTAATTGTACGCAATTATTGATAGCAATAATCAATTTTGAGTATCTGTCCAAAGACTGGTAAATTATATCAACGCGCATGTTCTAACAAGGTAACTTTTCAAACAATAATTCTGTGCGATTATGGCTTCTCAGAATGCTTTAGTCTATCGCTAGGCTAATGGACATACCCATGTTTTATTGTTAACATTAATAAGAAAGATATTATGAATATAATTTAGTGATTGTGTGATATCTTGGGGAATATAAGTAAACATCCTTTCGTCACCTGAGATGCCTCATTGAAAATCAACGCTGTGGTGTCAGACTCGTAGTTGGTACTAAAGCAAGAAGCTGAATGAGGATTCATTTTATTGGCATAATAGGTATAATTTATACTTAAATATTTCAAGTTTTATGTTTTTTTTTATATACCTTTGTTGGGTATAGAACGGACTGCCGAGACGAATATCCGCAGGTTCGAATACCAAAGGGACACACCTCCGACCTTTCTAAAAAAATAATGATGTGTGTATTCTTTGTGAATTATCGCTTGCTCTAACAGTGAAGGAAAACATCAAGAGCAAAACCTGCATACCTGAGAAGTTCTCTATAGGAATTTCGAGGGTATGTGAAGTCCACCAAACCACATTAGGCCAGTGTGGTGGACTAAGGCCTAATCCCTCTCAATAGTAGAGGAAGCCCATGCCCAACAGTGGGACAGTATAATACAGGGCTTATATTATTATTATTATATGTTTTTATTCTTGTTTTGTTATGTTACTATGTGCACTTTACACCTACTGTTTGCGTTTTATAATAAATATTTTCTCTTTTTTTTCTATATCAATCAAAGAGATTAATGATACATATTATACCCCAATATAAAATCAACGTTAACTGAATAAACAACATGAAAACAGTTCTGACATTAACATGTTAAATTTATTCGTGACCTTGACTTTTCTGGTCATTGAACTAACTTCTAGGTTAGACGTGTGTGGAAAGAGATGGAATATATCACCGTCCCTCTCACACGACATTGTCTGTTCTTTTGTGTCTGCATTATCATTTTTGTTATATTTAGATCAGCCTATCGCGACGAGCATAAGTTGTGCGCGCTTCGAGAGGTTTTTATTTTTATACCCGACTACAGTTAAGTAAGGAAGAGTCATAATTTTCACCCTATATATGCAATATACATCCATTTTATGTTTCACTCTAGGGTCGCTTTCGGGAGAGTATGCAAACTATTTTCTGGCATACGGGAAACTTACCTAGTAACTATTAACTAACATTGAACATGGGTACTGAAGCCGAAGCCATAATAATACGAGAAACTACCACCAACTATAGTATACGTGCCACTTCAAAGTTAAATTGGACAAATGAGCTGCATTGCTCATGCTAATTATGTTGCAAAAAACTAGCCAATTGTTTCAATGATGGAAATTTTTTTAATATTGCATTGTTTTTATAAACGAGAGCTGTCGAACACACAAACACAGACACACACAAATAAACATCCAAACACAAAACCATTTATCAGTATGCGTCATAATGGCGACATTATAAAACTTTATTATACCTACATTTATTATCTGCGGTGATAATTCATACCTGCTACGTGCGAGAGTGGGGAAAGTCGATATTCATACTCTATTGCGAGATGTCATATAAGTCGAGATAGGAAATGCGTTAGTAAATATGGAGAAGTCTGTCTGGATTGGTAACATCATACCCACTTATTCATGGACGTTATTTATCTAAGGACGGAGCATAGCTGTGATAACAAGTCTGTTTCTCAGTGCTGACGGCATGGCAGCCTTCGCAGTGCGTAGACATAGGGTCGTTGTGATTGATAAATATTGAGATACAACTTGAATCTAGTTGGCTGTCAGATAAACAAACTTGAACAAACAGCAAGCTGTCAGATAAACAAAGCTGAGAAACAGACTTGTTATCACAGCTATGCTCCGTCCTTAGATAAAAAACGTCTATGAATAAGGAGTATAGTCGTTTAATCGTGAAGCAGCAGAAAAACTCTACAGGGGGAGACTAATAGGCATTAAAAATATTACAAGTGACGAGTGGGCACAAGATACGAATTTTAGGGGTCCAGTGGGTGCGGAGTCGCATTTTATAAGCGTTGTTGTGTTCCCGATGAAATGACATTAGAGTTTGTATAGTTTGCCATTATGATATGTATGTCTGTTATAATGCAGCTTAATCGTTTCGCCAATCAATTATCGTCAAAATAAAAATCAATGTTTGTCCTCTATGCGTTCCGACACCTTGATCAGATTGTGCTACAACTTTGGCGAGGTCTTCTGGTCCCAAAAATCTATATAATTAATATTTCTTCGATTTTAATGAAACTTTTTGCACCATTTTTGGTAATATTATTTTGACATATTTCATTTATATTACTTCATATCAAAGAGAATTCTTTACATCATATTTGAGCATCATATACTCTTTATTTCTTTATACATATTTTACGTATATTGCAATTAAAACGTAGTGATTACATTCATTTTCATTCGTATAAAAAATAGTAGTTCCTTAAATCCCATAAAATGTGACATAACGCCATCACTTTCAATTTGTCGATTCAAATTCATTGAACGAATAATGCTATTGAATACATAATGTTATTAAAAAACCTATTGAACTAGATGTAAGTAAATCACATCTGAACGTAGTTAATCAACCTTTGCAGTCCACTTGTGCTGTACTAACCGGTTCTAACTCGGGTCGCACCCCCGTTGTGTATAGGGTTGTCAATTACAAAACATAAGTACGATGTAAATACCATAGGCGTAGCTAAGGGCAAGGTTAGTCGGTGCCCACTCTAAAAAAACTTAGCGCTTACAGGGGCATCGCGTGGTGCAGGCCTTTTTTGAATTCGACGACCTTTTTTTTTGCCAACACCAGCCGCCCCCAGTACTTAAAATCCATAGCTACGCTAGTCGTCAATATAATGTAAGCTCTACGCCCTAAGCATACAAATACTGCTTAAATTATACTCAATATTAAAGTATTAAAAATATGGCTTCTCGTGTGCATCTTCATATGTAATGTAGAGTGCTAGCACATACACGCTCACTCACGCCTTTCATCCCTGAAGAGACGCAGAGGTGCAACTGGTGTACTCACATTTAGTCGTACGTATTCCTTATTACTGGCTCAGAATTCATAATATTAGCAAAAATACTCACTCAACAAAATATAATACTCTTTATATAATTATTCATAGTAGTGCCAACTCTGATTCCTTAGTACAAAAGGCCGTGCCTTACAAGATCTCGTACTGGATATTTTCAGTTTCCGTCGGGCTGAGCGGTGCGTTCCATTGACACAACTAGGGCAGCCTCGGCTTTACCTGTTTGAGGTAATTTCGGTTGATTGCACCACACGAGGTCGGACGCAATGAGGAACTTGTTATAGGATTAGTGGCATGAGTAAGGAAATGAATTTATTGAACTCTTGAATTCTGTCCCTTGATAAGGTTTTATCTATAAAGGTTTTAAACTGCTGAAGCTAGTCTTCAGTGACAACTGACAATGAAAATTAATAACGTTATGTCTATACTTTTACTGCCAACCCTGATTTTAACTGTTGGTACAAACTAAAAACGTGTTCATACTCGATATACGAAATATTAATTTATTAGCACTGCCATATTGTACATATATTAAGGAGGTATAAATAACCCATTAAACTTCATTTTACGTTTCGTTCACGTAAAAACGTGAATGGAGTTTATTTATATTAGCAAGCATAGGTAAAATCGTGCTGAACGTTTTTTTTAGCGTATGTTCAGGGCCGCACTTTGGTACCATGCGGAGTCAAGTGTGTCTTGCGCAGTCATCCAGATTAAGGAATAAATTCTTCGCGTATTATCACTCATTTCACGTCAATTTGACTAAATTCTATTTGAATTTTATACGACTTACAACTTTTTGAGTCTATTTGAGCATATATGGGTTTTATAATCTGTTTATGTTTTGTTCCAGATATAATCCAGTCAGCAATATTTTGAAATGCTACTTCTGCTGATATTGAACTATTCGAAACCTTGAATCTTAATGCCAAGAAGGTGCGAGCCGTTTGAGACTCGAAAGCGACACGCCGTTGAAAGTGTATTTATTAAAAGTGTGAGATCGAGGACTAGCCGGTCCTTGATGTCATCGACAAGTTACAATCCTTGCGCTCTCAAACTTTGTATATCGAAGAGGCCCTGCCGCTACTCCGCTAGAGATCCCAGGTTAAGACACTGGTCCAGAGAATTCGAGATCTACTCGCCGTAGATTCTCTCCCTAATTGGATTTATAATCCAATTCTGGTAGTTTTCACACGGTCCTATAGAGGACTGCGTTTGAACGTTCCTAGTACGTACCTAAATTCGTACTTAAAAGCATCCCTTTCGGAGGCTAATGGACACGCAAACAAATGCAAATGGAATTGCAGGTAAAGGGAAGCCTGATGGCCATGGATGGAATGTACCGTCTGAAGAGAAGAAGACTACGTCTCCCTCGCTGCCGAAGACGAACGATGTTAAATCCATAGATGGTATGATCGATAGTCAGAAAGATGTGAAAGATATTGAAGAGAATAAAAAGCACCCGTTTCGAAGGCCAGCAGATACGCATACGGTCTACGCAAATGGTGTTGCAGGCCAAGAGAAGCCTGTTGAATATGCATGGAAAACACCGTCTGAAGAGGAAAGTACTACATCCCCCCTTTTGCAGGACACGAAAGATATTAAATATATAGACGGTGTGGTTGATAATAAAGGATCTAAAGAGCTTGACACCCTTGCGGTGGGCTACCATAAAGATGGACAAAAAGATGAAGATGCGGTTTCTACTAATGAAGGTGTTAAGTTCTTTGGCTTGGGAGATACAGACAGTATTTGCTCTAGCAAGCCACCGCCAGAAACGGGCCCTGCCATACCAGATGGCGGTTGGGGATGGGTGGTCGTGGCCGCCTCATTCCTCGTCGCCACTGTTGCCGATGGCTTGGCTTTTTCTTATGGCTTGATGCATGACAAATTTGTCATATTCTTCGAAACCAGTGAAGCCAAAACATCACTGATTGGAAGCTTGTTTATCTCTGTACCGCTTATTGCTGGTCCGATCATGAGTGCCTTGGTCGATAGATATGGATGCAAAAATATGACAATAGTAGGAGGAATTGCTTCCACAATCGGATTTGTAGCGGCGTCCTATAGTAATTCAGTAGAGGTGCTGTACTTCACCTATGGTATTATGGCTGGGTTGGGAATGGGCCTGCTGTACGTAACGGCCGTTGTATCAATTGCTTTTTGGTTCGAGAAACGTCGTAATTTGGCTGTTGGCTTGGGATCCTGCGGAGTAGGATTTGGCACATTCATTTATTCTCCTTTAACGACATATTTATTGGAAGAATTTGGCTGGAGAGGTGCCTTACTGCTTCTCGCTGGCACTGTACTTAATGTGTGCGTCTGCGGCGCTGTCATGAGGGACCCAGAGTGGTTGATATTAGAACAAAAGAAAGCGAGACAGCTAAATAAGTCAAAGAGAGCGTCAAGTTCCGTATCTATATCAGCAAAGTCTGGCGGAGGTGAATCCGTTTACCCAGGGTACGATGATTTGAAAACAATGATGAAGAGCGGAGAGACTCCAGAGTACATTTTAACGGCTTTAGTCGCGTCGATAGCTGAGGCTGAGAACTTGGAAGCAGCTACTAAAATGAACGCAGATTTGTCTCAACAACATAAAGTTAGCTCTGTGATCAACTTGCCTACTTTCTTAAAGCAAAGCGAGAAGGTGAGTTTTCTGTTATCATCTTTAAAATGTTAATTCCTTGTCCCTAATTTTTAATAGCTTTTTAAAAATTGATCTGTACCAGCTCGCAACATATGTAAAGCATTTAAAATTATGTGAACATTGCTATATAGATTTAACCAAATATGTTCCTTTGTTTATATGTGTTTAAATCTTACTGTAATAGTTATGTAATATCGATAACTGTCTTCTTTACACAGGTGCCTGCCGAAGTACTCGATCAATTAGTATTAAATAAACGGCTATACAATATCATTTTGCAAAACTATCCTTCGTTATTGGCATTGAGAAGCAACTCAGAACAAAAACTGCCTGTAGAATCATCAGAGAAAGCTAAGCCGGTCAAAATGTCTATGAAGTTCAAACTGAACAAGAAAGAAAAGAAGGATTTTGAGTCGAAACTCGACGTAGTAAAGCAGAAATTACTTCAGCCTATCCCAGAAAACAAACCAGCATTGATAGCGCCGAGGCCCGAACGTCAGGATTGGTTTTCAAGGCATTTTCACACTGATCACCATTATCTGAGAGATATAAGGGTGCACAGGAATTCTATCATGCATCGTGGAGCTATGATGAACATTGCGAAGTACAAACTCCGTGCGTCGTCTTGTCCTGATATTTATAGAAATTCCATGTGGTCGGTTGAAGATCAAGAAGAAAAGGTAATTTGTTTTAAAAAATAATGTTAAAGAAATAAAATTTTAACTAGAAGAAGCCTTTAGAAGCAGTTGCGGGAATAAACATGTGATTGGCAAATAAATAAAGATTGTGCAAATATTTGGCTTAACAAAGTTTACAACTTCATTACCTTTAAAGCTTCTGTTGAATATAGTCCCTTAATTGAAGTTCAAATATTTAATATTGCTATCAATATTTATGATTATAATTTTTAGTTTTGAGTACAGATGATAAATGTACTTTATTACTTTATTTACTCTATCTTTTTCTTTCCGTAATTAGTAAATTTCTTTAGCCGTTTCAACACATAAGTATATAATACATACTTATGTATTGAAACGGCTAATAAAATACTATTTTATTTTGTGCATTAAATTTCTTATATAAAACTCCGAATTTGTAGACTTGGGGTAAGCGTGTCATCGATGTCATCAACAAAACCTTCGACTTCAACATGTTCACGGAGTTCCATTTCCTGATGATGAACCTTTCCACCCTGGTGCTGTTCATCTGGTTTATTGTTCCGTACTTCTACATTTCTAACTTCATGTCCATGAGCGGATATTCAGAAGCAGATGGGTCTTGGATGCTGAGTACTTTTGGTGTTGCTACTATTATTGGTATTGTAAGTATGATGTATAATATTATCTTTTGGAAATATATATTTTAAAACTATTATATTTCCAGTAGCAAAATTGATAAATTTCGATTTTTTATGATAACACTATCAAGTTAAAACTAAGAGGAAAATGGTACTTAATATGATTCTTAAAAGTCGAAATTTGGAATCTCTTAAGTCTTGATAAGATTAGGTAAAGCTTTTATACGTAGTAGTTGTTATATATTTGTGATGATTTAGGATTAAAATTTTATGTTTCAATATATACCTACTTAATAGTCTTTTTTTATTAACATCATCCAGTCACTCATTTGTTTGCCATTAGACTTTTTATTACTTAAGCTATTTACGACTTTAATCACTTCAGATAAAGATCTTTACAAATTCATCTTATCAGTCAATGAGAAACCGTAACCAAAGTCACGGCTTGCAAATACTAATGAACGTATTTAATCAAACTACGGAATATTATCATAAAATTCTACCTTCACTTGACACAATGTTGAGATTATCTCGAGTGATTATAGTTGATACGATTAGGTATTCTAAAGAATAGGTATTAGATAAAAAATATATGTCACTGAGATGACATCTAACATAATGCCTGTTACGATAGTTATCGTGCATTAGTCTCGATTGTTCTGAGGTCTCGATACAATGCAGATTACAATGACATTGACATAAGCCGCAATAACTGCAGAAATAGATTTCCGTTTCAGCTAAAAGCTACCTAAATCATATTTTTGATATTGCTTGAACGGTCTAGTTTAAAGTTATACGAATTTTGACCTAACTAAATTAATGTAGATATGATAATTTCAAAATCTGCAATGATCAATAAACTCAATCTTTCCCAACATAAAGAAAGTTTCACGTTTTTCAGGTTGGTCTCGGCTGGATGGGAGATTTGCCTTGGGTCAACGTCACGAAGACCTACGCCATATGCCTCGTCTTCTGCGGCATCTCTATCATTATGTTCCCTGTCCTCATCCGTCTCCTGGACCCCACAGCCCGTTCCAGTTTCTACATCCTGGCCATCAACGCTGCGATCTTCGGACTCATGTTCTCTAGCTCATACTCTTACACCCCTAGTATCCTGGTGGAGCTAATTGCGTTGGAACGGTTTACCATGGCGTATGGCCTTGTCCTGCTAAGCCAAGGTGTTGGACATCTCATCGGGCCGCCTATTGCTGGTAAGATTTTATTTCAGGTCTTTTGAAATTTCGGGTAAAAAATGTAGGTAGTTTGAGAAATTATGGGTCGTAAATATATAAAACTGCTCAAGGCTCTTTATTCGGGTGAGGGCCTTTCGGTACCATCATACTTGGTCTAAATTCTCATTTATTAGACATACGTGTAGATTATCTGCAGAGGAGGAGACAATCATTAATAACTTGTTTTATAACAACACAGCGCAATGACCTATAGTGAATCTCTTGCGATAACTGAAGAATTCTCTTAGTATTGCATATAAGCCTGACAACGTCAACAGTTCTAAAATTTTGCATTAACAATGCAATGATCTCATCGTTGGTCATGCAGTTACAGCCGTCCTCGGCCATATTTAGATGTATATGGTTATGGTCAGTTTGTATTGTCTGCCAAAACATGTACGAACAGACAACCTTCACTTCACAAGTTAAAGGGTGTTTCTGATAAACCTTAGTACACCAAAGATCTGAACCTTCTTGTTGATAATCGAAGCTAGCCCAACTTCTTTGATGGCTACACTAAGAAATATTTTTTTTGGACTAAACGTGGCAGCACCAAAGGCTTCCTATATAGAATTTTATCTCGTCTGCATTTAACAACCCTATAAACTTTGCTAGATCATCTAAATTTTATTTATTAATTGTTATTTCAGGTTCCCTACGTGATACTACGGGTTACTGGGACGCTGCGTTCTATATGGCTGGTATCTGGGTGATTGTGTCTGGGTTCCTAGTAGGCGTGATACCTTACACCCAGAACTTCAGGATCTGCGGCAACGCACCCCTGGCTAAGGATGTCGCTGGAGAACCAGACCCTGGCATCAAGATTATCATCGCCCATTAACCGGATAATATTATATAATTAATTTAAATTAAATCCCTATAAAATAATCTAATAAAATATCTTTATCAGTCTTTAATAGTGCAAAACAGTAGTACATAATTTCGAGATTTTTAAAAAAAAGTCATGAAAGCTACAATCGTACAGCCGAATTGACATAACTAATATTCTTGAAAACTTTTAGAAAATTTTGATATATTCTAGCAATGTGCTTTAATTATTTGCTAGGCACTTACTAGATTACAGATAGATAATATGTATTTGAAGACTCTCACAGAGATTTTTAAGCCTTCTCATTTTGAATTTGACATAGTAGACAGTTGTACAATGCCGTTAAGCGGTACTACCAATATTAAAACATAAATATGTTATGTTGCCAGCACTGTTAGAGTTGTCAATCTTTATTTGTGATTTATCACTTTTTGTATTTTTTATTATTTCCTTATGTACTTTTTATTATATTTTTGTAGGTGTTAGAACGCACTTAAATTCTTTGTTTAAAGATATTATTTATGCTTAAAGATTGCGTTTTTGAGTGTGACTAAGCATGTTTATTCAGATGATGTTGCAAATCTTGGTACCTTTTTACATGAATATGATATTTTTTATCACTTAGAGATTTTGCAGAATGTTCAGTGCTGATTAGTTCCAATTAATGTATGAGTGCCTGTTTTAGTATGTTCTAGAATAATATAATTATCATAATGGCGTATGCATATTTTTTGCCTATTAATTAAAGTATTGTACTTATCACATATAATATTGTTTGCACTTTTGATTGTAATCGTAGTTTTAATGTTATTATTTATATCATCATCGCCATAGACAACCGAAAATGGCGGAAAAATATCAGAATATGGAAAAATATGATCTCCAAATTCATGTATGGGTGAGTTGGGGTATCACCGGTTTACGGGTAATCACGTTGTTTTAATATTACTGCTAAACTGTAACTAAAACTAATACAGGGAAAAACAATTTTGGTACGCTACAAATGTCACTTCAAGCTGTTTTGTCCGTATTAGGGAATGTTGTCGGATTTAGGCTTTAGCAGTTATCATGAAACAAGTTTTCATGATCCGGTACTACCCCAAGTCACCCTATAATATTAATTGGAGCGTATTTTACTATATATTTATTTGTGGACATTTCTTACGAAGGTATTTTTGTGTGACTTGCTTTAATGTTTAGGTACTTATATCAACAGGACGCAAAAAGTTTATTTAGATTTTGCGTTATGTTTAATCGCCTTAGGCTAAAATGGCATAGTAATTTAGAATTGACTTACACCGTATACTCCTAAAAAATATGAAGATAATACAAAAATAACTATCATTAAATTAATTCTCAAATTAATAAATTATTAAAATCCTTACATTTTTTTCCATGGGATAAAAGTGTGTAATAACGAGGATGACGTATTATATTTTTTTTTATTATTAGCTAATGACAGCTGTCAATATATATCACTGCCCAAAAAAATGCAGGTATAATTAAAACTAAATTATTTTGATATTTTTGTATTGAATATTATTGGATAAAATAAATGCCTAATTTACTTGCCATTTGGAAACACCGATTATTATGATGATTTTATTGTTATAGTGGTAATTTTCAAAGTATTTTAGAGTGTAAGTTTGTCTACTTAGATTTATATTATGTTTCAAATATTAATCGTGTATCGATTTCTATGTATCATTATATTATTAAATGAATTTATCAATCAAGTATTTTCTAAACATTTTATTTCTGAAAACTTCCACGTTATAAAATTTGCAACGAAACTCGCGTAACGACTACCTGCATTACAAAAATATATAAGGCACTGTTTCAATCTTAGAATGAAATATCTACTAAAAAATAAAATTAAATAACCTGAAGGGTATAATAATTATGGAATTGTTACTTCTGCTATACTCATAAAAATATATCAAAATCTTTTATTTGACATGTCAGTGCAAAAGCTGTAGGTACTATATCTATCGACAATTCTGTTCTGGCTGATCCAGAGAACAATATCACTCATATTCTGGCCATTCGCTGTACAAACGAGTTCCTGAAACACTTAGACCTTACAAGGCCGCAGTTCCCTCCTCGCCATGTTCCCTATCCGCCAAAAGCTTCTAATAGTTCCTGCCCACGTGCCAACCACTACGGTATCGGATAGATTTTTTAGAATGCTCATCCTGTAATCATTGATGTCTCATCCTCTCCCAATGACCGTCCTTAAACGGGTTACCGTTAGTGGGTTACGAACAGGTTGCCTTCAACATGGTAACTTAATTTACAAGGGTTGCAATCGCCTAATGTACTCAACGGAAAGTCCGGTATTTGTTTAAGCCGACCCATGTCGGGCTAACAAATAAAAAAAAAAAATTCGCCAATAACATTTCGACTTAGGTGTGGTATAAAAGTGCCATTCGTTTATTTTGTAATTTGTGTGTAGGTCATGTGGTAGGTCTAGCCTTTGGTGAGTACTCGATGATTATAACAATAAATATTACACATTATGCCAAATCTGCAAAAAATAACAAGTTCTTAGAAAATATTATGTGGCGCAAGTACGTAATACCAGAGTGCTGAATCCGTAAGTTTGCATTTCCTTTACCCTAATTAAAATATCTGATAAGTGACGTCTCTTGTCAAATGTCATTCTTTAACAGCTGAGTCTGACAGATAATATCTGCCATTGATTATATTTGAACTTAGAGGAAGTACTTACTCTAAGTTTTTGAAATTTTGAAGCACGCTCAATACATGGAGCAAAGAGCAAATAGTGGAATTGCAAATTCTATATCTTTCAATGAAGCTTTAAATTAAGAAGAGGATAGTAAAACATATTTTACGGATAGTATGAAACATATTCACTGACGAGGAAAATCGTACTGAATTGATATTTACTCTGGATTTGACAATTGGAAAAATAGATTATACTTTACCTGGAATTGACTATACTTACGAAAACTACTAATTGGAATACTTACGAAAGACAATATATTAAGAATTTAAATTTGAAGAAAAGAAATACGTAAGACTAGGCAGTATGGTCGTAAGACTATAACCTGTCCTCTAAGGACGAATTATAAAAAAAAAAAAAAAAATTGTCAAATGTCAACAGTAAAATGGCAATTATCAATGGCTTATTACACCAAAAAAATGTTTTGACATTGTGACAACACAGAAATTTAACAATACAAAACAAAACAGAATCGTAAACCAACCGGTATCTGAAATTAAATAGCTAATTGTACGGGAGTAAATAATGGGGAAATTAACATCCGAATACATTTTTAAATAATGGAGAGGTCCGTTTATTTGTCTTTTTATGCGAACCAATTGACTGTTTTCATTCACTTGTGTACTTTTGTTATAGAATAGTGCACTTGGATTTAAAAGGTGCTCCACCCAAGGTGCCTTATTTAGAAAAGGTAATTTGTAAGTATTTATTTAGAGTCATAATAATCGAAAAGAACTGGCGTGTTACAATTTTTGTGAATTGCTTTTAATATCAAATTTGCAATTGAATTTATTTGAATTGTACTTGCCTAAATTGTAAACACCTTAATATATATTTGATATGTTTGATTTCTGTTTAAAGGACTCAAATCAAGATTAAATTTAAGGCATTAACAAGTCCTATAAGAGTTGTAACTAAAATAAAATGAAATACTTAATTGATTCAGATCAATGGAATGTTAAACATCATTTAGATTCAGTAAAGTTTTTACTCTGCCACTAGTTTGGAAAGCAGTGTTCATCGGAGAAGAATGGGCAAGGAAGAGATAGAATAACATAGCTTATAAAATAGGAAAGAAAGAGATTCAATGACATTTATTAATGGAGTTGATTTGAATTAAACATTATCAGTCTTACTTATAAACTTGTTTTAGCATTAAGAGCTGGTTAAGAATTGCTTAAGTAGCTGTCAAAAACATCACCAATTCCTAGTTTATACCTTATTAAGAGGCAAGATGTCAAGTCTTGACTTACAGCTGATCGAGTCAATTTGTGTTCTAACTAAGCTTTGCAATTTTTTTTAAGTAAGACTGAATAAATAAATAACCTTTTATTAAAAACAAAATCAGTGGGTTGAACAAACAATAATAGAGCGATATATATTTTAAAAAAATCTCAAATGTTCTCCCTTGGGACTTAATAAGAAATTTGAATTAGAATTAAAAGTACACAATAAAATAAATCTTGGATCCTTGTCATTCCGCAAGTGGGTCCTTTGTGGGCATAAAAAATAGAATTAAACCAAACTAATAAAACAATTCATATTGAAGCAACTCTGGTCATAATTTGTAGGTGCTAATACAAGCAAAGTCATGGGGAGCGACAGGTATACTTCTGGAATGGGAAGACACCTTCCCGTACACAGCAGCCCTGGTAGACATTGGGAGTCAGGGAGGGTGTGGTGGAGATGGCATGTACACTGTTGAGGAAGTCAAGTACATTTTGTGGCTGGCCAAGGTTAACGGACTTGAACCGGTTAGTATTGATCAAAATAATGCAGATTTTTAATTTTGAGGAATTGTTCAATCTGTTCTCTCCTTTCCTTATTCAATATGGTGCTTAAAAAATACAACAATATTGAGATCTGAAGCCAAACTATTTATTGTAATCATATATCTAATTACCCTCATTAGTTAAATATTCATTTGACAAGTGTGACATTACAAGTATATAACAGTGCTATAGCCTAATGGTTACAACCATCTTGGCCTGTATCATGGACACCAGGAGGGTGTTGCATGTTCACCCCCCTGTCCGGAACAAATCACAATAAAAGTAGCTGAATGATAATGCGAATCATCAATCTTAGAGGTTTTATTATGGTTTAACATATGCAAATGCCTGTACAATTTTTATTTGAAAAAATAAATAAATTTAATGATGTTATGTAGTATCTACTAAAGTGTGTAGATGCAGATGCACCTCCCTAAAAATAATATTGGCAGGACTCATGGCCTGAATCTATAGGTTCGTCAACTCTTCTTTGCTGGACCATCAAGCTTTGAAATAGATTACCTGGATGTGTTTTTCCTCCTCCAATGGAATGGCTATGATGAGAGACAATTCTCCATACAAAAAGAAATTTCATGGAATAATGAAAGTAACCTTGAGTGTAATCAGGTGATGCCTTTTAACTTACAGATTCAGTTAGTTCAAACCATAGGGCACATGGAATATGTCCTCAAACATCCTGCCTACCGTGGTTTACGCGAAGCACCCATCTCACCAGCCGTTTTGTGTCCTTCCAAGCCTGAGTCTCAAGTATTGGTGCGAGCAATGCTAGAGCAGGCCCTGGAGTTGCAGCCTGACGCTAAATACTTTCATATTGGTGCCGATGAGGTGACTTTTACTGTATCTATTAGAACAAGTATATTTTTTCCGTTGGTATGTGATGGTCAATAAAGTTCTATCTATGTAAAATAAATCAATTGTTTTCAGTTTACGTAGCTTTTCTCTTTGTTCTTTGATTCTGAAGTTGATATATTTAAAAACACACAAATTACAATATTTTTTTAGATTGTTGATACATGATCATTATGCAACACTTTTTTATTTTGAATTAATATGCAGTGTAAAAAACGCAATTTTTAACCGACTTCAAAAAAGGAAGTTATCAATTCAATGTGTATTTTTTTAAATGTTCGTTATTTCATCTCAGGTGTGGCATACAGCAGTATGTGATGAATGTAAGTTTATAGCGGCTACCCACCAGTACAAGGCCCCTTCACTCTACCTAGACCACGTGCGCGGCATCGCCTCGTTTGTGAAACAGAAGCGTCCCGGCATCACCATACTCATGTGGGATGACATGCTGAGATCAATCAGTCTGGATACTTTGAAAGGTGTGTTTGTGCAATGTATTTTTTTTGTAAAATCTGATCAATGTTGACTGTGCATTGCGAGAAATAGGCGCGGAAGTTATAAGAAAATTGGCGAAGTATTTAGCGTTTGCCCTGCGCATGTATTCTATGAACTAACTGCGGAGATATTTTTAATTAGTTTGTTTTATTACGTTTTAATTTATGACACTAGTGTAGTGTATGGATATTTATAATTATTTCCGTCTGTCGTCTCGAACTATACACAACACAAAACCGCGGGTAGATAGAACATTGTCTTGTTGAGTGGCGCGGAGTGAAGACGGTGTGCGTAGCAAACGAGCCGATAAATTATAATATAATACGATATAATAGTGGCCATTACAACTAGTACTCTAATTTTTAAATCTTTCATAAAGTTTTTTTGTAACAGTTGTGGATATATATTTTTAACCCAAAATTCATGAGTATTTTCTACATAATTAATTATTTACTACGCACGTCACGCACAATGGCCCGACTACTTTACGGGCTAAGTGCAGAAAAAGGAGCCCATAACTAACCATTAATTATTTACTAGAATAAATACTAACTATGACAATTTTTTTTCAGTGTACAATCTGGGCGAGTTAGTACAGCCAGTGCTGTGGCATTACAACCCGATGGAGTGTTTTCAGATCGATCAAAGCCTGTGGGATCATTATCGGCAGCTCTTCCCTTGTGTGTGGGCAGCTTCGGCGTTTAAAGGAGCCAATGGGAGTTGTCAGGTGAATATTATTTATAACAGCAAAGAATTAGGTTGTGGTTATTATTATTAATTTTTTATTGCTTTGAATGTCGAAACCAGCTTGCCGTTCGCCTGATGGTAAGCGATACGAGCGCCCAAAAAAATTAGAACCATCCATCATACATTGATTTACAAAATATTTGGTATTCCACTGCACTCGCCATCCTAAGACATGAGATGTTAAGTCTCATTATGTCCAGTAGTTGCACTGGCTACAATGTCCTTCAAACTGAAACACAACAGTGACTATACTATGGTACTACTACATTGCAATAGTACCTACTAAGGCGGACTCTCATATCTGAGAGACGTTCTTCCAGTAAAGTAATTTTGTGCAACAGTAGTATTAACGGTAATACTGCTGTTGTAGAAAGGATTTGGTATATTTTAGGACAGTTTGCCTGTCTGACGTCAAACTTCTCTATTCTTTTCACATTTCTTCCTTGAATTGTTATTTAAATATTTACGTATTCTATACTTGACATTCACAATAGTCAGATTCTATTTGTAGGATTCAAATTTATTCCATTTATCTTTATTCTGCAGATATTATCGCCCGTATGTCACTACGTAAGCAACAACGAAGCTTGGGTGCAAGAGATCAAGAGGTATAAAAACGATGTCCGCTTTGCTGGTATCATTCTCACTGGCTGGTCAAGGTATGTCTCTATTTTCTTAGTAATTTTATGCACAACTTCCTACACCAAATTTTTTCAACAGTTTCTATAAGTCCAATTATCTATTAATATTTTATTGGGTCAAATAATAGGGTAGTTTCCTATGTTTCATTTTGTAAATTATTTTATAAGTAACAGAAATTAATATGAAAAAGAAATTCTTCTGTAACATCAGCATCAAATATGGTTGAAAAATTTTGCTTTCATTTATGCAATATTGTTGTGAGTAAAAGTGGGGGTGTGGTAAGGTTATCATGCTACCTCTTTCCAACTCATGGAGCGTTACGGCCAGAGACATTCGGTGATGTCACAGTTTGCTATTACTGTTGTTAGATAGGTACCCCTTCCATCAAATTTCTAAGTTTTATAACTTCATATTTCTATTTAATTGTTTTTAAGTGTATGTATGTAAAACAAATCAACTACTAGTCATCTATAATTCATCTAGTTTGCTCTATTCTAGAACTAGACTAATTAAGAAACTAATCTGTGTTATTGTTAGCCAATTATCTTTTATTTTTCAGATATGATCACTATGCCACTCTGTGTGAGTTGCTTCCAGTATCATTGCCAAGCCTCGCAAGCTGTTTAAGTGTAGTAGCCAAATGTGAAGATGAAACCAAAGGTAATGTAATTCTTGCGATAGGCAATTTAGCTCTTAAAAATTTCCTTGTAATCAGTTATCAAATATTATGTTCTCATCAAATGCAATGTAACATCCAAATTAAATTATTTACGTTTACACACTGTGATAAATAAAGAATCTTGAATGTTATTATTATTATTATTGTTTGTTATCAGGCAGGCAATATATTTAACTGATATGCCTGTATCCTGTAATTCTCAATTCCAGTTTCACTTCCCAGCAAAATATTTGTCAATGTTGTGTGTATAATAGTGCTGCTAATGCATATACCTAAGGATGAGCTCTGCGTGTGCGCATAAAATGTGTGCAATGACATTTCATTACAGTCTAATGGCCTGCGTCCCCTGTAGTACGTGCGCTACGCAAATTAATATGATAACCAGCACAATCATCACTACAACATACAGTCAAATAATTTATTATTTTCAGAGACGTTTGTGAGTGACGTTTTACCGTCACATCAGTGGCCGGGCGAGGAGTTGGCCAGACTTATACATTCCTTCGTTATAATTAGAGAAAGAAGTCTCTCCTTCATACACGGTGATCTGTGAGTATTTTTAAATAGGTTTTAAAATATGATACCTCTTTTGGGGAGCACCCTGTAGAATGGTTTGAAGAAGTGGCGTTTTACTATACATGATGTGGAAATAAAATCAGTTTTCAGATTTTATGGCGGTTTTTAATATTATTATTTAAATATTATAACTCAGTGAAACGTCGGGAAAAAATTATAATATAAAAAAGATAAAATCGGAATATTAGTTTTATTCCGATGTTTTAAATTGCCTAAACATAAGTAATCATTACACTGTATATTTACTTAATTTTTATTAATTTAAACATATTTTCTATTGTAGCATAGAACTTTGTTAGCTAATTTTACATGTAATTTGATAATTTATACCGTATTTTCAGAGTGACAACATGGTTAAATCCGTGGCAGATAGAGCACAATTATACAAATCCGGCGCAAGTGGAAGCCATCGCTGGAACTGCACAAATGTTTGTATATTTTTATTAATTATTTTTTTATAAATATTTTGATGCTCTTCAGTTTGAAGCTTTCGTTCCGTTTTCGGTAATAGACTAACTAAGGGTCTGTTTGAGAAAGTATAATACATATATGTTATGCACCAGCTAATGGGAGTTTGAATTTTGTATTTGGTCGGTTTATATGCCACCATTGAAGTTTAAGACATCGTGAAGTAGGCCTTTTATAACAAAATAAATGAATCGAGCGATCGGGTAGTGGTCGAATTTTTATATACTTTTAACATAAATTCTATTTTTCTGTACTCCTTCAGTATGAACTTGAATTTACCAAATCGCAATTCACACGCCTTTGTGCGCGCAATGTGTTTAAATTAAGTTTATCTACACGTATTAATACAACAGAGCCGATTTTTTTTACCGAAATAGCAAATTTTACTCAAAGGTGAGTCCTTAATTTAAAAAAAATTCACGTCGAATTGATAACCTCCTCCTTTTTTTGAAGTCGGTTAAAAAGAAGCAAGCCTCGTTTAGCGATTTATATATGTTTGTGTTGCAGGCTGCTGTCGGAGGTGTCGTCGCTGGAGGCGGGGCTGTCGGCGCGGCTGTCGGCGCTGACGGGCGCGCGCTCGGCGGCGGAGTGGGTGTGCGCGCACGCGGCGCCGGTGCGCGCGCGCCTCGCCGCGCTGCACGCCGAGGCCGCCGCGCGCGCCGCCCGCGAGCCCGCGCTGCGACCGCGCCCGCATTAAACTATACACCCCGCTGTTGTTTTATTTATACCCTAGTGAATTATAGACGTATAACCTTATTTGTTTTGTACTTTTTTATTACTATCGCTAATACCTAATTAAGGGCTGTTCAAGTATTACGTAACACAATTTGGGGGGGGAGGGGGGTCTTGTAAAACGTTACGATGCGTTACAGGGGCGGGAGAGGGGTCACGTACAAAGCGTTATGTAACATTGTTTTTTTTATTTCAAAACAATAACAAAAGTATTTTAGCGACTCCGGTATTTTGCGTAAAATAATTGTGAATATTACGAAAAAAAATGACACTTTAGAGTTACATAACTTTTGGAGGGGGGCGGGAGCGTTCAGGAAAGCGTTCCGGCGCGTTACATGGGGGAGGGGGTTGGCTCAAAAATCATCCAAAATTGCGTTACTTAATATTGAAACTTGAAAATTGAAACTTATAAGGGACCGTACCTTATTGAATGACAAGTGCGAGTGGAACAATCGCACCTAGAGTTCCGTTAAAACTTTTAGGTAAGCTATCAAAGTTGAAACTTGACAAACTAAACTTTGCCGTTCGATCCCCCGACACAGTTATTGAACCAACTTCAAATAATAAATCTGTAATAGTAAATTCGTTTTTTTTTTGTTATTAGGGTTTCAGATTATTGCCTTTACATATAAGAAGGTACTGTAAAATATTGGTTCTTGCAAAATATCTATATCATAGGTAATAACCCGAAAGGTTTTGATTCCTTTGTGAAATCGCAAAGTATGATACATAAACGGTCATTTCTTGTGAACGCGTAGAGTTATAAGTGTTATGTTTTTACAATTGAAATAGACGACACAGACAAAGATCAGTTAAATACGCAGGAGAGTAAGTATAGTGGACAAGTGCACTCTGTTCCTTCACTCAGTTCGGTGATGCGGTAATCTAACATGACCGTAGAGACATCAAGCGCAGAATCAATGGCTTTACGTGCTTTCCGAGATGGAGGGGTATCTCACTGTCAATTTCCTTACTGTGCTGCGATTTAGTAATTTATTAAGATTGAAAAATCAAGGACTTACCTACTTTATGCGAAACTGAGAATCTAGAGCTAATCATTTTAATTAGTAGTCTAAAAATAGTGTTTTTAGATTAATTTTGTATGAAGAATTGCTGCCTATTTAACCCTTTTTGACTCTGTTAATAATTCGCGTAATATTTTTTTTGTACCATATTCGAGCAACTTCCCTGATTGTACAGAAGCGACACGAGTTGGATCCCATGATTCCTTTAGAATTGAAACGCAGTTCACGGTACTGCATTACGCCCGTCATCTTTAGCCATGAAATGTTCAGGGTATATCACTTATATTTTTTAGACTTGTAACAAAATGTTTGCACACATCTTCGCTGAGTCTACAGATAGTGCTGAATTTATACTGAAGTGTAGGCCACCCAGTTTCAGTTGTCGCGCATATCTTGCGTGCCTTTTTTGCGGAATAAAAAAAAAAACTAAACCCCTGATTGCAACAATGGTGCTACATACTTTTGCTTGTGGTAGGATATATTTTAAATCCGCCTGATTCCACCGTTCACAAGGTGTTAAAACCCGTCACAGTGGTCAACGAAGTGTGTCGCGTTCTGAGATCATTCTTTGTATATCCGGTTCCAACTGACCGGCATAACTGTTGACTGCCGAGGGGCAATCATCTTTCGTCAGTTGACATTTTATTAACTTACTCCACTTACCATCAGATGCAGTGGCGTCACTTTTTCGTCTAGATACGTATATATAAAAAGGCCCGTATCCGTATATAATATATTATGATCCGGTACTTACTAGCACTACGCGTGAAGACAAAAACATCTAATCTAAGAATGAAGGCACGCAACATCCGAATATAATATGTAAACACGTTCACACTAACAAGCGTGACGTAATGATGTTTTTATTCAGTCCCGAAGGCATCAATCTTCGCGCCTACATACTCCTCGCGAGATATGCCGTACCTCATTTGTCCCGCGTCGTATGAATTTGTCATTGTATTTTAAGCATGACTAAAATTACTCGAGGGTTTTTGGCGTTTTATAAGATAATATGTTAAATTTGCATGCATGTATTATGATACTGTAATGCTTTAGGCGCCGCGAAGACGCTTTTAGATTATTGCTAAGAAACCCTAATTCAACTACTACGAAAGTGACGGTTGCTAAAGTAAACTTACTTAATTGCTGAAGCAATTTTCACAGTGTTTGTATGAGTAAGCTCGGTCTTCTCCCTTTGACTACGATCTTCACAAGTGACGTGTCCATTGTTATATCGCCTACAACGGCTATAAGCATTACAATGAAACCTTGTGGATACCATGAGTTTATTAATAACAATGAATAATGGAATAATTTAAAAATTATCAGTGGCATAAATACTTACCTACACCACAAATGGCTCGTGACAAATTATTCGAATGGCATGGCTTCTAACTTAATACTCTCAATCTACTTATGTAGATAATTTTCGATCGTGTTTTTAGGTCACATTATACAAATCTCACCTTTGCTACTTCATTATACTAATATCGCACTCTTAATAAAATAATGACCTATTTTAAAATTGCCAATTTGTGGGAATCGTCAAACAACCAATTTCTGTTTGCGACCTTTTAGTTTTTTCCCTTTTTTTTTCATGCTATAAGTAGGTTACATACTTTACCTATCATTAATAAGCTCAATTTTATAGCAAATTCAAAAAAAGGTAGCAAACAAAAATTAGTTTTCCGACGATTGCCACAAATTAACAATTTTGAAATAGGTCATTATTTTATTACGAGTGCGATATAAGTATTAGCATTGGGAAGTAGGTAAGTAATCTTGAAAGAATGGGAACTATAGTCTATAGATCGGCAGTATAATATAATAAGATCGTAAACTTGATGCAAAAAATTATAATTATTTACGAAGCTATGTCCCACGACATTTTATATAAAAATCAAGAAGAAAAATGAAAGCCACGTGTCCCGAGCGAGTCATCCATTACGGGAGGAATTCCACAGAGATATTCAGATGAGATGGAGTCCGCTTAATTTCCTGAGACGCCGCATGCAATAATGTTCATGCCGAGCATAAACTCTTGGCGTTCCTTCAGCAGTGTTAATGGAAAAACCACAGAGGTTTTTACTCAACTGCTGTAGAAGAAAGGTAATATTTTACAGTAACTGGTAAAAATGTATGGAATATTTAACATCGGTCTTTATCCGGGAAGGTTTAGGTATGCATTAGTTGCGTTCAACATTTTATTTTTTATATGGGCACGGGAAAGTGTCTCCATTGCACCTGATGGTACGTGGAGTAGGGTCCAATGTCGATTGACGATGGATGATTACCCCTCAGCAGTTGACACAATTATGCCGGCCTGTTGAATCTGGACATGCCCACATTGCATGGACTTATATCCATCCCATAACCTATGACGACAACACTATCGATAAGTAAGTATTTGTACCGAAGTACATAAATAATTACCATTAATTGTTTGAATGGTCACGTGTTTTTTTTATTATATTTTCAATTGATGCTACAACTATGACAGATCGCGGGACGGATAAATCAGATGGTTCATTAGCCGGTTAATCAGCCCACACAATTTTATTCAGAATTATCGCATTGGGACACTTTAAAGGTGATTTTGTATTTTATGCAAATTTCTTTTGACTTTAGCTATCATATGGTCGACAAAGGAAATTAACCCGGACATTAATACAACGTTTTCATTAATCTCTCATACATAAATTACCTTCATTACGTTCAGGACAATCCGTTAACACAATATATGTGAATGATTTATCTGGACAGGGGCATAGGCTGAGAACCGTGGTATCAGGCGTTCATGCCACTGGTTAAGTATTTGTAATTTTTGCCTTCCTTTGGACATGCACAAGGGCGAAGCTACCATAGGGCTAGGAGGTGCAGTGGATCATCCCTTCGGGGTCAGTCCCATCCTGGACCTGGGTAATGACTGCCTGAGTCATTGGCATCGTCATCGCCGTCACTGGTTGTGTTAATCTCACGAAGGGACAGTTTTTGCATTTGGGCTTTTGTAAACCTAACTAAGAAATTGGACATGGACGGAATTATTTACAGCAATATTATGTTTAGAATCTTTTAATAGAAATCAATACGCTGAAGTTAAGGATTAGATTTGAAAGTTGTGGGGGTCTCAGATTTTTTCTATTTACCTACAAAACAAAATACAGTTAAAAGCTATTATGTACCTACCTTCTGCACGCAGGTTTTTAGTGACAGTGATATTAAAATACTTACCTACAACAACGTGGCTCTTATATTATATTTGTGTTAAAATATGGGCGTTACTCATAAAATTTTCACTTTGCCCCATGCGAACTAACATATTTAGAAATTACCAGATGGTAATATCAAATTTTAGTGGTGGCCCCTTCATAGAAAGCTAGCTATGCCCTTGTGAGGATTTATCGAAGCGTTGAAGGCACAATATTGTTCTCAGAAAAAAATAAAAAGCTGCCAGCATAATGTTCTTACAATTAACAAACAAAAAACCTAGATGGATTCCCATTAATGCTAGATGGGAATTTAACCCTCACGGTTCAAAGCCCACGATCGCTGCTCATTATAAATAAGTGAGTTGTGTTTAATAGTCATTAATTCAACATGTTCTGTTTACAAGTAGCACGTGTGTTCATTGTGTTTTCAACGTCGTTTATTGTTGCAAATGGACAATCGTTTACAGAAATAGACGATTCTGAGTGTAAGTTTTTTTGTATAGATTATAGGGTTGAGAGTTCATTTTCGTTTATGTTTAATCAAGAAGTTTTGATTGGAAATAAATTTGGAATTGAAGTTGTTCAAATTACAGAAACGTAATTTTCCAATGTTGTGTTTGATGAGTTTAAAAATTTCTCAAATTAGTAATAGTTAAAATGTACAGTCTTACTCTGAATCAAAATTACGATAAAAAATCTTGGGAGATGATTATCAAGAACTATGAGATCTACTCCTAATATATTTATATTTAGATTTAGATCTACTCCTAATATACCTATATTATATATTTATGAGTCGCATGCAAAAACTTCTCTGTGCAATTAGCAATAATTTTAGAGTTGTAGTATTTAAGTAATATAAATTGTAGCATTTAAAGAATTTAAATAACAAAAAAAGACGTGGAAATTAACACGCATTAAATTTATTATCTACTATCTAACCGTGTCTTATGCGAGCAGAACTGCGATCAATAACAAGTAATATAATATTATGTATCGAAATTACGTATTAATATGAAAATATTCTTTATAGGTGTCGTGAATAAATCTCAGAATGTGGACGTGAGTCAAATACAAGTCCATTTTTACGACCCTATCTTGAAAGTTCACGGATTCGTTGACACCGCAGCTGAAAGAATCGCTCCATTTTTGGATATAAAACGCATCAAGCGCTTAGTAGTCTTCGTTCCTGGATACAGATCCTTCACAGGAGGAGATACAGAACGATGGGCGATGGAAGCATTCCTAAAACACTCCAATACATCCTTAATTATCATTGACTATTCCTACTATACTAGAGAACCAATCAACAAGAAAAACTATTTGGAAGCCGTAAAAAATTCATACTCCATCGGTAAAGCGATAGGAGAGTTCTTATCTAAGCTCCAAAAATATGGATATCCATCTTCTAACATCCATTGCTTCGGCCATAGCTTCGGAGGACAACTGCTGAGTTTCATATCCGAAGTATACACAGAAAACACTAGAGAGAAATTGTGGAGAGTAACAGGTATAGATCCATCAGGAACTTGTTTTGAAGGCAGCTCTATTGATAACCAAATAAGGTCTGGAATTGGCGATTACGTAGAAGTATACCATTGTAGTAAATATGGTACAAGTAATGAAGTCGGAGATATTGACGTTATGTTAAACCAAGGAAAAGATAACCAACCAGGTTGTGAAGGGGGTAAACTCTTTTCCGAAGTTGGATTTGTTGATGCAAATGTTTGTAGTCATGTTATGTGCGCTACATTCTGGTTAAACTCTGTTGATTGTAAGAATTGTTATCAGGCTTTTGATTCCTACAAAGGTTACTTGAAAGGTGGCGATGGTCAGACTGTGGTTGGTTATCAAAGTTCTGGTGATGCTTTTGGTGTATTTTACGCTTCTACTAATATTTAAATCATTGATGACGTAATACTTACGATTGTTTAAGACATTCGGCTTAATTCCTACGGATTGTAGGTATATGTATTGTTTCCTACATTAATTTATTTTGTTTTTTGCTATAAAATAGTTTTTCATTAAATATACTTTTTATTTTAAACCTAGAGTTTCTAATAACGACCTAACAAACACAAAGGTAATTATCATCGTGAAAATCGTACACAAAAACGTTAATGTGCGGTGCTAATCAACATTCCTGTAACATATTTCATTTCCAAGTTATGCAAATTAAATAAATATTTGTAGACTGAAGGTATTGTTTGTTCAACATCTCAGTCTACATGGTAAATGGTTTTTTGTTTTTTTTCTGAAGTTAATTATAGTTATCCGGTTGACCTCATCCTGTTTATAAGGCGTATCCCAGGGCACATTGTATCAACCAGTATAAAGTTGATTTCTATTTTTACGTGAATGTTGGACATTAAACTAAAACTATTTAGCGGATTCGATCGCGGTTTTTATATTATAATTGTAAAATGTAGGTAGATATTGTAACTTTGACTTTTCGGATGACCAACACCTTAGCCAGCCCTGTGATCACGAAGGCTGCAAAATCTTCAAAACGTCGGGAGAAAATTATATTATAAAAACAGATAAAATCCGCAAAATAGTTTTATTGTAGCAGTATAAAGTTGTCTGACCTGGCAATCGAACTTTTCGGTCAGAATATATAGCCAGGACCAAAAGCGATGAAAGATATCCTTCATTTCCTTTTCATTAAGTCCCTCTATAAAGTAATGATATCAAACTCATTATAACCGCTAACGATCTGCTTTAAATTCCTTCCTCCTTTCCGTCAAAGTTATCATAGTGGGGCGGGATCTGTAGGATCAGCAATTATCAGTCTTCAAGCATCGAGATTAACGACTCAAAAACAGCCGAGACTTCAAAGAGACAGGAACGTAATCAGAATAATAGGGAGATCGTGGTCCGTTTCAAATTCTTTGTCTTTTATATAATTAGTTATTTAAGAATAAGTATCCGATGGATTTCTGGGGCGTTTCAAAGTAGTTTTTATTTATAAATTTATTGACAAAATTATAAATAAAGTTAATAATTACGAATGGTATTTCTTTTTGGATTAATTTACTACACCTATTTAATATGTGTGGTATTGGTTTTACACATTGTACCTATCCGAATCATAATATTGTTTAAGCCATGTATAAGTTACTCATATTTTTTGTTCAATAATTTTCTGTTTTCGTATTCATTTTCCGTGTTTTCATAAAGAAAAATGTGGTTATAGTTTGGTTTTAGACTTATTTACTCTGAATGATTCCGACAAAACCTTACATTTTGCTTAACTCAAAGAGTAAATAAAAAGTTGTTTATTGTTCAGTAAGCTAAAAAGTGCGAATTTCCTCCGTTTGTTGCGAGTATAACAGTAAAAAAATCTAAGTTTTTCCAAACATTTCCTTAAGGCATTTCAACAGACGCACATTTTAACGAGCCTACTTATCGTCAGCCCCTTCAAAGCATAGACAATATAAAGACCCCCCTGTAAACTTCCAATTACGTACCAGCAAAAAGGATAGGGAAAAGTCAATTAAAAACTTTCAACGGGTGTCCAGTAATTAAGGTGAGTTAATTACAAGTTTCTTGGCTGGATTGTTTCGCCTTTTTGCCGGCATAATGTCTTTTCGTAAACGCGTCTGTTGGAATTTGTTTCGACTTTAAATTTCAGGTTTAATTCTCTCTTGAATGACGATAAGCCTACTTTACATTTGTTTCAAAGAAACAATTTTGTAAAGTTTAAAAGTCGCGTCTTATTGCCTATTTCTTGTTATACAAAATAGCCCTATAATTTTTTGATGTGATACTGAAGTTTTAAAATAAACTATATTTTCTTTATATAGTATAGAATTAAAATTCTTAATCCACTCTTTGTCTCACATTATTATGATTCTTATAAACATTATAAAGATATAGATTTGGATTATTTTCACATTCCTTTTACAGCTAAAATGTATTCAATTAACAATACCTAATTGATTCCATCTGTATCTTCGCTAATCATTTTTAAACCTCCATTAACACTATCTTTAAAGGGAATTTACCTAGTAAGAGATGTGAGTGGTTAGTGAGACGAGACGTGTGTTGTGTAAAAGGGGATCTCCCCTGCTAAATGCAGCGATGATCTCTTGCGACTGATTTGTTTTATTTGATTTCCTTGATAATTCTACAAACACGCTTTGTTCACAAGAGGCGACAACTCGGGGGAGAACTGCCCAAAATACGTCGTGGTTTTAACCCCATCTATGTACCTAGAAGGCATCTCCGACTTTTCGACGTGTGTACATTTTTGTATTCTCGACGTGTGTTAATTTTTATTTACCATAATGATAAAGAAAACCATTGTGAGTAAGCCTGTGGATCCTAGCTATTGAATTATGAAATATACATACAGTTACTTAGTACAAGGCTGATATAATTTAATATAGCGTTTGTCTGCAGTGCTGCTCGTGTGAAAAAGTTTTTCCAGGAATAATATTTTCCTGGGATAAAAGTAGCCTATAGCGCTCAGGAGTTAGTAGTTTCCTATAAGTAAAAAAAAGTAGTTTTAGTAAATAGCTCCTGAGATTAGCAAATTCACACCAACTCTTCTTCAGCTTTATATATTAGTATAGATTTTATGAACAAATGTCTCTGACTAGCATATCTAAACCAAATATATTATAACTATAAACCTGCATGCCAATTTTTATTCTTTGAAAGTGAGGAAAATTTGTGTAAACGGCAAACCACTGTGGATAAAATATTTTTTCTTTTTTCCTTCTTTATACAGATCTCGAATTCCTCGATCGCTCTCTACGATGTCTTAGTACAAATGAATAATATACTTCCTTTAACTTAGTGTTACCAATTCAGGGAAGGAAAAACCGAATGTGAACAAGGAGTTCTTTTAAAGCCTTTGTTCGGACGATTTACACCGAATACAAGATGATGAACAGTGCGTAAATATATCTTTCTTTAACTGTACTGGCAGGAGGCACACAGCTTGATATGACATGGCATTACAGCTTCGCAGGTACAGAATGTGTTTTATGTTCTAAATATGCCTGTCATCTAAATTTTCTAGACTTTGATATAAAGATAGTTTCACTTATTGACACCTTTTACGTGTTTTTTTTTAGTATAGAAAACGCTTATTTACAAAAAACACACACACTCACACAAACACGTGCGCGCGCGCCTTTTATCCTCGAAAAGGGGTGAAAAATAAATGCACCAGTTGCAGGGGTGCAACTGGTGCATTTATTTTTCACCGTTCTTAGTCCGTGTCCATGATGTGATAGGGGGTGAGCCCGTTGCCATATCATTCACAAATTCCAAACTCCGGACTGATGCTGAGTAGAAAATCTTAATATCAATTTGTCCGTCCCCAGGATTCGATCTGAGATCTCTACAATGTAGTCGTACCGTAACACAAGTAATACAACCACGCCACCCAGGTTATTTTCGATATATCCTATAGCGGCATAAGTGGGTTTCATTAACCTATTTGAAAAAATCGATTTATTTAACGATGATGAAAGCATTACAATTGTGAAATATATTGACTTACCTCTTGTAAAAAAACATTGAAATTGTATTGATACCACTTCTTACAGTGTGATAAAAAATATGGTCTTTTTATTATTCTAGTATGACAAAGTTTAAAGTGAAATAGAGACGAAAAGTTACTGCATCTGATAAATGAAGTGAAGCATGAGGAAACCAGCTAATCAACAAAGTATGTTGAGTCTTCATCATCAGCATTTAATATACCAAATGCTATTATTGTATTATTTATTTTGAGGAAAAAGTAAATATATTTTACATATAGTTCCGTACAAAAGAAATATAATTTTCCTTGAACTTTTTCTCGGATCCTTACCCTTATAACTACTAAATTTACATGAAAACCCAATTTCCAATGATTAGTGAGCTGTGATTTGTCAGGATATCGTTTTTTATGAGCCACTCCGTTTCGGATCATTGAAGCACCCGATTAACTCAGCTCATGAAATATAACGTTCAATTAATTTATATTATATAAAATTATATCTCGAAAAAGAATTGGCTCATTAGTTTTATTTGAAATAGAGTTTGCTAAGCTCTTGTGTTAGGCGGAGCGTAGACGCTGTTTGTCTAAATTGATAGTTGCTGTCGCATCATAAACGATTGTTGCTATCAACATCTGCGCTGCGTTTTATATCGCTAAAGTCTCGCGAGGAATGTGAAGGATTCTGGTTATCTAAGCTTGGTTGCTAAGAATTATAAACTTAGATATCACCCACAATAATAGTAAATTATGCTTTACTATATTTGTATACTTGTGAATTATCGCTTGATTTAATGGTGAAGAAAAACATCGTGAGGAAGCCAGCGTAGCTGTGAACTTCTCCATAATAATTTCGAAGGTATATGAAGTCTACCAACCCGCACTAGGCCAGCGTGGCAGACTGAGGCCTAACCCTCTCAGTAGTAGAGAACCACGCCCATATTATTTGATAGTTAAAGAATAAGCTAGTTAATACTCAATGCAATCTTTTTTTTAATAATTTATTTGGAAGCTTGAGTTTTTATTTGGCCGACATATAGTCAATGATTAGTTTTTAATTGCTCAAGCAAAGTGGCAAACCACAATTTCTGCCTGCACCTTTAGGATAGAGGCTTGATTTATTGTATTTATATATGTATTACCGTATACTCAGACATCGTGTAACACTCGCTAAGTGGATATTCTACACGAGGATATGTGTAGGTAACATCGCTTCCTGTATTCCTGACCTTAATCGTCTGTACAGATATATTAATCCGATTTGAAGTGAATTGTAGCCAGTATGACTAGGCGTAATCTGGTTCCGTTGCTAGCATGCCTGTCTACAATCGTTAACTTTAATAGAAATGAGAAATAATATATAACAATGACATATTCTATTGAAGAGTCATATATTAATCATAAAATAATATCAGCCCTGTATTATATATTGTCCCACTGCTGGGCACGAGCTTCCATGCTGGCCTAGTGTATGTTGCTAGACTTCTCACACCCTCAAAATTCCGATAGTGAACTTCTCGGGTAAGCAAATTTCCTCACGACGTTTTCCTTCACCGTTAAAGCAAGCGATAATTCACAAAGAATACACACATCATTTTACAAAAGTTAAAGGTGTGGCCTTTGGGTTTTGAACCTGCGGACATTCGTCTTGACAGTCCGTTCCACACCAACTAGGCTGTTGCCGTTTGGATAAGTCAACCGCTAAGATATTTTATTCCTATAAAAATGTTAGCGTTAACTACGACCCTTTTGTGAATTCTTTTTACATTAAAAGTTCTAGGTTCTGTTTATAAGCAATCTATCAGGCAAGCATTGTTTAGTAAAAAATTTACTGAATTTAATTAATCATTACATTTTACAGATTCAAATAAATTATTTCATTTCATTTCAATTGTAACAAGTTAAGACGCACTACACATTAATTACTACTAACATGTTTGTATAGATATGCAAATTTTCAGACCATTATGTCCATTGTCTGTACTTCAGACTGCGAACTTATTAACATGTAAATATCTGACATTTAACAGTTTACCTAAAGTGTATCGAATTCATGATGTAATACATGACTCAATCTCAACACTCAGTCCGTGATTTTTCCATGAAGATATTAATGACCGACAAATTGATACCAAGTTCAGATGGTGAAATGGAATAATGTATATAACTGTTGATTTATTAATAAATTTTCTTAGAATATAATTTTTTGTTTAATAATTTAAATGATTTTATAATTTAGTAGTTCGTTAATTTGAAACCGTCCCGGGGTTTTTGTTGCACTACGGTAGCTGCACAGGACATTCTTTTTTCTCGCAGCCAATAAACGCGTTATCCCTACCTTGACTTAGCAGGTAAGTGGAACGGTTTTTTTTAACATGGTCATACGTTTGTTAGCCTGGCCGGGCCGGCTCATACAAACACACCGGTCTTGCAGGTGAGTGCTTTACGCACTGCGAGCCCTTAAGTGGCCATGCTGAGGGCGACCTTCTAAAGGGTCACGGCCTCGGCTCAGGACGGCCATTGAGAGAAGATGAGACATCAACGATTATGGGTGTTCAACGTCCCCAAAATATCCAGCAATGTATTAAAATAAAGTTACATATCGGTGAGAAAGACATTTATTTCCCTGAATTTGAAAACTTATGTATATTGGTAAGCGAATCTTGACATCGCCATTCAATTATTTATAGTTTTTATACAACACCATCTATTGGCATATCTATAACAATATTTATTTATAATTTAAATAAATATTTTTAACGCGAGAGATGCGCAAGCGACCTAACAGTCTACCTAGTATACATCGGTGCACGGGCCGGAATTTTTTGAAAGGGTCGGGGGACGGGGGACGAGGCGAGGTCCTCGGCGGCAAGGACAGAGCTGCGGGCGTGTGGAGTGTTTGAGCTTTTTGAGCAGCTCGTGTTTGATTTGAAGTGCCAGAGTTATATCTTCCTCAGGGTCAGTAAGAACAGAACGCGGCCTTCTCCATTTCGCGCGGTCGAAAGGAGTGTATTTAGAATTGAAGAACGGTCATGTTGATTTCATTGGTTCTATGGCTCAATATCGGCACTTGGGAGTATAGCATCATCACGAAGATCACGAAGACTTCTTACAGAACGCATTTCATGTCGCAAGTGTGCGTCGCGTCGTCGACTTTTTGCGTTACGCATGACAAACAACAAAATGTTTGTGTCCGTTAAAATGCTGCGAATTGAATAACTAGATTACGTAGTGTCTTACGCGCTTGCCATTCGTCGCTCAACCGTGGCACAGTGCGGTCGTGTCACAGGTTATCAAAATGTTCTTACCGTTATATTTACTAGCTGCGACGTTCGCCCAAGTGTATGCGAACTGGCAACCTTTTAAGGCTTTGTTGTACTCCAGTTGGATTACATGTGAGTTGTCATGCGCACGCGCAGTTTTTGCAGTGTTTTATTTATAAATTTGCGTATATAATCAATTGTCTTTAAAAGTGTTAAAAATGTATACTTTCTGTGATTAACAATGTGATCATCTAATTTTAGCAGTAATTATTCAATCAACTATCGTGTTCTATTTTTAAATGTCAGTGATCAGTCACTTACCTTGTAGTTAAATGTAAGATAGATAATAAAAGTGTATGAATGCATCATTTATAATATCGTAAGTAACATAGCAATGAGATTGACAATGAGTGTATTTATCTTAGTATCGTGTTTTTTATTCCTAAATAATTATGTTCTATATTTCATTTTATGTGAAGTAATAATGTTAGTATTCAGTTGTAAGTCAAGACTCCACAAAAACCTCTAAATTGTAACTCGTTTAAGAAAGCTATTCGGAAATATATGTACACTCAGTGGCATAAATACAGTCCAATATTCTGGCATCTAGCGAGATATGGAATGTCTCTGAACAATGTTATTTGAACTGTACTGTATTTACTAGTTATCCAGCTTGAGTGAAAAATAAATATTGTTTTTAATACTTTAAGTATTGGATGCTTTATCGACACGCAACCTAGATTAAAACAGATGTCACAATTCTGATGACTCAAACACTCTTAGCCAGCCTTATCATGACTCTGAGCCGTGGAATTGAAGATAAGATAAGATCTATTATTGACATTTTTAGGAGTTTTTGAACTATTGTTGGTTAAGGACCCTTCCAAATTGTCAAGTGTCAAAATTAATGTACCATCGCAATGTCTATTTCTACCGCCAAGCAGCAGTGTGTAGTCACTAATGTGTCTACACACGATTGTGTTCGGTTTGAAGAATATTGTAGCCATTGTAACGACTGGACGTAATAAGACTTAACACCCCATGTCTCAGCGAGCGCAGTGAAATACCAAACAATATTTTGTAATTGAAAGTGTTAGATGGTGTTTCTACTGTTTATCGATGGTCTTATAGCTTACCATTAGGCGAAGGGCAAGCTAGATTCAAAGCAATAAAAAAATTATAACAGCAAAGTCCAGGACGTAATAACAAACTTACAAATAATGTAATAAATATGTCTGAATCCAAATCTTAATAAACCTACATGAACAATTTTATTAATAGAACATCCAAAAGCTGCACTGGTAGGGAATGCCTTCGACATGTCCGTCATACTTTGTATTTAAAATGTAAAATAAATAAAAGTGAGTAGATGATAGGCTGCACTTTTTATGGTTTACCAGAGCCTTCTGGCTGACGGAATGCGTACCGTTTAAGTGATGCTATCATGGGACAGGTTCTACCAAGATAGGATTCCAAACAACAGATAGGGAGCCGGTTTTATAGACTACATATTATTACTATAATATGTTTTAACCGCGCTGAGCAGATCCCACATCGAAGTGGTATAATAATAATACAAATCCTTTATTGAATACCGTCCTACTGCTGGCTACGAGCTAACTATGGAGAGGCCCGAGTCCAGCACGCTGGCCTAGTGCGGGTTGGCACACTTCACATACCTCCGAAAATCTTAATTTAGAATTCTTATTGTAGATTTCCTCATGATGTTTTCTTTTACCATTCAAGTGAACGGTAATTGGTAAACCACACACATCATTTGGAAAGTCAGAGGTTGGTTTTGGGTTTTGAACCTGCGAACCTTCGTCTCAGCAGTTCGTTCCATTGCCTAGTAGGCGATCGTGCATTTATAGTAGTCGGAGTGGGATAGTAGCAAGATGATGATTACATGATTGATACTGTTGATGATGCTATTAATGAGCGTGGGTGAACCATCATGCCACAGCCTTGTCGCGTTCAGTTGAACAAAAACTGACCCGAATTTAATACTGAATGTCTGGCTTTAATTTAAATATTTTTACAGTACAGGTCTACGATAATTTAAGACATAGTTGTTTCAAATTCATTACTTACTAATTATTTCATGTTTGATCTAGTAAAAATGAGTGAATAGATAAAATAATAAAAATAATTTTAACAAAAAATTAAACCGCCTTGAAAAACTACTCAAAACCAAAAAATAATTTCATATAACAAGTATATATTGGATACCAATTTTGGAGTCGGTGCCTAATTAAAATTGCTAGTTAGCTATATTTGTTGCATAGTCCATCTATGAGCAAAATTTCTTTCAAATCAATTAAAAGGAGTAGGTTTGCGTGTACTACTTACAAACATACACAGTGAAAGGTGTAATACCAAGCACATGTATGGTGTTTCATCTTTTTATTTCCTCTTTTTTCGAGGCAGGGAGTGTAATACACCCACATTTGACCAGCTATAGGTAACAGGGGAAGAATTTGGGTAGTGTACAGTTCACAAATTTAAATATTTCCTTAATAGCTTCCATTTGCTGTGCTGCGGCGGTGTGTTTATCTCCGGTGACGATCTGACTTGTTGACTTTGTACGCTGGCAGCACATTGTTTTCGTATATTCGTTAATGTATTTATCTAGCTTAACTAGCAATTTTAATTAAGCACCGACTCCAAAATTGGTATCCAATATATACTTGTTATATAAAATTATTTTTTGGTTTTGAGTGGTTTTTGAAGGCGGTTTAATTTTTTGTTAAAATTATTTTTATTTTTTGCTTTTTGTGTTAGTAAAAAATAGACCTATATATGTATGTAAGAAGTAGATTTAAGCAAACCTAACGCAAAAACACAACTGATATTCACACAACTGATATTCGCGCTGTGGTGTAACACCTCTGCCTACCTCTGAAAAGGGTAAAAGGTGTGATGCTATATATATGTATATATGTAAGAAGTAGAGCCAACTAAACCCAACGCAAAAACACAACTAATGTGTTTCGCACGCAGTACGACTATCGTGTTGAGGAGTTACACCTCTGAGTACCACTTAAAAGGGGAAAAGGTGTGATGCTATATATATGTATGTATGTAAGAAGTAGAGTCCACTAAACCCAACACAAAAACACAATTAATGTATTTCGCACGCAGTACGACTATCGCGCTGAAATGTTACACCTCTGCCTACCCCTGAAAAGGGGAAAAGGTGTGATGCTATATATTGTATGTATGTAAGAAGTAGATTCAAGCAAACGTAACGCAAAAACACAACTGATATATTTCGATCATACTATAACTATCGCGCTGAAGTGTTACATCTCTGCCTATCCCCTAAAAAGGGGAAAAGGTGTGATGCTATATACATATATGTATGTATGTAAGAAGTAGAGACAATTAAACCCAACCCAAAAACACAACTGATATTTTTCACACACAGTACGACTATCGCGAAGAAATATTACGCCTCTGCCTACCCCTGACACGGGGAAAAGATGTTATGCTATATGTATAAGTATGTGAGAAGTACAGTCAACCAAACTCAATGCAAAAACATAACTAAATACGTCACAGGAAAGCTAAATTCGCGATTTCGTTTTCTTGGACGAGATAATTATTCTAGTTTTTTAAATTTTAAAACCAAACTACCGAAGCGATCTTGAAAAAAATTTTATGGGACCAATCTGGAGAGAAATTCTTTCGAATAAAAAAAGAATTTTCCAAATCGGTTCATAAATGAGCGAGTTCTGGTAGTATTTCTAGGTGATGATCATTGATCATACCATCTAAACAGCTGGTGACCTCGGTTTTCCATATAGTATAAAACCCAAATACTAAATACAGTACACCAAATCCAAATATTCGAAAAAAGTATATCCTCGAGTAGTACTAGTAGACAGTGGGAGGTAGTCTTAGCGTTAATCATGGCATTAAAACATCCATATCACCGTTTGTTAGGCATTAATTGTATGTAATCGAACTAAACAAGCAATCGACCTTGCTCTTCATCGTGCCGGTCGACCTCATTCGATGCGGGCGGTGGATACGCGTTCTCACGGCGGCGCGTGATGCGAATAAAATTTTGAACGTATTTTTAAAATTTAGAATTGTCATAAACCGGTCTTTGACGAAGTTGTGTTGCCAGTATTACTTAATTGGTACCTATTATATTCTGGTAGACCCTATTTTAAACAATTTAAAACTACCATCACTTGCCTCTACCGGTTGATGCCACAGAATACAAAACCATGACAACATCACTTTAACGTTAAATTTTGTAAGTCACCAACGCTGACAAATATTCCTCTGCTCGTATGATTTTCTGGGCTTTTTTTCTTTTTTATAAAAATACCTGAGGAAGTTCCATGAAATAGGTGATTCTAACTGCCTAATAAAATCCATTACACATAAGAATCACATAATATGTTTTTGTTTAATGTTTGTATTTGCCGTGGTGAAATGCGCCAGTACTGTTCTTTGTGTGAATAATTTATCTTTGTCTTTTTTTAAATATGTAGTTTAACTGACCCTTACATAATCTTAATTTACTTGTGAAAACTTATAAGTAGCCTTCTTTTTGTTTTTTTATATTGTCTATTATAGCTGTTAGTTTTCCAAATAAATATAATTAAATAATTGCACTGTCGGCATTCAAAGGAGGAAAAGTTAACATTAAGGTAACAGAAAGATCCCTAATCGTTGTCTGGAAATATCGCAAGCGAAAATTGGTTACACAAGCACGTTGCATGCATGGTGACCGAAAAATATATAATTAAAAACCTTGTTTCCTTATAAATTAAAATTCATGGGTTCGGTGTGCCGAGAGACCGAGAAATGTACTAATCTTGATTCCCATATTAATTAATGAAAATAACAATAATTATTATTCTTTTTAGAGTCTAGTTATTACGATGACTTTTAGGTTTACTAGTTTTTGCTTACTAAAACGGATTTTTCCAGGATATAAGACCCGCTATACATTCCCCAGATTTATTTAGCCTATATCTTTCCCAGGGTCTCAAACCGTCTCTATACCAAATTTTATCGTAATCTGTTTGGTAGTTTTTGAGTTTATAACGTTCATACAGATAGACAGAGGTGGGGACTTTGTTATATGTAAGGAAAAGTGCATGTTAACAAATATTTGTAACTCGAATTAGTTTTACCTCGTGAAACAAAGCCGAGCTCGTGATCCCATATAGTCACATAGAACAATGAGTCAGGGCCTTTTTGTTCGCCGTTCATTGATAATTGTCCTTGATCCGAGTTTCCTGTACACTTAGACACAATAGTAGTTGAACAAATGCAAAAATTAAAATCGTCTATACAAGATATGTTTACTTAAACCATTCTCTTTCTTTTTGTAGAGTAATTTTTTTTTGTTAAGAATAAAAAAAATGGATAAAACACAGTGTAAGGACAATTAAAAGTTATTGAATTCAGTTACTTATGTGGGTGACTGTAACTTCTGGCGGCACGCGGCAGCCATTATTTCGCAAACTCTACGGTAAAAACCCGTGCGACTTTCCTTAATAAAATACAAATATAGACTCACTTACCCATTACAAAATATGGCAATGCTTGGTAATTTAAAGTGGCCGAAATTTGACTAGGAGGAATTCATTTATGGTGTGCCAAATTCATTGAAATCCGTTTACCAGTTACTTCTTTTACTTGTAACCAACAACCAAAATTTTTTATAAACATTCGCATTTATTATAATTATATTCGTTTATAATTAATATATTGTAAGAAGTAAGATTAAATACTTAACTTAGTTGTATTACTATTTACATTATTAGGGATTATAGTATTAAAATATTTAAAAAGTATTCACGGATTGAAATATATTTCCAACAAGCAAACACTCTGAAAACCATTTAAAGGTTAATTAACATTATTATGTAATGTGGTGCTTTATCTTAGAGCGGTAATGGTAAAATAATATAAAACAATAATACGATTCGTTGCACACACATGCACACGTTATAATAAATAATAATATAAGTTGTATTATAAACTGTCCCAATGCTGGGCACGGACCTCCAACTACTGAGAGGGATTAGGCTAGTTTTAGGGCACAACGATGGCCTAGTGCAGATTAGCAGCCTTTACATACCGTCAAAATTTATATAGAGTTTTTCTCAGGTATGCAGATTTCCTCACGATGTTTTCCTTCATCGTTAAAGCACGCTAAAATTCACAAGGTATAAACATATAATAAAAGTCAGAGATACATGCCCTTGGGCTTTGAACCTGCGGACATTGGTCTCGGCAGTCCGTTCCACTCCCAACCTACCATCGCCGCTATCCCTAAATAATACCTAGATATTATTATATTATAGATATTTTTTAGATCGTAGGCATCAGTGGCAAAGGGTGATGTTTTCCTAAAGGTAACCCGACAACATATAGGTACAACTAATATGCATAAATGCGGTTTGTCAATCTCTCTAATATTAAAATTAAACTATCACGGTCAGTCCAGCCCGTGGCTACGAAGGCCGCAGTCTTCGAAACGTAGGGAGAAAAGTAAAATATTAAAACCGCCATAAAATCCGTAAAATAGTTTAATTTTAATGTCTAATATTCGCGTAAACATAAATCTTTCTAATAATAATTTTATTTTGTATAAGATACGCAAGGGAAGCTGCAGGAATCGGGTTATATGGATCCTTCACCATTGTCATACATGCAACACGAAGATTTTAACCTAATTATATATTCAAATAATTTCGATTGTTATTTATTTACTTACTGACTATTAGATTATGGGTGCTATTGTTATTCAGTCGGGTTTTTTGTGACTCTTTCACTAATGAAGCGACATTTGGTAATTGTTTTATAATTCGAAAACAATTTAACTGACTAACTGGGTAAATACATATTAATAATAATATTGTGGCTGTTTCTGTGGTTATGACTTATTATTATCTTTTTAAACGTTGTAATGTTATGAAGATATTAAATAATCACAACCCTGGCCAATGCCCCGATATATTATAGTCATATTATACGCTTTATTATAAAATGTTATTATACAAAAAAAAAATATGAAGAATTATTATGATTTTAATTGCGCTCGTAGCCCTTACAGACTTAACGGTGAATGTCGACTTTCCTTCAACGTTCAAGCGAAAAGCTGAGCCGGTGATGTACAGTCAGCCACAAATCTAGATGAACAAATTATAATTTCAAATCTCCTTTTTACCTTTGAGTCATTATCAACAATCGTTCTTTAGTCTCTAATGGTAACTTTTCACTTTATTTCAGATAAAAATAATAATCCTGCGATTGAAACTAATGTGTAGAAGAGTTTTAAGGTTTTGAATTTGTTCAGCTACTTTCGTGCCTGGCTGTACATTTCATAACGATATACTATAGTATACAGTATAAAAGTAACTAGAAGTTATAATATGGTGTCGTCTAATGAAGTGTTTGAAACGAACCACCACAGAATTGTTATCCTTAATTTCTCACTTTTTTTTCACTCTAATCCTTCTTCTTCTTCTATTACAATACCGATTAAAACTCCTCAGTGGCTTTGTTCAGCATATGTAACCTCGACATATTTTAGTACATACTTAGACTTGCTGAAGATACTTTGTCTAGGTCTTACCGTCAATTTTTTCCCCGTCCTTGTCCGCATTGAAATACAATCGCATTGACCTCTTGATAGCATAAACTTTTTATATCATGCAAACGGCACTTAAACTGAACGATTTATATCAAAATATAGGTTCAAGCTATGATTGATCATAATCCAGTGTCATTCCTTTTTAAACTAATTGGAATCACTATTAATTTACAGGCGATCACGACAAGTCTCTCAACCGCGACGTCAGCGAAGTCGACGTCTACTTCTACGACTTCCAGAACAACTTCAACCTCACCTACCCTGCCTCCTCGTTCGTCGAAGGCATCACCAAGTACTACAACCTTGACGTCACCAGGAAGCTTATCTTCTTCGTCCCCGGCTACAAGTCTCATATCAGCAAAAACACTGAGGAACTTGTCAGACAGACCTTCAAGGATGTTCCCAATACCTACTTAATCATTATTGACCATTCCCTTTACACTTCCGCTCGTGGAGGGAAAATTAAGAGTTACGAACGATCTGTTTCATATGCCTATTACATTGGACGAGCTATTGGTAACGTTCTTGCTAAACTACGTAATAGTGGTTACCCATCAAAGAACATACATTGCATCGGTCATAGCTTAGGAAGTCAGATGCTAGGATACGCTGGTGGTATCTACACAGAACTGACTAAAGAGAAGATTTGGAGGATAACAGGCTTAGATCCAGCTGGACCGTGCTTCTCTAACAGTTTAATCGAGGACCAAATCAGGTCTGGTGTTGCAGAGTATGTGGAAGTATACCATTGTAATGCGGGAGGTTTGGGGACTACCGCAGTCTTGGCTGATACTGATTTCTTTTTTAATAAGAAGGGGAAGAAGCAACCGCCATGTCACGAGGGGCTTATACCTGGAAAGGGAGAGTCTGATGCAGCTAAATGCAGTCACAAAGCGTGTGTGAGGTATTACATGATGTCTGTTCATGAACCCAATTGGTATTTGGCGTGGGCTTGTGATAACTATGATGAGTTCTCTGGAGGGCAGTGTGCGAGGAACCAAGTCACTATGGCTGGATACCACAACCCTGGTAACGCTACTGGAGTGTATTACGTTTCGACAGAAACTTATGGTATTGAATAATATTTAGGCATACTCTCTAGATAAGTTACCGAAACTTTTACGTAAATGTTTGTTTTTTCACATTTCTGTAGCACGGAAATATTGTGATATTATGAGTTACCAAATATTACAACTATATATAGTGTATGTTAAATGGTCATGAATTAGGAATACAATGTATTGTTCTAAAATCTAAGGTACATTTAATGATAATAATTTTGGAAACATCTTTGGTATATTGTTGGCCATAGATTTACTATACAGTATGTATTTTACATCTTTACGCATTTGTGTATATAGGGGAGTGCTTACATCACGCAAATAATGTCAATAATATAAATTAACTATGTAAATAACATGAAATAAATGGAGCGTCAAGAATCAAACTGATATGACGTCAGCAATATTTGCAAGGTAATTATACTAATTAGTTAATATAAAATAATTCGATGAATATAACCCTTATTTCAGCATTTTTGCGACGTATTGACTTAACATTTCCATTAATTTAAATATCATAATTATAGAGGCTTTTAACGTACTTATTTTAATTCCGGGCCATTGAATCAATCATATTAATATCGAATTGTGAGATGGAAGTTAAATTAGTTCTCATAATAACTTCGTTATCGGTATTTCTGTTTGTATCGGCATTGATATTAAAGCTATTTGACGTTGCTGACTCTGTTGTGATAGTGTATGAGAATAAAAGTAATTGAGTAACCTTTGTTTTTTCTTTCTTATCTAGTAGGTACTGGCCTTTGCTCGCGGCATCGCCCGCGTGAAGAAGTTTTTTGGAATAAACGTCCCTCTATATATTTTTCAGGGATAGAAAGTAGTCTATAACTTTCCTAGGGTCTTAAACTATCTCCATACAAAATTTCATAAAAATTCATTGAGTACATTTTAAGAAAATCGTTAACATACAGAGAGACAGAAAAGGAGATTTTGTTTTATAATATGTATAGATATTTTAAGGCGATAGTGGTTTACATTTTGTTTCCTATATAGATAGAATTTAATTATCTGTTGGTTTTAACTTTGTCAGCTTATTAAAACGACTACCTAAAAATAGAAATCAGAGACGAATAATTTTAAACTTTATTATACGACACTTTTTAGGTCATTTTTCCGTGGCAAGATTGTAGTTAACGGATACAATCTCAGTTCTGGAAATAGTGTATGGCAAACCACTGCAGTGCCCTTAGGAGTATTAACAACGTACAGAAATTTTATCCTTAAGACACTGAATGGTCCTGTTCCCTCCACTTACCATCAGGTGCAGCAAAAGGTCAATTTGTCGTGCTCGTTAAAATAAAAACTTATTATAAGTACATAGTTCTATCATTTTCACATAATTATGAAACTAACGAAGGTGGCAATTAAATTGGTAGATAAAACAATAAATTTGTTGATACATTCTTTCCTTCATATCCTAAAATTTACTCACATTCAAAATTCTAGGCTTTAACCATTCCATTTCTCTCAAGTGTGAAGATCCTTGCGTAATACGCTATCCACTTGACATATGACTTTCATTTATACATTTCCATAAAGACATTTGGAATATGAAACGATGGAACACATAACTCATAGCGCGTTCGCGACGTTTCTCGAGATTCCAGAGACGTTTTGGAATGTTACCATCGTTTGGAGAAATTCAGAAATTTGATTGTTTTGTAAAAAATAATATTAAATTAGTAGTCAAGGCTTTACGTACATCTGTATCAATTTCTGATGCGCCACGCACGTCATTAATAAGAATATTGTCCAGGAATTTTAATTATACAAAACTACATGTTGCTCTTAAATGTTCGCCTCCCTTAGTTATATTATGTGTATAAGTAAATTGGTGTGAAAATTGGAGATGTTAAACAGCTTTGCCTAGTACCTGCAGTCCAAGCCATGGTGGAAATAAATCATAATTTATTTCAGAATAAAATTCCATGAGAGTGTCAGTAACAGAAGGGAATAAAATTATATTATGTTAGTAAATATATTAAGAAGAAAATGGATTATTCGACTGCAGCAATGATTCGTCCTACTCCGATCTTCCATAAAGACATCCATGATATTTATTTAAGGAGCTTGGTCGTTATTTCACTAGGTCGCTCACAGCCATGACATGAAACAAAATCCAGTATTTTGTTAGTCAAAGGCTTCGATATTAGCAATTTATTTGCCAGCAATTGCAGTCGTAAGTGTATGAAAATAGAACAAAAACGGAGAGTCAATATGCTAGAACAAAATTCCTCACATTTATTTTATTTTTATGGTATGGCAACCTTATTCCCATGATATATAACGTAGTTATGCGGTGCGTGTATAATATGCCGTTGAAAAATGGGACGATGTGATGTTTGCTTGATGTAATACATCAGAAGACACCGCGTATTGTTTTACTCTGTATTTGTCAGTCTCAGATGTAATGTAAGCAGAAAGGTAAGTCGTACAAGGTCTAGCAATTTTGAGAATAACATATTATTTAATTTGACTGCCTCTGTGGCGTAGTTGTGCGTGCCTGGTACTACCACTACTTTGGGGTCTTGAGTTCGAATCACGACTTGGGCAAGATGATATTAGGTTTTTTATCTCAGTATTAGGCCGGAGTCGGAATTGGTGCTCCATATGGCAATAGGTTCACCCCTCACATCATGGGACGAAACACACATGGCGAAAAGTGGGTGCCCTGGTTGCCTCTGCCTACTCTTTTGCGGTTAAATGCTTGATGTGTGAGGTGATTTGACGTATTAATGTACAAGTAAGAGGAATTGTTTTAGAAAGTAAGAAAATTATTTCTTCAAAATGGTTCAAAAATGTATTGAGACGACACCACATTAGACTGGCTTCAATGCACATGGAATAAGATATAAAACAAGCGATAAATTAGACAGTAAGTATCCTGATTCCTAATCGTCCAAAATACTTTTGAAAGAAAGGTATTGTAAAAAGATTTTCCTGGTTTCCATCAATGCTTTGACTCATTTTGTTGCCTATACAAATTATTTAAACCAATTTTTTTATATGAATTAATGATAATTTATTTAAAATAGATTATAATTACCGAAATGTATCCGAAATTCATTGGGAAATCATCATGAGCAGCTGTACATAAAAGTAAAAAAAGAATACATTTTCACACTTCCCATTCATGACTTTATATCACTGATTCGTTTTGTTTAATATTGTAATTAATGTGATTATGTAATTACATCCAACATTATCCCCGTTAATTTGTTGTTGAATTCATCATGTTAATTTTATTTAAATACTTTTTGTTTGCGGATTATTGTAATGAGTTTATAAACGATTGTTATTTTAAGTAAATTCTATTAAATTATTAAGTGGAACTTGTTTATCTATTTGTAATTTAAAGTAGTGTATTGCTTCTAGAAAAAATTTTGAAAGTAATGTTTGCTGCTATAAGTATTCTTGACGTTTTTCATCAAGCGAGCGAATTGTTCTAATGTTACAAAGAGAATAACCATCTATTTAGAGAAAGAATTTCAAAATCAGTCTAGTAATTCCTATGACATGGGCGTAGCCAGGTACTGGTCCTGGGTTGGGGCCTCAACCCCCTCGAAATAAAGTTTATTCAACTTATAAATTTATTGATAGGTTTTAGGCGTTTTAAGACTGACGAAGCTTTTATTTTTTCAAATTACTGTAAAAGTTATTTAATGCACATATTAGTTTATTATGATTCCAGATATAAAGAATAACTTATAAATTATATGCAATTGGAGAGATCGTGATCTGTCACATTATATTATCTAGAATATTCCAAACCACACGTTCTAATAAAGATGTGACTAGATGAATAAAGCAGCTCTCATTGGAGGCAGCGCGGTAGTATTTATGTACCAAAAACACATTAACGGCGGTTGCATGTGTGCGATTTATTGCTACTGTTTCCTTAAAGGCACTGGCTTAGGCCGCGTTTATATTCCAGTTTTATATGATATTGTTTGGTTGGTAAATGTGTTAATTAATTTCTCTTACTGGTATATCGCTAACTCATTACTAAAAGGTCCAGTGTTAATTTTTGTATGTGTTAGAAAAATTACATTTAAAGTTATGTGGGTAAAAATTAAAAAAGACATGGTTCTCCCTCTATATTACTTCTCTCCCACTCTATATTTACTAAAAAAGACAAATAATCATGTGATATATAATATAATTAAATTTGTAGAAAAAATATATCCTAGAACCCTGTAATAGCAAGTCCGCGATATGTTTTCGTTGTTTTTACTAAACATTGTTTCGTCTATATTTTACAAAACTAAATTACGAAACGCGTCAGTTGCTTATATGTTTTAATCGTAACTGAACACAAATAGTAGTAATTCAACTGAATTTTAGATAGAGCATATTATTTTTACATTTAATAATTGGATACTCAAATACATAAAATATTGGCAAGGTTAATTAACATATTAAGAATTAACGAGGTCATTAATTTCCCAATAGAGGGTTAAATTCTTAATAATTTTAAATATGTAATCATAAATTACGACGCTGGAACATTCAGCTTTGTCATTTGTCTCTTGCTAGGTTGGTAGCGGATTACACTATGAGCAGATTTTGTTAGTTTGTTCCTTATAATGTCTATCACTAAAATTGTTGTCCATATTCCAGCGTAAGAATTCCCAGCAAAATAAATAAAATGCTTTACCTTTTTAATAACTGCAAAGTAGTGGGAAAATAAAATTGCGTTTAAAACATCAAGGCACTATAATTTAATATTCACGCATTGTTTAATTTATTAAATTATATCTGCATTGTGAACATAACTTTATCTCAATGGGTGCATTGTTGTTTAAATAGAAACAGGGGCGGACCAGGCAAGTAAAGATAACCGAATTTGTATTTTTTATAACCTAATTATGTATACTTATATTATAAAGAGGAAAGTTTGTGAGTTTGATTTCTTTTTGTTTCTATGGAACTAGTGAACTGGTTTTGAAAATTTAATTTACAGGAAGCTAAATTGTATCCCGGTAGAATATAAAGTGGGACTTTTATCCAAGAAAATTTCTTCACGCGGCTGGAGCTGCGGGAAACAGCTAGTTAAATTATACGTGAAAGTATTTCAAGAGTTGTAAAGCAGAAGATATAAATTGCTTGGTAGATCACCTTATGGTTTGTCAAAACAATTCAAAGTGTTCCTAATTTTAATCTTAAAGAAAAAGAGTTTTTTCAAGCGAAAACTATTTATTCTTATTGTAATTGAAAACGAATCTGTACGTTGTCTCTGATTAGGCATTACAATCGAGCCATTAAAAATTTAAGGAAAACTATTATTTAAAATATTATTATACAGATGGGAGGCAAAGTCCCCACCTCGGAACCTAAAGTGCGTATCTGTACTCACTGAGTACTCGCACAAGCTATATGCGCTATTAATATAAGTTTAGTACTTTGACTGTATTACTTGACGGCCCATTTTGCTCAGGCGCCGACACTCTACGTTAGGTAGTGGATTCGATATCATGTTTTAGTCATAACATAATATTTTGGTATTGGTCCGATATTCATACTACAGGTAAAAATTACTTCAGAAAGTGTCTTTGGAAAATTTAAACCTATAGAAATAAGGGTTATCACTTCCAAACTATGTCGCCAGTAATTATCTTCGTTGTATCCGCTGTATTCAATATATACGGTCTCTATGTGTGAAGACCGCATGATCGCTTTATCTCTCTCACACTTTTCAGAGTTTTCACAGTTATAAAAGAACCTATGGTCCAATATTTATATTCGATACCAAATTTCAATAAAGGAACTTGGATTTTTTATAAACTTGTTATGATTCTACTACTGAATTGATTTTGATGAAATTTGACAAGGCAGCAGATAACCTGTTAAATGTAGCTAATGTGATTTTAATCTGGAAAAGGAGTTTAGTTGATACTTTCTTACCGTCTCCAAAGCCTAAAAAATAATATTTTGTTGTCGTACGAATTACGCAATTTATTTCTCTATTTTCTGAGAATAAAAGAAGTTATAACCGTTTATCTATTTTTCCAAAATAATATTTCTGCCCATAAAAACTATATTATAAGTAGACAATAAAAGAGACGAGAGGTCCTTTGTCCAAAATAATTGAATATTTTGCGAACCTATTGTCTGGTTAATGAAACAACTGACCCAAATAATCGATCGAACAATAAATCATTGTTTAGTGTTTTTGCAAACAATTTTGTCTACAACATAAGTAGACCCTGGCTTATTTGATTGGAACGTACCTCTGTCTGGACCAGCATTTCCCAAATAGGTCATGAACCACGGGGGTCGCGCTGAGGAGAGTTGTTGAGCAGAGTTGTGAAATGACTAAGCGTTTAATAAACAAATATGCAGTCAAAATCCGTCAGAACTGAAGATATCATTTGAGATGTTAAAGTTTGTTTATTAAATATCTACGATATTAAGATGATGACTAACTTGGCAGTTTCTTTCAGCCTTTCTTCTTCGGGTGCTCAGCACTTATGTAGCTAGTGAAAGGCTGGTAGGTTAGCTAGGCTAGGACCCATGTCTTCGCCGGTGAGGATCGCGACACGTTATCCTTGTATTTCCCTCTACTTGCCAGCCCGAGCTGGCTACATTGGTTTGTATCTGTATTCCTTATAAATTTAATCTGTAATTTAAAATGTCCATAGTTATATAAGTAATTTTAAATGTTATTTAGAAATAATATTGATTATTCTAATACATTATTTTGAAGTATCATAAGTGCAACGAACGGTGAAGGAAACCATCGTGAGGAAACCTGCACATCTGAGAAGTTCTCTATAGGAATTTCGAAGGTGTGTGAAGTCTACCAATCCGCAATAGGCCAGCGTGGTGGACTAAGGCCTAATCCCTCTCAGTAGTAGAGGAGGCCCGTGCTCAGCAGTGGGCAAGTATATAATACAGGGCTGATATTATTATTATTATTATAAGTGCAACTTTGTTCACCTACGTGATAAATAAAATATTTTATTTTTATTTTATTTTGACGTATGGCCTAGTATCGCACTTGAGAGATATATAAAGTGCCAGTGGCAGAGGGTGAAATTTTCCGAAAGGGTACCTGTCACATATAGGTACTAATATGCATAAATATATGCAAATCATTCGAATGATAATTTGACATGAATTACGAAAGGGAAGCCGGAATAAATAGAGTTATACGGACCCTTCGCCACTGCTGAGTAGCTTCACTGCATAGTATAAAACAAAGTCGCTTTCTCTGTCCCTATGTGTGCTTAAATCTTTAAAACTACGCAACGGATTTTGATGCGGTTTTTTAATAGATAGAGTGATTCAAGAGGAAGATTTATATGTATAATAATAACATTCATTAAATAGTGGAGAAATACTGTTATTTTGTTATGTTATACCCGTGCGAAGCCAGAGTGGGCCGCTATGTTTTTATATACAACGTTTACAGATTTTCTGTAGTGGATTTAGTATCAGCATTGCATCCGTGCGAAGCCGGGGCGGGTCGCTAGTATACTTATAAAATGGCCCTAAGATATAACCTACTCAGTTTGCAGTAATTAAAAATAGATAAGGTTCTTCTATATATTTTGTTGGTCGACGCAAAAAAACAGATTACACAGATGTAACCCTTCGGATGCAATGGAATCGCGCTCAGCGTTCATTACGGGCCCTTATTACCGCTGTAATGTGCCGGGTGTTCCGCAAACGATTAGAGGCTTCGGACCGCTGTTTATCCTAGAGGGTTAATTAGTTCGCATTTCAAAAACGTTTGCATTTGGAGGGTTGATGGAAATGTTTAGGAATTTAGGACTCTGTAATTACTGAGTCTTGGGTGAGTGGATGTTGCGGGTTAGATCTCGGTGCGTATTTGTTTAGACCTCAATAAATATTTGGTTTGCGAGTTGTTGATATTGCTATCTCTTTCGTGACCGCATTAGTTACTACATATGACTACATGATTGCCTTGGTGGCGTAATTGTACAAGTATAACTACCGCGCTGAGGTCCTGGGTTCGATTCCCGGGTCGGGCCAAAATAATTGTAACTGGGTTTTTCCATCTTAAAAAATACTCAGTCGCAGCTTGGAGTCAGGAAGTTGTCGATGTGATATCCCCGTGCCTTTGAAAGCACGTAAAGCCGTTGGTCCTGCGCCTGATCTTTCTCCAGTCTAGTCGGATTGCCGTCTCACCGGTTTATGAGAGTGAAGGAACAGAGAGTGCACCTATGTATTGCGCACACACTTGCGCACTATAATATGTCCTACTTGGCTGATCTTCGTTGAGATTGGCTGTCGTGGCCGAAATTCGGTAAGAAAGGAATCAATTATTAATACATGACGTCATGTAATAATATTGTACCTCTTTTCTGTTAATTGTACTTAACTATTTGACCGTAAAGTTTTATGCTTTTCATCAGTTTTGACTGTGTTTTTGTGACCACTTTTGACCAGGTTTTAGAAACATGATTTTTATCAGTTTTGATTGTGCTTTTTGTGACCACCTTTGTCCTGGTTTTAAAACTTGATTTTTATCAGTTTTGATTGTGCTTTTTGTGACCACCTTTGTCCTGGTTTTAAAACTTGATTTTTATCAGTTTTGATTGTGCTCTTTGTGATAATTTTTACATGAAATACAAAAGTCAAATACCAGGAACACGTCCTATAAGCTGAGTCACGTGGCGTGTTCAGAGTCTGCTGCACCGTGTTATGACGTGCTGACATGGCGTGTGTTGCAAGTTGTAGGCGCAATGAGGCAGTCATTTATACCCATCGAGTATTTTAATATCTGATTTTGATCGTTGGTGGATGGTAGAGTCGATGGTCGGCATCAAACAACTAATGACGCCGAGGATCTGCTTAGGTGCATGGGAGATTTGAACCTTCATCAATTGGAGGTGGGCTGTTACCTTTCAAAGACAGTTGCTTGAGAGGTTCGACTTTGCATCTTGCTAAAGAATATAGAGCGGTTTAAGTGGTATGGCAGTGAAAGATATAATAATATTACAGTGTTACAGTATATGCCCTTAGCTGCTAAAATATATATAAATACAACCTCTATGTTATCCGAAAATTATGCAACACAGATTCAAATAACTAAAGTACATTTTTTTATTGCTTTGAATGTCGAGACGAGCTTGCCGTGCACCTGACGATAAGCGATACGACCGTCCATAAACGATAGAAAAACCATCCAACACCTTAAGAAAGTATTGTTTGGTATTCCACTGCGCTCGCCATCCTGAGACATGAGATGTTAAACTATTATGTCCAGCAGTTACACTGGCTATAATGTACAAGATACTATATAACAAGGTTAATTTAACAATAACTAAAATCCATATTCAATACCGCGATCTCTCCTTCATTAGACCGACTTGCTCATCTCTCCGCCAGTCTCTAAAAGAAAGATCAAGTATAATACTGTCACAAAGCTCTTTAGACACCGATTTAGAGATTTCTGGCCGAAACGTGACGGAAATTCTCTATCGAGCTACACTACGTGCCACTCTTGTCATTTTGGAGAGCGTTCTCAAATATATTTTGCACGTAGTGTTACGTTAAATACTACGCTTGACTTTTCATTTCATATTTTTCTATATAAACAAATTGATATGTTTGTGTCTTTGAAATTATTACTTTTATAAATCGAATTTAAGATTATTTTGAGATGGTCCGTCATATGTAAGGGGCTGTATGGGAGGCAACTCAGCAATATTTACAGGTTTTATTATAGTATATGTGTGTTTATTAGTCTATTATTGTTGATCGAATATATAAGTGTATTTTTTCGTAGAGTCACAAGCAAAACCTAGTTTATCGATATATATGTGAAGAAAACTTTGCACTCCTTTTTAATTACATTGCACGCACGGATGAGTGTGATTTGGCATAAATTTATATATACAAAGAAAGCTAAACATATATATTTATATGTGCTACAAATTTATTATTTTACGGTTGAATTTCAACCATTGAACAGCCACTAGCAATAATATTTGCAAAATAATTCTTACAACCCGCAACCATACTCGAACGAATTCAAGCCAGCAAAATAAACAATTGCTATTTAATGGTACATTCCATAATTCTTTTTCAGGCCATTCAGAAGCAAAAACTGCGATATGACGTCACAAAACACCATTTATTATGAAACCGCGCACAACGAACCAAACAACGCGAATTTATACGGACAATTAAGCTGAAATATTATATTCTCAAGAAATTTCGTTTACAATTAAGGACGTCTCGAAGAATGCCCTATTTCGCAGGGACCAAAACCATTTCGTTTGAGCAAATAAAGAGAATGGTGTTTTCTTTCTGGCAATAAAGGATTTCGGATTGTGGCTTTAATTAAATGGCTGTAATGGAAAAAAATATATTAACGTCATCAGTTGTTGACTCAGGGATTTCGAGATCATAATATTCAATTTAAATTTCGAATCGCTTTTAAAGAATATAGTTAATTTTAAAATTAGAATCAGTATTTTTTTTTCTATTTTCGAGAGTCGAGCTATTTTTTAAATCGACTCCAAATGAGGATGATTTATCTAAGTACATCTATGGCAAGGAATAAAACTAAACAGGCTAAACAAAAAGAAGCACATATATAAAAAAAAAATATAGTATTTTATTCGAAGATGGCCAGAAAGCATAGCCTGACCAGAAAAATAAAAAATCTTCGCCATATTGTGGTAAAATATGGAACTAATTTCTTGTACTTGCAGCTTCAACATTAAAACGAAAAAACATATATGGCGGCGTAAAACTGGTTATTATTTTCGTGTAATTTATTCATAATTCACGAATTTATGTTAAAAAATTAACATTACCAAAGAAAGAAAATAACCGCTCGCAACACGAACTCAACTTTTTACTCCACATAAAAAAGTATCATAAAAACATTTTAATGAAAGACTATTAAATGTAAAATAAAGAGTGCCTTTTAAATGTAAGAAATATGTAATTAAATTTTGAGCTCAGATTATTAGACGCGGCCATTTGCGTTCAACGTTGAGTTATGTTCATTTATGGTTCGTTATTTTTTGAAACTGCTAAATTAGCTTATTTAATTTTTTGCTGACGGTTTTTATCGATGTGAAATTTATCTGTAGCTCTAGGGGCGTTTTTCGCTTTAATAAATTGATGTTATTAGGCTATCGAGTGAAATGGGGATTAGGACAATTTTTTATAAATTTTAAAGTAATTTCGTAGTAAGAATTATAGTATCTATCTAGATTTATCGCATAGAAAAGGTTAAAACGTTTCAGAGATGTCATACAATTTGCGATCTCCCGTAGTAATTATGAAATCTGTACAAACCATTTTTCAATAAGAGTTATCTATATATTATATAAAAATTAATCCCTATTTCCCTTGGTCACGCCATCATGCGTGAACGGCTGGACCGATTTCACTATTTTTTGTTGTTGTTGTGTTTGTTATTGTCAGGAGAAGATTCTTATGAATTCAAAAAATTGCGCGGAAATTAGAAAATTTGAGAAAACTTAAGGTTATAGCTTAAGGTCCATTTTTCATACATTTTGTTTCACCTTTAATCTGGGTAACTAAACAAGTATTGGCAAGTAAAGAATTTAAATTCACGTCTAGTTAGTGATTAGTTCTCGCAGTTGAAAGAAAAACGTAAAAATAATTAATATGCATGGATATTTCGGCCTTTAAAATTTAATACGAAAATATTAATTTTATATAATTGTCAACTGTTTAAAATAGCTGTCAGCGATTGACAGAATGCGCGCTGCAAATTCATAGTTAAGACGGGACAACGTCTGTCGGGTCACCTAGTAATACAATATATATATCACCTTATATTACTTCATACCTTTATAATTTTTTTTTAATTACCTTTTCTTATATCTTTCATTAAAGCCAATACACATAATATGAATCGGCAGACATAATTATTTATGACAAGGCTTCTTGATTACGCTTTCTAATGTAGCTACCCCTCTTTCCTCTAACGATAAGTAGGTAAAGGATTTCATTTCCTCTAGATAAGTAAAGGGTGATGTGACGCGATTAATTTATCAAAGATCCCTTATAAAATAGTCCTTAGGCACCGGGCAGACGTTATTAATTTATTGCCAAGAAACATTGATATCATGACATCGATGCTAAACTTGCTGGTGGTAGGATATATTGTATATCCGCCCGGATAGCGACCACTGTACACAAGGTGTTGAAATCCATCATATTGACGTACGTTAGTGTATCTCGTTCCGGGATCAGCCTGTGTATATCTAATTCCATCAGGCCGACATAATTGTGTCGACGGTCGATAGGTAATCATCTCTCGTCAGTCGACATTTGTGGTCCCTACTCCACTTCAAGTGCTGTGGAGTCACTTAGCCATGCACGTTTATAAAAAATACAATAAACTGCAACTGTTAGATGTTCTGTCTTAACAGTCTTTGTGTTTGGACTAGATATCGTTCTTTAAATCTTTTTGACTAACTATAAAATCTATTGACTATCGAATACAGAGTTCTTTAATAATACTAGGTACTTTCTCGGCTCTACCTACGAAAAAGTCCCGCAAAATCTATGAAACTGGTATAGGAAAGAAAATGTAATTTTTTTTTGTTCAAGATTCAAGATTCAAGATTCTTTATTTGTTAAACATGAGTATACACACAAAGCATGCAAGTTCGTATGCATGTTTTGGAATATATTTGAAGTGATTTAATAATCGGAGCTAAGTAGGTAGACATGAGGTCCAGTCAATCTATTCATTTGGAAATAAGCGGGAGGATGTAATTATATTTCAATTAAAATTATTTGCATTTGAATTGTCTTGCCAACCCAACAATGAAACATTAGTTGAATAATCTTTGCGTCTTACTATTTGGCACAAGTATTAAGCTGATAGCGTTTTTATTACACCATTTATATTCCCGACTATGCTTCTAGCAATTCTTATATTTGTAAAAACTTTTAATTGACCTTTCTTTAGTTATATTTACCACATTTTGTTGTGCTAGTTGTAAGTTTTCCTAAAATAAATAAAATAAAAAAATGATTGACCAGAGGAGCAACTCACTTGCCTAACATAATACGACTACTTATAAATATTAGAAAGTCTACCTAGATTTTTAAATTACAAAGCTCTACGTGGCCTTGTACTGCATTGTTTACATTGAAATTTAAGGTGGTTGGCTGATTGTTAATTGCACTGGCTAAAACGTAAAACTGGAACACAACAGCGGTCATAGACGTTGCCTGAATGCAAAAATAGACATGGCGGTAGTATCTAGGTAGACAGACCCGCGCTAACCAGAAAAATACTAGAGTAAATTCTGTCATGTTTAATAAAATAAGTTCTACAAAAAGATTGTATCGGTGTGGTATGACACTGTTCTAAGGTTTTGATTCCCGGATAGAGTAAAGTGCTATTGGGTTTTCCTTCTTAGTATCATTACGAAGTCTAGGAAATTCCACAAATGTGCCTGATAAGATCATAGCCTTGCCCGAAGCGATGGAACACACGTCACTGTCAAAATTGAGTGCCCTAGTTGCACCTCTATTTCGCAATTAAAGCGTGATGTTTTTGTGTGTTTTACACAACTCGCTTCATCTATCAACTTAACCCACAGCCATTTCTGCTTAATAGACTTATAGCAAAATTTCTCATACAATCGACGTAGTTTCTCCGCCGGCGGAAGTTATTTCATTAAATCTCATCGGATAGTTGGTATAGCGCGCATATTCCGAATCGATCGCGGTTAGTTTCATGTCTTGGAAATTGTGTATTGGATGTTTTGGAGTCTATTGTTTCAGGCCTGAGATATCCACTTTTAGTTGCTGGTGACTGTTTTGTCATTAGGAGTGCAATAGAAACCTCTTTAGAAACGTTGTGATTTGAAACTCGATGAAATGAAAATGCGTCTAGTCCATTGAAATGTTACATTTTTTAGGCCTTACCTTGCGTTTTTTAGAGGACGCAATTTTATTTTTTTGAAGTGTAGGGGGGGTCAGTCTAAAGCTAAAACCAAGTTTGTGGGGTCGCCACCCTTGTCCCACGGCCGCCATCTTGGTTTGAAATGGTTTTACGATGTATCTCTTAAACTATTTATCTGACAAAAAATTATAAACATTTTTGTTGCAAATTAAATTCTCTACAACTTTGGTCTAGTAACTTTTGTCGTAGAACTATAAATAAAAAGTTATAAGCGAAAATGTTAAGAAATTCAATGTTAAGCAATGTCCATTGCAACGTCATCAGAACGTGTGTTTATAAGGTTCATAATACGTACAACACAAACCCGCGGTTGTCGGCTTGTACGCGAATTACTGGATCCTGAATCGCTTTGGGACAGATGAAGCAATTGCTTAACATTTTTGCTTATAACTTTTTATTTATAGTTCTACGACAAAAGTTACTAGACCAAAGTTGTAGAGAATTTAATTTGCAACAAAAATGTTTATAATTTTTTTGTTAGATAAATAGTTTAAGAGATACATCGTAAAACCATTTCAACCCAAGATGGCGGCCGTGGGACAAGGGTGGCGACCCCACAAACTTGGCTGTAGCTTTACACTGACCCCCCCTACACTTCTAAAAAATAAAATTGCGTCCTCTAAAAAACGCAACCCCAAATGTAACTTTTCAATGGACTAGTCATGATATTTGAAAAAGGAACAGCGATCAACCAGCCTGCATTTTATTCTTTTGTTATTAAGTGTTTGTTTGCTATTAAGTTATACATGTGCTTGCGCCTTCGTATTACAAAGCTCTAGTATGAAGCAAGCGTGTTGCATTTAATTGCATATTTTAATCTCACTAATATATGAATTATGCAAGTATGTTTTAGTATTATGCAAAAATAATAAACCTTTATGCAAATACTCCTGATACTCTATATCCATCTCAATCCCTCGTAAGCTATTTTTCAAAAATTTTCAGTTCTTCCGTATGTGAATTGCTCACACACTTTTTATTATTATTGCTTTAGGAAACACATAAAAAAACAGTCCGCCTGATTTGAACAACTCCTACCACCCATGTTCTAAAGGTACACTGAAAACCCAAAAGGATTCTCGCACTTTGTAAACTCGGTTTCCATCTAAACAAAGGATGACATCGCGTATTTATGCAACGAAACCCACTCTACAATTCACAAAAGCAACTCACTGATAGAGATGAGTCGAATTTACTAGAACAGGTATGGATTAGGTACTTTACGAGACTAGGCAGCCTTTTTTTAGGTTTTGACTTCAACCCTCTCCTTTCCCTATTAGTCGCCTTCTCCGATAAGCAGGGGATACCGTGGTGGAATTTTCCGAGCGCCTCCAAACCATAGGGCGGTAGGCAAGTATGATTCGTTGGCGTAGTTGTATTTTGGTACGAGTGCACTGCTAAGGTCTCAGTTTCGATCCCCGGGTCGGACAGTGATACTAGGCTTTTCTGCCCAGTATCAGCCCGGAGTCTGAAATTTGTGTGCGATATGGCGATTAGCTCGCCCCCTATCACATGATGGGACGGAATACTCATGGTGGAAAGTGGTTGCATCAGTTGTAGCACTGCCTACAGCTTTGGTGATAAAAACTCTTGAGTATAAAAGGCGTGAGTGTATATGTAGGCAAATATAGTAGATAAGTCTTGGTAAATATTAGTAAGTAATGTCTAAAGACTAAATAGAAGCGTTCGCGTATCGCAATCGATATGTAAGTGGGACTACCTAGTCTCAAATACCAATTCCAACTAGTACAAGTATCATGATCAGGTACGGTCAAAGGCGGAAAGCAATAAAACTAATCTTGTGATGGATTGACTTATAGTTTTTTTTCTTTATTTTACAGTAAAGATTAAATTCTTCTTGTTGTATTCTTCATCACTGAAGTTTGTGATCGTCTTGAAACGTCTTGACAGAGTCGATGAGAAGCTGTTTTCAAGCCCCCCCCGTCCTCGGCTTTCCTCTGGGATGTAGTAAAGATTAAACGAAATAACACTAAACTAAATAATATCACAAGATTTATAATTAAATTCGATTTCCTGCTAAAAATTGCTAAAAGTTCCAGAAAATTTATCAAAATAAGTTCTGTCTAATGCATGATAATCGTTGTTGTATTCATCCTAGTGGCAGATTTATATTTTTTATGAGTGTAGGCCACTCTATTTCTGCCGCCTCATGTTGGTAGAATTATGTAGGTTTCTAAAATACATAATAATTTTCCATTTGTTTGTGTTATGGAAGGCACTAAAGTTAAATAAACGAATGATTAATTAAATCGAGTGAGCGTCCTCTGAAATCTGCCGACCCTAAGAGGCTGTCGCCCATAGGCCGCGGCATATACGGCTTATTTACAAATCCAGGACTGATTCATCCCGGACGTAAATAATAATAATAATATCAGCCCTGTATTATATACTTGCCCCTTGCTGAGCACGGGCCTCCTCTACTACTGAGAGTGATTAGGCCTTAGTCCACCACGCTGGCCTAGTGCGGATTGGTAGACTTCACAAACCTTCGAAATTCCTATAAAGAACTTCTCAGATGTGCAGGTTTCTTCACGATGTTTTCCTTCACCGTTAAAGCGAACCATAAATTCACAAAGAATACACACATGATTTTTATAAAAGTCAGAGGTGTGTGCCCTTGGGATTTGAACCTGCGGACATTCGTCTTGGCAGTCCGTTCCACACCCAACTAGGCTATCTGTAAATACTAGATGCATTTCCATATTCCCTTAGTACACCCTCCTCCCTAAGCTACAGGTGCTCGGAGTGACAACGCGTCACTCGAATGCTTAATGCATCTTTTAAAATGCACTTACTCTCGGCGTCTTGGCACGACTCTTGTCTCCTGTTCACTTTTTATTTTATGGCAATTTGTAAGTTTAGAGCACTTGGCAAAGGAATTTTTGTTTTGGGACGCGTTGAAGTAAGTTTAATATACGGCTTTAGGTTTAATGCATTTCGTTATTATGGTAAGGAGTGATCAGTAGCGGTTAAAGTATTAAACTGCTACTGATCACTTCTGATCACTTTACTGGTGGTAGATCTCTCATATGTGAGAGTCTGTCTGGGTAGGTACCACTGTAATGCCTTTTTCTGCCGCCAAGCAGCAGTGTATAGTCATTGTTGTGTTTCGATTTGAAGGACATTGTAGCCTGAGTATCCATCTGAGAATGGCGAGCGCAGATGGCGCAAACAATACTTTGTAATTTAAGGTGTTGGATGGTATTTCTGCTGTTTATGAGTGGCGCTTACTATTAGGCTAACTGCAAACTCGTCTCGTCATTCAAAGCAAGTAAACAAAAATGTCTTGTAAATATATCCTATTATATAAAGCTGAGGAGTGTGTTTGAACGCGCTAAAAGCGGCGATAGCGAAAAAGCGGCGATAGCCTAGTTGGGTGTGGAACGGACTGCAAAGACGAATGTCCGCAGGTTCAAATCCCAAGGGCACACACCTCTGACTTTTCTAAAATCATGTGTGTATTCTTTGTGAATTTATCGTTAGCTTTAACGGCGAAGGAAAACATCGTGAGGAAACCTGCACATCTGAGAAGTTCTCTATAGGTATTTCGAAGGTGTGTGAAGTCTACCAATCCGCACTAGGCCAGCGTGGTGGACTAAGGCCTAATCCCTCTCAGTAGCAGAAGAGGCCCGTGCTCAGTAGTGGGCAAGTATATAATACAGGGCTGATATTATTTATTTTTTATAATATATGAAATATAGGCTCCTTTCTATTCCGGGAACTCTTTCAACGGTTCTTTCGATTCCAACAGGCCGGCATAATTGTGTCGACTACCGAGTGTAATCATTTCTTGTCAGTCGATATTCTATTGAATCCCACTTCACTTACCATCACGTGTACTGAGGCCACTTTCAGGCTTCATTCTGATACTAAGTAGAAAAACCTAATATCACTTTACCTTACCCGGGAATCGAATTGAGAGTGTTGAAGAGCACTGCAATTGTGCCATAGGCACGTCACATTGTTAATTGTGCAAATGCTACGACATTGTATTTATTATATGCCGTGTATCCTTCATTGGAGGTCCTTAAATAAATAGTACAACTACGTCACCACAGTTCGACTATTTTCAAAATATCACTAGTAAAAATAGTTCAGTCTTTTCTTCAAGCCATAATTTACGCAAATGCATGCTGAACATAAAATTGGCTCCAGAGAATGGAAAACGTTATAGCTGGTGAGTGGCATTCAACGACGAGATTCGCACTCACTCGGTACACTAATGGGATGGTAGTTTGAAAATTCATACGGTTTAAGTGAGAATTTCGGTTGTCTACAACTGAAATGAGATTTATTATAAATTTCATTTAATTCATTAATTGATGCAGATCTAGATGTCTTAAAAAAATTGTTCAGTTTTCTGAGAAGGTTTTTTTGTATTGTACAGACTTCTAAGAAAATTTTCTTGTAGCTACAGTGGTTAAGATGGCAGTCTTTGTTAACCCATCTTAAAAATCCTATCTATTCTGTTTACCATTTGGGTGGTAGATATCAGAAGCTACGAAGAACAATTGATACTGTTTTTTTTTAAACGAACACGGCATAGTGACCCCACTGATGGCAAGTGGAGTGGAGTCCAATAGAATGTCGACTGATGGGAGATGATTACCCCTCGGCAGTCGACATAATTATGCCGGTCTGTTGGATATACACAGGCGGATCCCGGAACGCGACACATTTACGTAGGCTACTATGTCGGGTTTTAACACTTTGTGTACGGTGGTCGCTATCTGGGCGGATATAAAATATATCCTACCACCAGCAGAGATGGACGTCTGGGTCAAATATGGTCATTAGTTTCATCACAAGATCATAGGATACGATCAATATTAACAAATACACATCATGTCTTTTTCCCGAACTGGTAGGCAGAGATGCACAATTTTTTTCTCTCTCTTTCTCATCCCATGATGTCAGGGGACGATGAAACCTACCGTCAATATTAAAATGTTATGAATGCCCGTTAATAATTGTTTATTAACATTATCTGTAAAGAGACATCCTTCTTATCATTGTTTGAACAATTAGACTAGTTATCTACTATTACTTAATTTACTACCTAAATAGTTTTGGGAATCCCGCAACTAGGATACGGGGGACTTTTTGGCATGTTATCATACTTATCAAATGATTATGTATTTTTATTATTAGCGGGAAGGTTAAAAATGGTAGTTATATACGTATACAATACTAGACATGTATTATATACTGTCCCACTGAGCACGAATCTTCTACTACTGAGATAGTTTAGGCGTTAGTCCACCACGCTGGCCTAGTGCGCGTTAACAGACATTCCATCAAAATCCTAATGTATACTTCTTAGGTAGGTATGTAGCTTTCCTCATGATGTTCACCTTCACTGTTGAAGCGAACTTCGATATACAACCCATAACATCAAAAAGTGAGAGGGGTGTGCCTTGGGCTTTGAACCTGTGGCTCTTAGCTTTGGCAGACCATTCCATACCTAACTAGGCTATCGTGCTCTAGTAGTATAGCCATACTACCATTATATACCATTAATACATGTTTGCCCTTAACGTGAATAAACCGAATGACTTAGGCAGCATCACTATCTTATTATAAGATTATTTTTATTGCTTTAAATGACGAGACGAGCTTGCCGTTCGCCTGATGGTAAGTGATACGACTGCCCATAAACAGTAGACACCACCCAACACCTTGAATTATTAAGTATTGTTTGGTATTCCACTGCGCTCGCCATCCTGAGACATGAGATGTTAAGTCTTATTATGTCCAGTGGTTACACTGGCTAGAATGTCCTTCAAACCGGAACACAACAGTGACTACACACTGCTGCTTGGCGGCAGAAATAGACATTACGGTGGCACCTACCCAAGCGCATTCTCACATATGAGAGACCTACCACCAGTAAGATATCTGAAGACCACCTCTGTCAAGCTGGGTCATTTATGTTCTAGACAAATTTTTCCCTAGCACGCTAGTTCGATATATTAAAATAAATAATCTGTTACCAAATAATATTAAAAATTATATTTCTTTACAATAAATACCTTAAAAACTACGATACATTAATAGGCGAAATACTTTGGTGGATATCTTCATACTAACATTCTTTTATGTACTGAGGTCATAGCCTTCAGTAGTAAAGTAGTACATTCCAGTAGCATTACCAGGGTTCCAGTATCCGGCAATAGTTTTATCATTCATGGTACAGCTACCTTTCTTGAAGTTCCCGTAGGAATTGCACTTGCTAGCAGGGAACCAATCAGGATGTCTGATTGACGCCGTCCATAAGTCGATGCAGGTCCTGTGACTGCAAGAGGCGGCCTTTGAGGAGTCAAACACGCCAGGAATCAAGGGAGTACCACAGTTCGGCTGGGAACGCCCATTCTTGTTGATAAAGAAGTCGATATCAGCGATAACACTTGAACTGCCCAACGCACCAGCATTGCAGTGGTATACTTCGACGTACTCCGCATTACCAGCCCTTACTTGGTCGTTGGTAAAGCTGTTTGCAAAACACGGGCCAGCAGGATCCAAAGCACTGATCCTCGCGATCTTCTTCCCAGTAAGCTTGGTGAACTCCTCTCCTATTTGACCCAATATTTGCCCTCCAAGACTGTGGCCAACACCGTGCATGTTCTTCGGAGATACACCTCCTTTAGCTAACCCCGCCAACATTTGAGCCACTGCTTTACCAATATAGTGGACGTATTTCACCGATCTAGCATAGCTTTTCCTGCTGCCCTGCCTGTTGTGGGTGTATTGGGAGTGGTCAATCATGATGAGATAAGTATCGCTTAGTTCTCTAAAGGCACTCCTAACTTGCTCATAAGATCTCTTATTGATCTGAGATTTAAAACCTCCTATGTAAATGATAAATTTTCTCTTCTTGTCCAGGTGTTTGATGGACAGGATGCCTTGAGCTGCTTCATCGATGGTGAACATCTCGACGTCAATCTTGGAGAAGTCGTAGAAGTAGACGTCAATGCCGCTAACGTCGAGGTTCAGGTTCCTATCGTGGTTGCCTAAGGAAAGAGTTGGTGATTTAGTATAAAAGTAGCCGAGGATTTCATAAATTTTGTTGTGATGTTGGTAAAGATAGCTGATCAATATAAGTTGGTAAATATATTTTGTATATTTTTTAACTGGGACTTTTTATTTTAAATAAATTCCAAATTATAAATATTCAAATTCAGAACAATGGAACAGATTCTACAAAGCCTGCGTACTAAGTACTGAGTCACTGAGATCAATAACTGCGTTCTAAATTCAAATCATTTAGCAGTACTTACATTTAATAAGATTGGAATGTAAGGCCAGTTGAAAAGGTCCATATTTCTCTAAATCCCCACGGCTCCAGCCATGAACTTGTACCGCGAAACACACAAATAAACTGAACACAAGCGTCTTCATTTTGAATAAAACGTAATGAGCGGTGAATGAAGCAAATTGTGGACAATGATGTTGTCTTATGCGGACACACCGCTTAACTGTGAATTGGAAGTGAAATAGTCTGTTTTTATATGTTAAATATTAGTCATTCTTATCTTAAGGAAAGTCGAGGTTAAGTTACAAAAGCGTTAAGTGGTTAAACGTCATTGTTTATATTTTAGGGAAAATTGATTTGTGACGTAGAGTAAATACCATAACGTATTAGATGTATTTTGTCATTGGGATTTCTTGTAGTAACGTCAGTAAGCAAAGTTAGTTTAAAATTACTTAATGTTATATACTATACTTGTAAAATATTTATTTGTAAAAATTGTATAGGACTGAAAACAATATTTTGTGAGATTATATTGCTGTTTTCATACATACTAGTACTTTTCTAAAAAATTGCCTCTTATTAAAATAGTTAATCATAAAAAAAGTCTAAAGTTATTAATTGTGTTTTTAATTTTATCTATACTTTAAACCCAATTTTGGTAAAATAGAAAAATAGGCTAGTAAACTCTCCATATTAATATTTATCCCGTAGAATAACTTATAAGTATATCCGGGCATGTGTATATGGGTGTTCCTTACTAATGTTTGCCTCTTTATTACACCTTTGTTACGTATCAAATAATTTATCGTGTAATTTTCCCTTTTAAGATTGTTTGGTTTATTCCCTTGCTATAATAAATAAAGCCGTATTTAAATAAAAATTCTTTCTCTGTCTCCTGTATCGTTTTTACAATAAAAAATGTAATTAAAAACTCGCACAAACCTTATATCTTGTTATTTTATAGCACAAACTTTTTCCTTATAAAAAAATATTTCAATTTCTTTTTATGTTTTTTTGTGGCAAATATTATTATTTTCTGAACTCTACATATTATTCTATGTCATTGTATCACACGCGGTGCATGACACCGCTTCCATGATTGTCGAATCACAGCGTTCATCTTAAAATATCGTCCAATCAAAGCGCATACCTTATCTGTCTCACTAACAGTGAAATATACACTCTGCCCACCCGCATTGACGACAGTATGAGTTACAGGGTTCCGTTAAATAATTTATCACCTGTCTTCACTATATTTTTTACCTCGTTAGTTTAATATAAGTTTAAGGTAATGCTGTGAAAATATTTTAATTTAGTTTTAGTTTCGCGATAAGAAGTCTGGTAGGTACTTTTAGCTAAGATGATTAAAAGTAGATCATTTGACATACAGAAAAACTACGTGTATACTTTTAATAAAGTTACTATTTATAATCTTTAGATACTGGAAAAAATACTGCAAATAGGTCTAAGTAAAATTCTGAGGAGGCCGATGGCTGGCACATGCGTCATACTCGTGAACGGGTGCTGCTTGTGTGGACTGTTCTGCCCATTTCGCTTACATTTCTAATTTCTAATTGCTAGAGGTGCTGGGAGGAAATAATTATAAGGATAATAGACAAATTTCATGATTCCTGAGAGGGTTGTGCAGTCATATAAAAAATTCAATTAATTTATTCCTTATTTCACGAGCCTATAAATGAACTGTTCTAAACTTTTTTGTTTTTTTTTCTTCTTACTTTATCATGTACTGTAGTCTTTACCCTAAACTGATTGAAAAGAGCAACACCAGAGTTTCTTGCCCGTTCTTCTCTGGTGAAAACTGCTTTCCGAACTGGTGGTAGAGTTAATATTGACGGAATCTAAATAATGTATAACATTTTACAGATTCAAATAAATCATTTCATTTCTTTGACCCTCAATGCAATCTGGCTAATGCTTCTCACCGACTAATTTACCAGTGACCAAGAGTATAATAATATATCAGCCCTGTATTATATACTCGCCCACTGCTGAGCACGGGCCTCCTCTACTACTGAGAGGGATTAGGCCTTAGTCCACCACGCTGGCCTAGTGCGGATTGGTAGACTTCACACACCTTCGACATCCCTATAGAGAACTTCTGAGGTACGCAGGTTTCTTCTGAATGTTTTTTCTTCACCGCTAAAGTAAGCGATAGTTCACAAAGAGTACACAAATGATTTAAAAAACTGCGTAAATATTCTTGAGGGTATTTTGTTATAAAAACATTGAGCGTTTGAAATACCGCGCCGGGGCAGTTGATCATTGACAGTCGTATAAGTTGGCTAGTTGGTGATATTTATGAAAGTATTCCTGTAGTAAATTTTCTTTTCATTTTAATTGGCGAAGGGTGAAATTTTTCAAAAGGTAACCTGAGGCAAAAAAAGTGACCTAGTTAACATATCGCGACCAATTTAACAGAAAACAAAAACTAAGACAAACGTAAATAAACCTAAAAGGGAAGTCGGTAGTTATCAAGTTGTATGGACGCTTCGCTACTGCATTTTAATCAGTCACTTCAGTTCCTAACAGTATAAAATACATTTTAGTAATATTACATACAGAACCCTTGTCCAACCAGTTCTGTTCGCTTCCAACCGGTTTTTGATTGTTGATGTTTACGTTTATATTTCGTAATCGGTCTTCATCAGGGGCCCTTTGTTAATGTCGTAATGAATTTCTAGTCGCGCAATACCATGGGATGGTGGAACATATTTGGGAATGATGGATGGGTAATGGTGGAATTTAGGTATTAAAATAAAACTAGTTTCTAAATGATGATGATGAGGGAAAATCTAATATAATAAATAATAAAAAATAATTTATATATATAAATGAATATCTATTTCCCTTGGTCATCGCATCACACGTGAATGAATGGATCTATTTCGCAAATTCTTTTTTTGTTGTGTTCATTGTTGTCAGGAGAAGGTTCTTATAAAAGAAAAAAAATTATTTAAATTTAAGAAAAGTTAATTTCATCGATTTACAGAATGCGTGCTGCAAATTCATAGTTGACAGGACATCGTCTGTCTGGTCGACTAGTGGTAATATAAAAAAAAGCGATAAAATTCGCAAAAATAGTTTTATTACAATGTCTAATATTCGCGTAAATAAGAAATCATAATTTAGATCTTGGTTGATCCTCTTTAAATAGAGTTGTGAAATAGTCTATAGTTCATTGATATTTATAGTGAAACATTGTAGCCATTTCGCTGGCTCAGTATTACAAGGTCCAATCATCCAAACTTGCTTTTATGATTCATTATGATAGGATAAACAGACGTGACTTATTAGAACTGTTCCTTTCAATATGTGTGGCATTACTTATACATGCTATCATACTAGGAAACAACAGATATATATTAAGGAAACAATTGTGATAAATAATGTGTGAAGCATAAAAATTGGTAACACTTTGTAAAGCTATGATAAGTGTAACTTGGCTGCCGTTAGGAAGGACGATATTATAAAGTTTGAGATTCTAAATTGGATGCAACTGATTGGTGGTAGGTCTTTCATACGTGAGAGTCCGCCTGTGTAGGTACCACCGCAATTTCTATTTCTGCCACCGAGCAGCAGTGTGTAGGCACTGTTGTGTTCCGGTTTGAAGAACATTATAGCTAGTGTAACTACTGGACATAAGACTTAACTTCTCATGCATCACGATGGCGAGCGCAGTGGAATACCAAACAATAATTTATAATTCAAATTATTGGATGGTGTTTCTACTGCTTATGGGTAGGCGTGTCGTTAGCCAACAGGCGAACGGCAAGATAAAAAAAAACTGTTTGAGCAGGTAAAGAAAGGTATAGTGTGAGATATGTGGAACTAGTAAGGAAACCCTGGATTAAAAGGCTATGAGTAATAATAAAAGAATGAATATAGTGTAGCCATAAAAAATATGCCTTTTGAGCATATCAAAAATATAATCTAATTGGTCACTTTTTGAAATAGTTCGAAAAATCTATAAGGATCGCTCATTGAAAATAGCGGTTAGTTGAAGCAGTTTCATAGTAATTGTATTAAATCAAAATATTGACAGCTTATTGTAACTCTGTACCGTATGTCCGCAACAACTTAATTACGTCTATAACATCACGCATTTTATCCCCGGAGGGGTATGCAGAGGCGCGACTAGGGCACCCACTTTTCGCCAAGTATGTTCCGTCCCATGATGTGATAGGGGGCGAGCCTATCGCCATATCGGGCACAAATTCCAGACTCCGGGCTGATACTGAGCAGAAAAACCCAAATATCACTTTACCCGACCCGGGATTCGAACCCAGGACCTCAGAGCGCTATTGTACCGGACGTGCAATACAACTACGCCACCGAGGCAGTCATTTACGTCTATGTCACATCTTATTCCGGTTTAGACAATTATTGTCGACTTCAAAATACAATGATGTACTTAGTTTCTTTTTAAAATAATAACGAGAACACTGAACTGAATAATTCATCTCAAGGTGAGTTTAGGTAGCGGGGAGCGATCCGGTGTCAGCGATGAGAGCTCTCCACGCGACTGTCATAGACTTTAGGGATGTGAGTGTTATCGATATCGATAAAACAGATTAAATACCGAGATTTAGGATTGGTGATCGATTTTCGGTATTTAATTTTGCGTGGTCTTCTAGTTGCCAAATTCATATTGTAGTTCATTAAGATGCTGATCAAATGGTATTGTATGTCAATTTTCGTGTCTGACTGCCGACACACATTGGATATTCTATTATTATTCAGTTCAGGAAACAGATATAATACAAGAAAATTAGAAGTACGGTATTGTCTGCAAATAATGAGCTATAGAAGCATACAAATGTAAAATATGGTCAACATCACGCTTGCTTGTACGGTGCGAATAATATATCTTTTACATTGTACATTTATTGTTAGCTTATGACAAGACTCGGCTTGTTTTTCAAACTGACAGTGTATTTTCACTTATCATAAAATACAATAAAGCTTAGAATTACAAGAATATTAATTTTTTGACAATAATTTACACCCAATGACCTCCAATTACATAGCCTTTCACTTCGCAAAAGAGCAAGAAGCAAAACTCTATACTTATGAACTCTGTTCCACGAACATAGAACAGTTTCAGACACGTCCGAGGTAATGTACATAATAAATTCTAACTCCTAACTTTATTTAAATATTGTTTTGTCGACTTCACCCCCAACACTCGGAATATAAGAGGCCGGAGCTACGGTGGCATTAAGATCGCTGCTTCAGTACTGGCACTTATCCAAAACACGTGAACAAATGAATCAATGGAAGCTTAATTCCCAAGTTTCCTGTCTCCTGGCTTTGGGGAGACTGGCAAGTTTTAATGAGTATTTCATTACGGCTTCAAGTTATAACGTGCGCGATGTTTTGTTACCGCTTGTTAATGTTTTGAACCGTGATAGTTATGTATTTGTTGGACTGAAATTGTTTCCTGTATCCCCATTTCTTAGTCAAGAATGTGTCTGATTGCTCTGGAAATCAAAATGTTATTGGTAAATCTCTTACTATTAGTGAACATATATTATGTGTCTGCTTTTTGCTAAATCATAATATAATCCATAATTAAGTTTGAAAATATGATTTAGTACAATAACTAGCATATGAATGGTGTTATAGTGCAAGGTAATTAGGCACTAGCTTTTACGTCCAACTCCTCTTTAACTTACAAAACCACTCTGATGGTAGGGATTTTATAGATTATTTTAGGATATATTTTATATCCGCTCGGATAGCAACCACTATACACAAGGTGTTAAAACCCGCTATAATGGCTCACGTGAGTCTGTCGCGTTCCGGGATCAGTTTGTGTAAATCCGGTTCCAACAGGCCGGCATAATTGCATTGACTGCCGAGGGGTAATCATCCCTTGAAGTCAACATTCTATTTGACCTTTGGACCCCATTCCCCTTACCATGAGGTGCAGAGGGGTCACTTTCCCGTGCATGTATAAAACAATAATCGAAATTATAAAAGTATCTTACGTCTTTTACCAGAATCCATAATTTTGATGAAATGAGGACTTAACACCAGGTGCTACGCAAGATAACATGGTTTTTTACAGAATAAATAACAAGACGATAAGACGATGGTAAAATAGTAAAGGTCCTGTGATGGTGAACTCTACATAAGACTGTCGAACCAGTAGCCAACCAGTATTACTCAAAACTTAGAACTTATATAGGAGAACAATCATATTATAAGTCCTAATAAAAAGTAACACACCAATAACAGCTCCATGTCTTTCCTAGTCAGAACAAACGTGGAAAAAGCTTGGTTATTGGCCGTGCCCTTTGTCTGAAGATTGTTTGCCGATCGGTGTAGCGCGCCGCAATAAACTGAGCTGGTGCACTCATGTCTCCGCACAACCATTGTTATGGAATGCTTTTAAAACCCTCTTTATTGTTTTTGAGAGTTTCATGAATCGCGCCATAAAGGACTGAGTTTGGAATGTTCGTGAATGTAGTAATGAGGTTGGGTTGGAAAAGTGTATTTTTGGAGGAAATTTTGCAGGCTGGACGTAGATTTGCGAATATAGGATTATCAGTCATAACATCTTTACCTGGAATACTCGTTAAACTTGAGAATTCATACGGATTTTTAAGTCTGATCCAAGGATGACTATAGATTGTGGAATATAATATTAATCCATATTTATAACGTCTACTTGTATCCTAATGATTAATCACAACAGTTCCCTATTTAAAAGAAGATTATTGCTTAAAATAGATTTGACATTCTACTACCTTCAAACTAAATTACCACTAACTAGATCAGCAATTGCTTTCAGTAAAGTAACAGAAATGTTAACTTCTGTATCGTAGTCAGAGCCCACCTCCACATAAAAATGACATAGAAGTTTGAAAGTGAAAAATAAATCGCTGTTAATTGTGGTAACTCCACACTTCGTGCTGTCCATATTCGCTGCAATGTGTCGAACGCTGACATCTCACGGTCGCCATTTTGAATCGAGTGGGTCGTGGGCTCGCGCTTCGGCCAATATTGATGGCGGCCATTGTACCTCACGCTTTAACTAGATGCACTTTGTTCTCGTCCAGCGTTGCGATTTCGCTGACGTGTGATGTGTTTCTTTAAAGTACCAATCCGAAATGACCTGCTTCACCTCCCACCGCACCATATTTCGGCATCGGCTTTAGAGTGTTCGCATATGAAATCACGGGTCAAGAAAAACTGGTCAGCGCAGTTTGTATGCAAGCTTTACGTTGACGGTTGCGTTGAATGTTATTGCGTCGGATTAAAGTGTATTTTTGTTTGTATTTCGGAAATGAGCTTGTATTGGTTGGGCCATTATTTTGCGAGCTCTGAATGGTCTGCCGATGGTGACGCATTGTAGGCTCTTCACTGTTAGCAATTTAACGGTGGGATATCCAGTTTATTTCACTCGGTTCATGTTCAGTTGTATTTGTTTTCGATTGGTTTTGTATTATAATTTAGTTTATATTTTGATTTTTTTTCTTTGGAATTTGGTAATATTACAATATTTACCATCAGCAAGACCGATAAATATATTAAAACATATTTTTTAGTATAAACGCCAAGTGCATGTCCTCCATAATTCATTATTAATCTAGAACATAGCAGCTAGTCAACTTTTATGCGTTTCATTTGTCAGGTTTCAGCATTTACTTCCAACAAACTTCCGCATTTATTAATATGATTATTTAACATTTCGGAGCCTTCGTAGACAGTGATTGCGTAACCGCGTGTGTGCTAAATTACGAAGATGCGAAGTAAATAGGAGCGTCTCATCGCTGTTAGCACGTACACAAGAAAGAAATTAATTTACTGTGAAGCACATTACGAAGTTTACTGATGTTGTGTTTTTCTTACGCCTGTTAAAGTGGGTGTGGTGTAATGTTGCATGAGCGGTAGCGGGTGGAATTTATTGTTCTTGAATGCCACCGTGGCGTAGTTGTATTTCGTACACAGTATGAGTGCGACTACCGCGTTGAGATCCTGAATTGGAATCCTGGGTTCGTGGGCAGTCCCGGGGTTTATTTATCGTAAAAATTACTCAATCGCAGCTGGGAGGCAGAAATTTGGTGGCGTAATATTCTCGTGTCTCGGAAAGCATGTAAAACCGTTGGTCCTGCGCCTGATCTTTTACCGGTCATGTTGGATTGCTGTCTCTTACTATAAGAGTAAAGGAACAGATGATGGCTTTCTTAAAAAAATAAAATGCTTTACTCATCACGTAGGCGAACATAGTTGCACTAATGATAAGTCAAGGTACATGGGAATATTTAATTATTACTTAATTAAAGTAGCTTATATAAACAAAGACAATTTATATTGAACATAAAATAAATGAAAGATTATAAAGTAAACAAAAAAGCTAACTTGGCTGGCAGGAAAGAAGAACCAGGCAAGCTATATTTGATGGTGAGTGTCACGATCGCCCATAAAAAGTAACAACACTAAGGATTTTGAACAACGAAGTATTATGTGGTATAATACTGCTCGTCGCTATGAGTCAGATTTAAGTCACATAATATCTCTGGGTATTGCCGAATTATATTTGAGATTAGTTCTAGTTAGTGGTGGACACACTTCAAAGTATTAACTTTATTTTGGATAAAGAAAAAAATAATATTTCGGTTGTAAATAATTTGTAAAAGTGTATTGAATATTTGCATTGGTTCGTTCACTTTTGAGATCGACTGTACTTCAAAGTGGAACTTAAACTTCACAATGCGACTTCGTCATACAAGTTTTTAAACCAATAGTAAACTCTAGAATTTTTTATCTGCAAAAGGTTTTTGACGCATGCGGAGTTTAACATCACCTTATTGTAAAACATTAGCATTTCTAAATTTCCAAGACATGCAATATTGTAAATAGTTAAGTATTTCAAAGCAAGCTTAATCCTTCTTCACTGGAATGTAATATAACTTATCGAATTAGTTCGGATATCGAGCTAAGTTCAGACTTGCGCGCTTTGTAGTAGCAAACTAGTTGGAAACATTCAATAATATGTATTTCTAGCTCTTATTACGATAGATATGTTTCAAGAGTTGAAATTTATAACCTAAAATCGAATAATTAATCTTATGTAGTACCGACGTATAGTTTTAGTCCTATGATCTCTATTTAATTTGTATGTTACCACCTAAGAGTCATTTGTTTTAGTTCATATAGAAAATAGTACCTTTGGTAAATTTGGTAAATAAATAAATATAGCTTTGCATTAAATTTCCACTCAGCATTTCTTTACATTGAAAACTTATGTGTTAATCCTTGATCTTTCTGTGTAACATATTCCTTTCAAACCCATTCAGCACTTCACTGGCTACTTAACAACATAGCACACATTAGGATATTAATAGCCAGGGGTCAACTTATACTGGTCATCATTTATAAACGCTTTCACACCAACCACGCCCTAATCTCAAGCTCTCGCGAACCTTTCTGTGTAAACGATAATTTTCTTTCTTTTTATTACTGTTTGCTTTTAGGCACAATTTTATAGCCGCGCCGCCTCGGGGCAATTACGTGGCTCGCAACACTTCTAGCGCACTCCGGCTTCGAAAAATTACATTGTTTTAACATATAAGCTCATTTACTTTATGCAACATCTTTGCACGGCTTTGAAAGACTACTTTAGACTTTAGGGATTTTTCTTTCGAACGACTTGTATTCTTTGTGTTAAAGAGTTCTTTCCTGCTTACGGTTTCTGCGTTATGTGACTTTATGCTAAAGCAGGAAAATTACTTGTTTTACCTGGTGTTAAGTCTCATAAAAAATCCAAAAGGATCGTGAATGTGCTGCTGATTATGAAGAAATAAGGATTAGGGGAATGCAGGCTTCCTAATATTTAATTTATCAAACGTAACAGTACTTCTCGTCAGTCTTTGTAACTTGATTTGAATGATATACGGCACCCAGGTTTTATTTTAATGCTTTGAATGACGAGACTAGCTTGCTGTTTTACCTGATGGTAAGATACGACCGCCCATGAACAGTAGAAACACCATAAAATATCTTAAATTACAAAGAATTGTTAGGTATGCCACTGCGCTCGCCATTCTGAGACATGAGATGTTAGGTCTTATTATGTCTAGTAATTACATTGGCTACAATGTTCTTCAAACCGGCACACAACAATGACTAGACACTGCTGCTTGGCGACAGAAATAGAAATTGCGCTGGTAACCACCCAGATGGACTCTCACATATGAGAGACCTACCACCATTGCAAGATTTGGGTAGACCCAATCTAGATTACACTAAAAGAAGATAAAAGAAAAATTATTTCCTACATACAGACCCGCAAGCAAAAGCTATTCATTTATAATTATATGTATCGGAACATCGATATCGAATACTTGTTCATGAATATTTAAATTTCCTCGAAGCCAATCAATCTCTTCTATTTACTTTGATATCAAATTTTCTTGTTGTCCCCTCGGAATTTCGTATTAATTATGGCGCAGCCAATTAGTGGACGAAAATTTTAATAAATCAGGATTAGTCTCGTGGATTTTGTGAGTAAAGTTGAGGATGTAACTGGTTCTAGAGGCTTATTTTTAACTCTACTTATAGATATAGGAAAGAAAAATTTAATGAATAATAATTTAGACAGAAGCGGCTTGACCGGCGAAAGCCAATCTTTACGAATAATTTTAATTAATTTATAACGTTGCTTTATTATAAGTACTGCACATAACCATTTCTTTTTCAATGCCCATGTCTTTTATTTGTTTTCTTCTGTTTTTCTGTTTATTTTATTGGTTATGAGTTTATAAAGAGTTCTATTATTATTATAACCATAACATAAAGGCATGTTTCCACATTTGACATATTTAGTGCTGATTTTTATGTACCGTAAGCAAAAAACTTATTTAAAAAGAAAACCGAAAACAGTCTGGTCTTGGTTTAGAGTTTTTTTGTAGCTAAAAAGACTTTATACACGGGTGTATCCGTGAGCAATACCTAGTCATTGCAAATATTTGAAGCTTTATTGGGATTACAATCCGATAATAAAGGATTTTATAGTCATTATATAAATAATAATTGATGTTTGTTAGTGGTTTGCGGTTTCCTATTGGTCAGTTGTGTCTGTTATTTGATATTAATTTTCGTAATATAAGTAATTGTAATGGAAACATGAATTTTGAATATTATGTGTTTATCGCATAATTAATCCAGGTCGGATGTAGTATTGCGGTTTTTTTATGGTGAGGTATTTATTAATTTTGTGTTACTGTATTCAGTCTATAGTATACCATTTTTTTGTTTCGCGGAGAAAGTCCCTTATTACTACACGGCCTACCAGCTAAAACTCCGCGGTGGCACTCTTCGGCGCATTAGGGACGGCTGCGGGCTTCCTCTGACGGCAGCATGAGGCCAACTACGCACTGCCGTCCATCCCGGGGGTCAACCGAAACATGTGCAAAAGTGCACAAAAATGCACAAGGGCGGACAGCCCCCTGCTGTCCGCCGACGACCCCCTTCGTGGCCCCTATTAGTCGCCTCTTACGACAGGCAGGGGATACCGTGGTGGAATTCTCCAAACGCCCCCATTCCACAAGGCGGGAGTCTATAGTATATCTACTATATAGTTAATTTGTCAATATAAGAACAGAGATCAGAAAGTATTTTAGTAATATATCAAAAGCAATTAATAAAGCTGTAAATATTTTATAAATTTAAAAAATTGAATACCTTAGAATATATGATAATTCATCAAAATTGTTTAATATATGGCCCCAAATTTTCCTTTCTAAAGAATCCAATTTAGAACCAAACGTGATGGAAGTTACCCAGCATGAGTATAATTTATAATCTCGACTTAATGTCTACACACTCTATTATAAGTGTAGTGGGTTCTGCATAAGATTTGCCTATCATAGTATAAGAGCCGTTATGTTAAGTAGCTATAGCCTAGTTTTTAATAGAACGTATTGCCCAGACGAATGTCCGCAAATTCAAAATCAAAATTCTCTTCATTCAAATAGTCTTTCACGAGCTCTTTTAAATCGTTATAAATTTAGTAGCACTCGGATCTTAATATCGTGGTGAAAAAGCGGCTGAAGTAACTCCTTGAGCAACACGACATCGCAAACGAGAGCGATTTATTCCAAAATCCTAAAAATATCCAATAACTCAGTATATCCCCAACTTAACCTGAGGGGGAATAAACCAAGAGCCCAATCATAAAACTTTCCAAACGACCTCTAATTAGGAGTTCTGGATACCGAGCAGTACCGTAACCAATAATTGCTTCCGAATTATAGACAATGAAAAAAAATCTGTAAACGAAGATTTATTTTATGACATTGATTTTGAAAAGCTTTTGTAAGTAAGATTGATTGCTTTACCCAGAGATTTAGGTAAAAATGGATTTATTAACGTTACTTTTATTGAAAGGCACGCTTCTAAAGGCAACTTTCAAAGTATTGTTATCTGAGAAGCCCAGGACTTGGGAAAAAAGAGATGTGATCATCCCCTGTATCTCACGGGACTGTCATCAAATGACACAGCTGGTATTAAGACATCTATACTATTATATAAAGTTGAAGAGTTTGTTTGTTTGTTTGAACATACTAAACTGAAGAACTACTGGTTTAAATCGAAAAATTATTTTAGTGTTGGATAGCCTCTTTATCGCGGAAGGCTTTAGGCTATGTAACATCACGCTACGGTCGTTAGGAGTGGAGCATCAACGAAAAATCATACAAATAACTATAAATAACAATATGACATCACGTGGGACGTTATACATCAGCCTTTGAAATACTGCCACTGCGATTGTTAGTCCGAAGGGCACACGAGTATAATAGTACAATCAATAAAGTATTTTCAAAAAAATTAAAACAAATACTGCCTCGTTGGCGTAGTTGTATTACCATACGACTATAATGCTGAGGTATTCCACGGGTTTAGCAAAGTAATTCAATTTCTTACTCAGTATTAGCTCGGAGTTTGGAATTAGTGCCTGATATGGCGATAGGCTTCTATCACATCATAGGACGTAAATTAGGTGCACCAATTGCGCTGCTGCATACCTTTTCGGAGATAAAACACGTCAGTATGACTGTAATACAAACGCTAGAAGAAATTCTTCGTAAAAATCCTTTACAAACCAGTTTGCAGTTTCAGCTCCTCTTTACTGAATAATAAGACTTCACGAGCATCATAAACCGAATCAGGCCCATATCCTGCGGGGTAAAAGCATCGTACACGTTTCACCCATTTTAAAACAAAGGCATGTTCGGAACCCTGACAATAATGAAATCACGACTCCTTTGTATACAAAGTGAAAGCCTCGATGTCATATAGAGTCGGGTAATGGACCGGATTTTTACTTTTCTTTTGAGCTATACAGCTTTTGGATTTATGTTTTAAAGCCTGTCTACTTATATTTTACTATATATAACATTATTTTAAGTATATTACAAAATGGAAATTAGTTTGTCGGTAATCAGCACAAAATTTTAACATATTTTTTATTTTATCCCAAAAACATTAAAATTCTGTCAAGCTGGTTACTTTTTGTGTTAATAAAAATTTGGCGCATGTTGGTCGCTCTCTGATACTGCTACAGTTCCTTGCGGCGGCGCGGGCGGCATGCTTGATTTATCAATTCCGCATGAGATCTTGTTATGCGATCTTTTACACCAAAATCTAATTTGGGTGCTTCGGTTTTATGGTATGCAAAAATTAATCTTGTATACATAAAAATAAAATGTTTTATTAATCACATAGACAAAAAAGTTGCACTTATGATACGTCAAAATAATTCATTCAATTTATTATTATTATTAGGTATTAAATAATATTTATAGACATAAACATTTCATCTATATATTAAAATATTGGGAAAGTAATTTACAAAGTTATCGAAAAAAGCCAGCTCAGGCTAGCAGGTGGAAATAGTTAAAAAGGTATAAAATTTTAATGTAATAAGCGGAGGACGATGCAATCCTCACCCTATATCGGCTAACCTATCCTACCAGCCTTTCACTAGCTACCTGAATGATGAAAAGCCGAAGAGGAAAAGCCAAAAATAAATCCCGGTCTTAATTTTGGCATCAATTATCCATTCAATGTTTTCTTTAAAGTCTTTTATATACACATAAAGCTATATTTTTATATAATGATAAAAAACTAAGCAAGCAAATAAAAAAAGAAATAATTACAAAGAGAATGGATAGACAAATAAATGATGTAGAAGGTGCATTCGCGTATGTACATTTACAACGATAATTATCATAATTAGTGAACTGAACTTAATGAAGACACGTGTTAGACGTAAACTTAGAAACCACTGGAATAATTTGAATAATTTCATGTTCAAATTGCAGCTATGGCTTCGTACCACATCAACGGTGTTTACTACTCAATCTAGTACAAAATATACTAAGAGGACACCGTCGTTCACTGTAAAATATTGTACAGGTATAAATATATTCTGTATTTATTCGAAGAACATTCTGGAATAAAATCTATTTATTAGTCCTTCAGACCATTGTAATAATATCATTACTTCCAAACAAACGGAGCCCTTATCTCAAAGTTTTTAAGGCACATACCCATATCACTCGGAACAATCTTTCCTAAGTTTAGATCCTGTATAAACATCTTCAGTTTGAGACCTTTCTTAGCTGTTTATCTTTTGCTTTGAATCGCCAAGTTTATTTCTTACGGGTTAATTAATCGGATTTGTTTTGTAAGGTCTGTTGGGGAGTTTATTGATTACGCTTAAAGAGAGAATTTTTGGGATAAATCTGTTTCGGAATTAAAGTTTTTTTTTAACGTCTGACTTGCAGTCAAAACCGAGGGAAACCTGCAAACGACTGGTTTCCCACGTCTTAATGATTGCAGGGGTCAAGAAAAGAAGGGGAAGGATAAGTGGGAGGGGGATGGGATGGGATCCAAAAATTAATATTTAATTTGATAACCGAGCATGTTCGCATAGGAAAAGGTAGTGTTGCGAGCATGTTCCGTTCGGTACATAATTATCGGTGAATGTGGTATGCCGATCTCAGTAGGTATACATTTCTATAGCTTATAAACTAGAGTTTCAATGCTACACATAGTATTATAATAATATAATCTGTTGTCGATGCGTGAAACAAATAAAACGAATATTGTTACAGAATATCAAAAGAGTTGTTTACATTTGAAACAAATAGATTATGAAGTTCATGATCGTGTTTATTGTATATTTTTTTTAATGTGTAATAGCATTAGTATCTCTTTTATTTTTCCAATACGTATAAAAGTAATTATAAAATGCATTAGCCTAAATGTAACGGTTAAGTAGCGTTTTTATTATACATGGTTATAAAACAGCGAAATAGTTCATTTACTTCATTAGGTCTAGTAGAAATAGTAGCCTGTTATTGCTATTGATCAGTCTCTAGTTACATGTCAGTGAAGCAACCATCAGCCGATAAGCGTTACAATTTATTACATTCTTATGTTTATAGATATGTGTGTAAACACGTACCCCCTTATTCATAGACGTTTTTTATCTAAGGACGGAGTAAAGCTGTGATAACAAGTCTGTTTCTCAGTGTTATATATATAACTCAGGCATCGATTCACAATCCCCGTGATGATGGAAGGAGAGGTCTCGGCAAATTATAAGTATATCTCCGACGTGAAGTGATCCATGCCAGGAGCCCTATGAGAATTCATGGTTTACAGATACTCTATGACTTCATCTTCCGTAAATAGTGGGTCGTTTGAAGTGTCCGGGAAATAATTAAAGGTTTGGGTCTTCCATATCAATGTTTTTAAACGTTCATAAATTTGGAACGTTTGACGTCTGTAGTTGGTGAAAAAATAGATCAGGTAATGGTAAGTGCTTCACTATTGACTACATAGAAGACGGAAGTATAATTTAACAATAGCGTAAGATAAAAAGACAACAAAAACCCTAACAGTAAAATGAAACGAGAATTCCGGTAGTCCACAGTACATATCCGAGGACTCTAAGAGACTCAGAATTATTTTGATTTACATTTTTAAATAATTACAGTGCCGCAAATGCCTCAAGCGGCTCTCCAAATATTCAGTCGCGTGAAAAAAGAAACTTTAGTCGAGTAGAAAATTTAAGCGTCAAATTTTAAAAACAAGGAACTGTCTAGACATCATTTTGCATTTAGAATAATGATGCGGCGGGCTGTGAGCGTTTTGGGAATCGATTATCGAGGTTTATTTTTTGTGACTCGAATCCTCGAGTATTTGTTCAAAACATTTATTCAAGTAATCATATTAGATGAGTTTGAGCAATAGCAAACGATTAGGTTTGTCAGTTAAGTGATAGGTAGGCAGGTAAAGAGCTATAGGTGCGTCTAATAGTATGTATTATGCAATTGAAGTTGTAGACACTTCGTACAAAATAGTACCAAAATTGGCACAAAATTTTGAACTCTGAAAGATATAAATGACAACGTACTTCAAGATTCATGCCCCAGCCTAATTATACTGCAAACATTCTTTGTTTCTAGATTAACTCAAAGTCAAATCTCGAACTATAAAATGCAACAAAAGACTCGACAGACCGCTTGCACATCACTAATTTAGAGCAATTTTCGCTAGAAGCGCGTCTTGTGGAGGTTCACAATTTAAAATAACAGGGCTGGAGTCCCGTGGGCCATTAGTTAGAACACTCTGAGTGTACTGGATTATTTGCACTACCTGCTACTGTAAGCATAAAACCTTGCATGTAATTGTATGCACGGCAATATGGTCTTAATGAGCAGAAGGAGTTTTTGTTGTGGAAATTTATTTGTGAAAATTGGAGCACTTATATACAGTTTTGTTTCAGTGATAATATTGTATTATAGAGAACTGGTGGAACTGCTTTGGTGCGGTTCATCAATCAGTCAGATTGCAAAGGAGTGAGAACTGAGAACCCAATAAATATCACCCCTTCGCAATCACTATTCTTCCATCATTAATAAATACAAAGTCTAATTTGAAACTGCGATATTTCTAACAAACTAATAGTGAATAATCTCTGCTGAATAGAACACAACGCTTGTTTTTGGCACACAAATAAATCAAAACTTAGTGTTTAATATTGCAAACTTTCTAACGTTTTGAATATTAAGCTAGACTCCTACACCGACGCAAGACAAATGGCTTCCAATAAACATTAAAGGTAATCTTGAATTATGAACGAATTTTAAATCCAGCACTTAGCACGTAACAGGTTTTATTAATCGGATTAATATAAAATTGGTCACGTTATGCTCAAATGTTATGTTTACAGCATAAATTATTGGACTTGACTGAGGCTACTACCTAATTTCTGTGGTACTTTACAGTCTTATAGTAGAACAATGTGTTAATTCGTTGCTACGTTTCCTCCAGTTGTTACGTCTCGCTTTTCTTATCCTGTTCTTTTCCTTTAGGGTCGGCAGTACAAGATTCTTCTGGTATTGCGATTTATATTATTTAATCTTAAATTACCCACTTCTTTGTGCTTAAAATGTATCTGTTATGGCTTCAGCTAAATACTTCATTGCCATTAAATAATCGTCAATATTACTCATATTTCTGTCTCTATTTGACTCGGCACCTTTCAAGAAACTTAATTTTAATAAATAAAGAAAGACAAACCACGCCTTTATCCCTGAAGGAGAATGTAAAGGTGCAACTAGTGCATCTACTTTTTGCCATGTGATTCGTCCAACGATATGACAGGACGAGCCTTTCGCCATAGCAGGCACAAATTCCATACCCTAGGCTGATACTCAGCAAGTTCACATTATTGACTAACTCGGGATTCCAACCCTCAAGGTGGTGTCGCACCGCGCTCGCGATCCAACTCCGCCATCGAGGCTGTACCTAATGAATTGATATTTACAATGACAAACTTGGTAGTCTAATTGATTGAACTTAATCGCGCAATTGCCTCTGTTGCATAGCAGCACAGCATCATGCTGAGTAGTCACGTCCTACCTGTGACAGCTTTGAAATTAAGTCTCAGGAAATATTGTTTGTTTTATTTTTATAACTAGCTTCCGCCCGCAGCTTCGTCCGCGTGGATTTCGGGTTTCAAAAATGGAGAAGGTGCTCAATTTGTCGGGATGTTTTTTTAATTTATGGTGGTATGCAGGTGGTCCGATTGTCCGGTCAGGGTCTGATGATGGGATCCTGGTGAAATCGAAGGAACTTTTAACCATTAAGGTTGCACACGAAATGACGGAAGCTTAAAAATGGAGTAACTTCTCCCGTTTTCCCAACATTTTCCATCACTGCTATGCTCCTATTAATTGTAGCGTGATGAAAAGTATATTATAACCAGCTCAGGAGTATGAAAAATAATTGTACCAAGTTAAGTTAAAATCCGTCGAGTAGTTTTTGTTTCTATAACGGTTATACAGACAGACAGACAAAAATTTTACTAATTGCATTTTTGGCATCAGTATCGATCCCTAATCACCCCCAGTTATTTTGGAAATATATTTCATGTACAGAATTGACCTCTCTACAGATTTATTATAAGTATAGATATGCAAAAGTAGCTCAAAAATTGTCCATAACGAAAACATGCATTTTAAAGTAAAACAAAAGAAATAATATCGTGAAGCCAACCAAATAACTAATGATATATTAAATTTTGTGACTGTTCAATTTAGTCGGGTCCGCGATATCACTTTTGTTGAGTTTCAGAACGCGACATTACATTATTATATTCTGTGCTCCAACGCACACTGCTTTGATGTTAGGAACACACCTACATTGCTTAGACAACAGTGAACTTTATACAATAGCAATAAAGCTCAAATTGACTCTACGTATTAGTTAGAAAACGTTTGTATGGGAAATAGAAAAATGCTGTTTTGAGGATTTTCCCGGCAATTATTCGAATTTTTCTCACCTTTTAAACCTTCCCTAGACCTCCACGAATAATTCAAGACCAAGATAAGATAAATCCGTTCAGCCGTTCTCGAGTTTTAGCGAGACTAACGAACAGCAATTCATTTTTATATATATAGATATGAGAGATTTTTGTTTAGTTTGTGTGAATTCTCTTTTTCCCCTTTATACGTTTATATATATATGCATGTCTATCTGTGACCAATAAATTTATTTATTTATTTAATTTTAGGTTCTCCAGCAGATTATACATTGATTGTGATGCACAACCAACTTAAAGGAGTACACAGCATTCGTTTAAATGTATAATAAATAATATAACAATAACAACATAATAATAATGATATGATATAACAACATAAATTATTTTTTCCTTCTTTTCTTTCTTTCAATCTTACTTACTTGTCAAGTCCTATACTTAAAACCACATCCAACGGCAATTCAATATTGCAATTGTCCTAATTAGACGACTTAACGCATCATGGTCCCACAAGTAAATTGCTGCGTCCATCGAAGCGTGACAGACATTGACGTTTATTGTCAATGCACTAATCTAATACCGTAGACTGTCCATTGTTTTGGCTCATCTAGTAACAATGTGCCGGCATATGGCACATAACAATGAGAGCATATATTGGCGACTATATGACGTAGGCGTTGTCAGTATGTTACATTAAAATTTTATTCGTAGAAAATTAAAATTATGAGCACGATAATCTCATTGGTAATGGATTGGTCAAGGCAAATGTCTGTAGGTTCATAATCTAAGGCATACACCAGTGCCTTTCAAAGTTAAGGGTGTATTGCTAATCAATTATGGTCCGCTATAACGGTGAAGAGGAATATGGTGAAGAAACCTACATAATATTATCTTTTTATTATGAATTTCTGACATATGTGGAATCTGCCAAACTCATACTAGGCCAGGGTGATGGACTAAGGCCTGAACTCCTTTAGTAGAAGATGCCTGTATCCAGTAGTGAGATAGTACTGGACCAATATTCTTATTAGACTAATTGTTGAACTAATAAATTTATTTAAAGTGGCATGGAACTTGACTTATCAATTGTAATTCATTTAGGCAGTTAATATTTTATTTACTTATGGACAAATAATTCGAAGATTAGTTGGTGCAATGTAGACTGTAGTCCTTGAAGGAGAATAAATGGTAATACAGAAGAGTGTTGATTATTCGAAATAATTGGGACATGAGAGGAAAACTAGTTTATTGAGGCAATCGAGCTATATATTTTTATGTGTGTACTCATTTACTAATAAAAAAATACATTTGTAATAGGAGTCTCGTTTACAAGAGCGGTAAGTAGGGAATGACTTAAGGAACGTAACATTAATACTTTACGTGCAGAAACCCTTAATTATGGTCAGTCGAAGCTATCCTAGCTGTTCGGTTGAGTGTCGCTCTACTGTAGTATTTCATTCGGTTGTATATAAACTTTACCCGGCCCGAATAAAAAACAAAAATAATATGACTACGGCTGGATATTTTTATTGTAGCTAGTCGTATCTAATCAGAATATAAATTAGATTTTTGTTGTGTAGTATCTAAATAAAACTTGCTTTTTTAATTATTTTTAGAAACATAATTTACTTAGAAGTTTATGGAATTTAATCTATTTTGTTGTTATACAAGATAATTTGATGTAACACCATTAAAATAAAAAAATAGTAAGCATCTTATTTATTTAAAGACGTCTTAACTTTAATACTATCTTAATTATATAGCTAATTCCTATATAATCGACATTTTGACGTTCATGAAAATTATTGTACAACGTTAGTATTATAAAACTATCTAACCTACAATCTTAGCCAAGTTAGTAAAATCAGGCCATCCCTCATCCGTATCATTAGGTGCGGCTTTCTTTTCAATTTTCACATCCTTTGGTGCTGGTGTCGTCGTTTTATCATCTGCCTTTGCCACAGGATCCCCACGGTTCAGCTTCTGGTACTTTACTATCAGATTCAAGACCTCGTGTTGCATGTTCAACCTCAAATCACTTGTCAAATTCTTCATAGCATTACCCACATACTGGCCAAACACGAAATCTTCATTAACCTGCCTCGATAGCATGTCATGCCCCAATTGTGTGAGAAGATCCTTCACGAAATTGATTATGGTAACGTTTGAAACATTTTTAACGAGTCTAGGTTGGTGTTTCCAGTTGGTTTTCTCGTATTTGGGACGTATTGGAGGCGGGCCGATCGCTACTGAAACTACTTCATCGTTGTCCATCTCATCATCTTCTAGAGGGGCGAGATGCCCAGATGGCTGGGGAAGGCTTGCTTTTTTGTTTTGCACCTGTTGAATGTAAAATTTTGTGGGTTTAGAGTAAATTTTTGAGCACATTAGAAATATCCCATCCCAAAGGATAGCAGGTTAATTAATGATCAGGATTTTTTTTTGTTAGCAGATAAAATCACCAAAATTATAACTTTATATTGTGAATAATTTTTATGGTTAATGGGGTGTATATTTGTGGATGTCATATCTTTGATCATTTATGGAGTCGAATACCCTAGAGAGGTTACTATAAAGACTCCGTGGACTTTAGGTGTAAATATCAAAATATAGTTTACGGAAATCAAGCAGAGATGATTCGTACGGTGCAAAAATCAAGAAACGAGAATCGGAAATCACCCGAAAGATATTCCAACGCATGAATATAGTTTGGTAAAACTGAACACGTAACTGGATTACCTTTTTCCTTATTTCCCTTGGTTTCTGAGTGCTCATACGTCGTTTAGGCTCTTGTTGGGGCGGCAACATGTGCCGTTTCGAATGGTAGTGCACGCCTTTTCTTATCACTCGTGTGTTTTCTTTATCTTCTATTGACGATCTCCATGCTTCCTTTGTCAGAAATACAAGAAATGTGATTTTGTGAAACTCTTTGTAAGTAGTCAGCTTGGAACTATTACAACTATTTCTACTTTTTAGGGATAAATAAATTGGCGTATTTTAAAAAACTAAAAATTCACATCCATGTATGGAGCTGCGCTAAGCAAAGGTCACATACTTTCACAAAGAAAGGTGTACGATTCTGGGCAGATGGGGCATTTTTTTTAACTCGACAGGGGAAAAGGACTGCACTGCAATAAAGTACGAAGATGCAAAACTGTCAAACAAATCAGACAATTAATTGGAATGTTTTTCCAATATTTAATAGCTTTTTCTAATGTCATACAAAATAAGAATTACACCAAGCAGATTTTGCGACAGATAATAACTTTGAACTAAAAACTGATAATTTAAGTATGGTGTAGGTACTTACCATTAATGTAGGCGATAAAATCAAGAACAACAACAAACTATTGACACAGTACATCGCGTCGCGTCTTTCCGAAGACTAAAGAGATTATCTTGATGTATTGTAAATGATATTTAGTAAATACTCGCTTTGAATGAAGGCACAATGAGAGAAACGTGTAAACAGGTCACTGTTTGAATTCTTCGAGTTGGTGAGGCTATTCTAAATTCTATGATATGAAAGTGCTAATATTATTTTTTCGAAGTCGCGGTTCCGAAGTATAATTTGCGAATAGAGCTGGTGGTAGTATATATTTTATATCCACTAGGATAGCGACCACCATACATAAGGTGTTAAAACCCGCCATAGTGGCCCAACTAAGTGTGACGTGTTCCAGGATCAGCCTGTGTATCCAACAGGGCGTCATAATTGTATCGACTGTCGAGGGGTAATCATCTTGCGACGAGTTGACATTCTATTAGATCCCACCCCACTTACCATCAGGTGCACTGAACACTGCATCAGTGGGGTCTCTTTGCTGTGCACGTATTTCAAGAAGCAGTGAATAGAGTGTTTTTAGAAGGTGAAGGTTCGTCAATTAGACATCTGCTTGTCCAGGAACAACGCCATTCATATATTTAAATTATAACAAAGTGGTGCATGGAAAGTAATTATGTTCAATGATTCTGAGAGGTCAGTGATTGCATACAAAGAAATAATCTACACGAACTGCTGCATAGAATACACCAACCAAATAGTTTCACAGCTAATTCATTAATTTAAATCTACCCCTTAGTCTCAGTGTGAATTCACCTTTACAATACCATCAGATACAATTTCCCTAATATGATAAGTTATACTCGATCTTGGAGGCCAATTTACATCCGCGTTGTACGTAAAACGTTTGTACTTAAAATGTAAAATCATAAAACGTTAATGGAATTTACACCGAACCCATAAAAGTTTTAAGTGACGTAATTTGTATTCTGGCGGAATCATAAGCCGACCAGATACGTTGATCCCTGATCTGGGACAGCAATTTTACAGATTGGGTTAAAGTTCGTGAAACATTATTTAAATTGATCTATTTACGCGCCATATGGTATATCGAATACATTTCGAAGTTAACTGAATAGCGAACACAGTAAAAATAAAAAACTTGCCATAGAGGCTTATTCGTACAAATGACGTTCCGTGGAAACTCACTTTAAATCTAATAAGAAAGAAAAGTAAACGACGACGTAGACAGTTTTTTAAGAGAAACTGTCTTTGGTTATATAATAATAAATCCTACTCTGTTCTGGGCCTAAGTGTGATGATTTCAAAATCTAATAATTCTAATTTTGAAAAAAAAAACAAAATATCATAATAAATTCTCATGTGTATGTTCGCCTATAGTAAAATTGGAAATTGTAAATTCAACTTCTGTCACTGCACCTCTAAGGAAGATCATGACGACAGGCAATCGGAAAACAGAAAGTTTCTTTCTGTATTATTGAGACACTTAAACCGAAATCGACATGGGAATTAATTAAGCAAATATTATTATTAAACCGATGAATAAGCTGATGAAAGCAAAAAAAAGTTTGGTAAACATCAAAACTGCTCATAAACAGTACAACGCCACTCCTATGCAATAAATACCTTGATACATTAGATGTTAAAGTTCATAATGCTTAACAAAAATATGGCTAAACGTGTTTTGAAACAATATCCATCAGAATTAACACATTGCGACGTAGTGTAATAAAATATGTTATTCGCAATACCGTTCTTTGTATTTTACTTGGAAATCTCCTTAATGAGTGAAGTCTGAAAGCTCAAGATATACTGGTCGCTCAACACGAGTCGTACCACACTTGTACAAGTCGAAAACAAGCTCCTTTCGTGTTTTAATTAGATCCAGACCTTAATTGAAAATATGTTCTTGCATTAAATACGAAAACAAATTTCGTATCTATGGGTACCGACAGCAGAGATTAAAGATAACTTATTCTCATATTTTTTTGGTTTTATAAGTTAGTTTACTTGGCTCCTGAATTCGATTTAGTATCCATTTAGTTATCAGTCTTTTTTATATATGATTTTACTATAATATGTCGCTGGTAAAACACACTGTCTCAGAAATATTGTAGAAATTATTTGGCTTACTTTTACGAACTATCACATTATCTTAACGCAGCTTTTCATAACTCTTGTAACTATTGAGGGTCTGAGTCCCTCATAATTTAAGGCAAGTCCGTGTTTTCAATAGAGTATATAATAATATAGAGTTTACACCAATTTATTGATTTATCTATCAGTGGCGGAAATGGAAATTTTCCGAAAGGTAACCCGACACAACTTGTAGGTACTAATTATCGTAAATGCGGTCTACAAATCGTTCTAATGATAATTAGATGCTTCATACAGGGAAGTCGGCAGGAATCGGATTATATGGAACGTTCGCCACTGTTATTTATATATTATCTACAAATTAGGCAATAATTACAATTTCAAAAAAGAGCCACCGGTCAACCAGTACTTTATCAAAACATCGCCATAAATACACATAGTTTTCATTGATATTTCTGTTTTTTTTTTCCGACTGTACACAATTGGAGTTGTTCCCCAAGCACGTACGGAGCAAGCCGGGCGTTTAACTTGTTAAACTAGTGTACCACGCCTTTCTGAGGCTCCTTGAGGGAATAATTAATTTACATCGATCTCTCACGTTCTAGTAGTTTGAGATAAATGTAAACAATTTCGCAAGTAACAGAAGGAAATGTGAGTGTAATTACTAGTTTACTGGGGTTTTACGCCCTCAGTGAAGTGAATATGCCTGATTGTGAGATATAAAGGGTCATTTTAACATTGCGTTACTGAATGAAATCACAAACTCGTCATTATCTTAGTTAACATTGAGCCAAAAATCATTCATGAGTAACGAATATTTTTAGCAAAGATCCTAATTTTCCTTTTCTGTTTTTTTACCACTATGTAGTTTGCTGCGAATATAGCGTGTGCGTGAGTGTATTTCTGAGTGAAAGTTTGATGTTGCCGCTGCGACGAATTCACTTAGAGTGTAGTAGAGGCATTAGAGTTTTACTTATTATTGATATTTATTTTATCCGAAACTTACACTTTTTATTTTAGGTTACGGTAACGTATTATTTTCAACAAGCACCATGTCAGCCTAGTTTATGAGGAGTACCTTCATTCGTCTCGAATTGACATACGTTGCCTGGAGATATCAAACAGGCAAACAGGCCGCCATAATTGTGTCGACCAACGAGGGATAATCTCTCGTCAGTCGACACTCTATCTGGCCCCTACTCCACATCAGGTGCAGTGGGGTCACTTTGCCTTACCCGTTTAAAAAAAGGAGTAGGCAGGGATGGACCTGTTTTTAAATTGCACTTAATTTGCGGTTAAATTATATAAGTCCCGTTACAAAAACATTAATTATACTTGTAACAATCATACATGAATAACATGCTATAAAACTCCTCTAAATTATAAACCTTTATTACAGGCATCAGCGCTAAAAAAGGCAAAAGCATGAATGTAAATCCAATGACACAATCTGTATTAATGACGGGATTCATGGCTCAGGTGGTTGTAGCGAGGCTTTTTATTGCGACTCGAAAAATACACAAAACAGATACAAAAACTGTGACCATTGAAGAAGATTAACTGTTTCCTGGTGACAATAGGACAGTGCTGAAAAGTAAATATGCCAGTCCCTCCTATGTGGTGATAATCTTCAACGACGAAGGGAAACGTGAAGAAGACCTAGGCAGGTTTCCTCATAAGAAAGAAAGGATTACTCACGCTGTTTTTGGCAATTCTCCATTAAAATTTGGAAGACGGCGACGGCGGCCAATCTCAACGGAAATCAGCCAAGTACGCAGAGGATGTTATAGTGCATAAGTGTGTGCGCTATACATAGGTGCACTCTCCGTTCCTTCCCTCTCATAGTCCTGTGAGACGGCTATCGGACATGACCGAAGAGAAATCAGATGCAGAACTAACGGTTTTACAAAAGACAATATTATATACATATTCTGACTGATTCACAGCCGTATTTGTATTGCGTGCGTTATAAAACTTCCACTCTAAGGTATCGGGAAGAAACCGGAGTTGTTATCAGTAATATTTGTTCTCATTTACAGTGTCAGCATGAAGTCAGAAAATTGTGCCCGATATTGCTAAAGGTTTGCCGCTTGAGACATCATGAGACGGAATACAAGGCGAAAAATGGATGAATTAGTTGCGTCTTTGCCTAACCCTTCCGAGACAAAGGGCGTAGCGAATTATGTATGTAGGAATTCTGTCAAATCGCTCTAGACCAGCGAGGTTAACTAAAACCTTAACCTACTAAAGCCAGTGCATAGCAGTACGACATATGATACAGATTTGGTCTTTTAGGTTCAATATTGCTTTGTTTTTCGTCAGCGTTCGCAGTTGTCATGACCTATTTCGTAAAACAGCGTGCGAACGATCTCCGTTTCATCTCGTATGAACACATCATGATTTATTTAATCGAATTTTTATGCAAACAGTTTGAATACGTTTTTACGGCATTAATATTCATGTTACTGCTGCTTCCTTTGACTCGATGGGTTTTAATGAGTTGGTTATAATAAACATTGTAGATCAGTGATTACCTAGTTATTGTTTTAGATCTACGCCTTTTTAAGCAGGAAGATAATGAGAAAACAATGTTTAGCTAAATAAATTATATTTTTTTTTACTTGCTGATGGATAAGACGCCGCACAGATGCTGGATTTTTGCACTAGCGTCAGACAAAATGGCCACTGGATCCGTCAATATTTCGAGTTTATAAAATTATTAAAAATATGAAAATTGCGTCAACATATTGTAAACACAATCAATTTAGTTGATATTACTGCCAACTAATTAATAATCGATATAATTTAATCGAGTTACTTTGTAAGATTATTATAATCGAATAAGTAATTAAGTGTCCAAAAAAATTTGTCAATCTTCCATGTAAATTATGGTCGGTTTAGTGCCGCGATAGTCTCGCAACTAACATCTGCTGACCCAAAAGCACGGGCTGTAACCAGTATACCGTGACCCCTGACCCCTCCCTTCTCCTCTCCTAGCAAGTCGTAGAAGGGGATGCCTCACACGTGTCTGAGGTTCAGGCCGCTTTGGTCTGTTTTTATAACCAGTCCAATGAGTGAAGAGTGAGTATAGTGTTATGTGTATAATTTATGTGAATATAATTTTTGGGTCTTTTCTTTTAATTTGGAAATCTTTGGGGGAGCTAGCAGCCTATGTTCAGCAGTGGACTGTATGTGGCTGGTGCTGATGATAATGAATTTTGGGTTTTTTAAATTAACTTATTATTATATTTAGCATTTAGGGCCGTAAAGAGTCGACTATTGATACGTCACACCTTAAGGCTTCTGGGAGAGCACAGCATATATTTCTTCTGAATGCATAGCGGCCTCTTAAAAACTGCCCAAACGCATCATAATGACTTTCATGTGTTTAGAATTTTTTACAGTAATGCAGATCAATCTAGATGATTCTGATAACTGGTAAAAGAAGTTCCATCTTTTTTATTTGACAAGTTTGGATTACAATCTATTAATAACAGGCTACCTTAGCCTGTTATATCTGTGACCTCACAGAACCAGAAAAAAAATCTGTGGGTATAATATTATATTCTGACTATGACAAATATTAACGTAAGTATTGCCTTTTATAGCATAAACAGGAAACAAAACTGTGACGTCATGGGTCACTGACTTATTTAAAATACAATACTATTTACAATTTTCCTTAAACATGTGACAGAAAATATTTCTTATGACGTGCTATTGAATTTTATAATAGACGCGTCATTGGATAGTTCAGTCATTATTTTTACGTAATTCGTAAGAATATGGTCAGTGACGTCTGACTTTCCCACTACGTGTGTACATGATTCATTGGAAAGTGAAGTGAGCAATTGATTTTCTATTACTAAGCCCTTTTATATGTTTCTTTTCATAACTATAAGTTTAAAGGATTTTCCATAGTTTCTACCGACCCTTAAACACAGCGGTAAAACAATTTACACAGGTATATCACAATTGCAATCAGATATTTGGTTTAAATAAGCATACGCATCTGATTAGGAGGTATAAACCCATTTACGATTTTTAACTCAATATAAGATAAGGGATGTGAACCTAATGTAGTGCGTGTACTTAGCATATAAGTCATGTTATGTATTGTGTTATGTTGGTATAATTAGTGCAGTCTAATAAATAGTCTAAAACCATCAACACGTCTCAATTTGTTCATCCTCCATTACACTAAGAAAGATCTCTACAACAGTTCACCCACCTGATCATAATCACAAGATATTATGAGGAGTGACCCCCAAACGCTTCCCACGTCACCCCACCGACCTCGGCACGTCATGAATAACTGAGCGTTCAGTGATTGTACTGAAACATTAAAACGCCTCGCCCGACGGATTTCACGCATTTTTACTCTATCTATATTATTCAATGCCTTTCCCTTTGTTTGATGTTTCATTGATGAATCCCATGTAATCTTTTCAATTATTTGACGTTAGTTTATTTGTTTTGAAGTGGGTTTTTAATATGATTTGCGCAGAGGCCTTACAAATAGACTTATAGTTGGGGCGAGTGAGCAACGTATCCAATAGCGGACCCTGCTCGCCCCACCTCACCCTTTAGTAATCACTAAAGACAAACATGATAGAAACACAAATAAGAAGTAGCGAATAACAAAAAAAAAAAAAAATAGACTTATAGCTAGGATATTGCTGGTGGTAGGTATATTTTATATTCGCCCATATAGCGACATTGTACAGAAGGTGTTAAAACACATAGTGGCCCACGTAGGTGTGCCGCGTTTCGAGATCAGCTTATGTATATCCGATTCCAACAGGCCGGCATAATTGTGTCGACTGTCGAGGGGTAATCATCTCTCGTCAGTCCACATTCTATTGGACCCCACTCCACTTACCATCAGGTTCATTGGGGAAATTTTACCGTGCCCGAATAAAAAAATATATATAATATATATCAATCATTGCTGTACATATTTTTTCCATTATCATTAATGATTGTAAATAGGCATCTTGTTTAAGGCCTGGGTCTGTGTTTTCCCAAGGGAATGGAAGATAAAACCAGAGGAGAACATTCATTGTTTTGGAATCCTAATTTGTCATCTTATAGTTATTGTATTTATGCCTTATATTATCTTATTGTCATTTATAATTGCAGTCCACAAGCCAAAGAAACAACTGTTTTTCTCATCTACATTACTACATAACTGGCAAAGAAAGAATATCCCATACTTTAAACCATAACGTTGAACCATAGTTTGATAGGTAAAATCTCCTACGGTAGCCAATGGCCTCTACCATCTCAAGTCTCGAAGGATTCACTCGATAAACCGTAAAGAAATACATATAAGAGAAGCCCCGCCATCCAGAGAACACTAATTCACACCGTTTTTATAATAGCTAGATTTTCACTGGCGTGATACAGTTGTCCTGAGAATTTATACTATAAAGTGGTTCTCAATTTGGCTGTGGGAAATTAGTGATAATTCATCATAAGGTCACCAAACGATGTAAATGACAGAATATTATAGGTGTTATAGTATCCTTACCTATATACCATTATATAAAGCTGAAGAGTTCGTTTGTTTGAAAGCGCTAAACTCGAGAACGACTGATACTGAAGAATTATTTTAGTGTTGGATTGCCCATTTATCTAGGAACGCTATAGGCTATATAAGATCACGTGATGACCAATAGGTGCGGAGTATCTATATATTAAATATTATAAAACTAAGGTCCCCTGCCGCATCTATCGGTCGGTCTGAACGTAATAAACATTTCTTTATTTTTTTATTGCTTTGTATGTCGAGACGAGGTTGCCGTTCATCTGATGGTAAGTAATACGATCGTCCATAAACAGAAGAAACACCTTCCAACACCTTGCATTACAACGTATTGTTTGGTATTCCACTGCGCTCGCCATCCTCAGACAAGAATGTTAAGTCTTATTATGTCCAGTAGTTACTCGGGCTACACTCAAAAACTAACGAACGGATGACCATAAAGTTTTGTATGCCGATAATTTGAGACCCTGGTAAGAACATAGGTTTTTATCTCGAGATTCTTAACCGGGAAAACCTCTCTTACCGGCGAAGACGCGAGCAAAAGCTAGTTTTTTTTTAAATAAAATTTTATCAAATATTTTTGCGCTTTTCTCCTAGATGAGTAGTTTAGTGCTCAGCAATAATATTGAAATTCTTGTTTTTTTTTTATATTGACTTACGGGAGTTGACTTACAAAGCTTTAAATGCACGCATAAAATGGTTATAAGAGTAACTATATATATAGTTACTCTTATAACCATTTTATGCAGTTAGTATAGTTTATTCTTAAGGTTTTAGGCGTGTTTTTAATCATCAGAAACGGATTTCTCGGTATCCAAGACTGTATTTGCATTATATCTCTATAAAATCATATATATTCGGAAAGTTATATTCTTTAAGATGTCCATCGTAAGAATACTCTGTTTCAACAAGGGCCCTTAAAGTTTGAGCACCGGTGGCCTAAAACATTTCTTAGTAGGGGCAAAGTTCCCGCCCAAAGAATCTGCAACTCCACAAATACCCTCGGGCGCAATATTCGTGAGTGTCAACATAAATCAACGGAGATTTTCACTTTGTTCACCTCCTCGCCCCTCGCCGCTTCGCTCCTTCCCTTACGCCCCGGGCAGGATTGAAGATTGAAATAAAGAACTCGCTCCGTGAGAGTGCAATTTCGTGAATTACAAGTTTTTAGAAATAGTCGGCCATTTATACTTGTAAGGGGCGTGGGGAGTACGTTAGATTTTAACTTTAAATTGTAAATATTTGGTATAGGAGGGTCCAGTAGTAAGATAAAGAAACCGTTGTAATACTAAAAGAAGCGACAAAAACTCATAATAAAGTGAAAAAGATTTTTTAAGTCCATAATTTTATTCGTTTGCCACAAATCGTCTTTTTTGGGATAGATCACTTTAGTTCTAAGGGTGCGATATATGAATACCTTCAGATATTGCCTAACAATCCACCAATTATTCTCCTGATTGGAACTTGCTCTTTAATTCTCTACTAATAAGTGTGATTTTGAATTGTGACTAGTTGTTATGAGAGTTCAAGTTTCTTTAGTTTTTGTGGTTAAAGGACGATAATTGAAAATTAATACATCTATAAAAAAATCATCCATGGAATTCAAGACCACAGCCATCCACTGTATATCGTTAAACTGCCATTTAGTTTATATATCGACGCTGGAAAGCATAAACGCTGTAACCCTTGAAATATCGAAAATACGTTTTTTACATCGTTGGAATCAGGAAATTTTTCTGCGTCGAATGAACCCATGCTCGTTGCTCTAGGATGAAAAAAAAATTTGCACAGCGTAAAATTTTGGTGATTTTTTACATATCTCAGACTTTATATTGCTGTAACCCACCGAAAAACTAGTGTTTTTTGTAGTAAAGGTACTTACACCATTTGATCGGTTGTAATCTAAAGTGTGACCATGGTTACTACGTTAATACGGGACAATATTATTAGACACACTCAGGTTACAACGTTTATACGGTATGTAAATAATATACACTCTAAACGTTACAACGTTTACATGGTATGTGACATGAGGAGATTACTAATTTAAATCCTTTTACATCGTTTGAAAATACGATCCGTACCGTATCGATCGTTTGAAAATATTTGAATTACTGCGTTAATACAGTCGCGTGGCACCTTTTTGCAGCCGACGAAACGTCTGAGTCGCTTCGTGTCGTGCAGTGTTGTGTTTGCTGTAAGTTGGAGCTTTCCGCCAATTGGGCGCTCTTTTAACGATAAGTTTTAATTACATTCATATATTTTTTATTGATTATATACTAATTAACCATTGTCCAATGTTTCCTTTTATTATGATTTACTGTAATAGGTAAATTATAACCTAACTACTATCGTTATGTAAAATGTAGGAGCAATATTAATTTTAGTAATACAATTTTGAAGCATTTCTTGAGATCTTGAATATCTCTTAATTGACATTGAATAAATTTTTTTAATTTTGGTAAGCAAAAGCAGTAGATAAAATAAGTCTGTGAGTTATAATAAAAACGTCCTGAGATATTTTTTTCATTTTAAGAATAAATGTTAAAATTACTTAGTTAAATAATATATTTAGTAATTTGATTTCAGATGTCGTTTGAACGTTGTATATAGAAAAAATATTTAATACTAGAGTGTAATTCCATCTCAAATAATGATGTTACGACAGATGAAACTGAAAATTGTAATAATAAAAAAATAACGATTCTCAGTGAAAAAAACTATAAAGAAATAAACGGAAAATTGATAGAAATTCTTAATACTAGATTTTGACATGAGAAATTGGCATTTTGTATGGGAAAAATACATACTGGATTTTTTTTAAAATATAATTAATTAATCAAAGTATGCGCCATTGTTATCTAAGAATTTTTGCTATTTGTAGGGAGTTCATTGATCTCTTTACTAAAAAAAACATGGGGGCGAGAATCAATAAACTTTCTGGAGGCGGTTTGGATTGCCACATCGGAGTTGATGTGGCAATCCTTCCAAGTCCAAGTCTTTTCCTTGTAAAAGTTATCGATATTACTGAAAAAATGGTAATTGTTGGAGCAAGGTCCGGGGAGAGTACGGCGGATGTCGCAGACATTTCAATTGCGACTCCTCTAGTTTAGTGGCTGTCTGTTGTGCAGAGTGTGATCTAGCCTTGTCCTGAAGCAGCAGTGGCCTACAGCGATTGACCAGACTCCGTTTGGCAGCTAGTTTGCCCATCATGGTTTGCAGTTTCTGATAATAGATTTCTGCCATAATCGTTTGGCCAGATTTTAGAAAGCGTTAGTGAACGACACCGGTACTAGTCCACCAAACACTCACAAGTAATCTTCTTTGAATCATAATGATTTCTTATGTTTACGCGAATGTTAGACATTGAAATTAAACTAATTTTCCGGATTTTATCGCGGTTTGAATTAATTTTCTCTTGGGGCAGGATTTGGGTGGTTCTCTAGGATCCAGCCATTGTGAAGAATTTTTCATTACAGGTAATCATTCGATTAAAAATCCTATAATTATTGTGTCGGTTGAGCAATGTAACGCAGCATTCGACGCGATTTTGCTGGTTTGATTCACTCAATCTATGAGGTACCTTTCAAGCTGTTTTGCTTTCCTGAATTGCGTCAAAAGGGTTAAAATACTTTTATCGCTCACACCGAACCCTGCAGCTAACTCTAAAGTGGTTTGCGATGAATCCGCTTCCATAATAACTTTTAATTCCTCAGTATTCACTTTCGTTTCCAGCCGTCCACGGGGCTTATTCTGAAGGTCAAAATTTCCAGCAAGAAAACGTTGGAACGAAAAAGGTACCGTGTTTTCTTTCACGACACCAGCTCCATACTCATCGTCAATACCTTATAATAACAATAATGTTTCTGAAGAAACAAAAGATCCTCAACAATCGAACGTACTATGATAAGGAAATATTGACCAAAGTTAATTTTGTCTATAATATTTAGTTGAAGAAAACAATTATTATTACCTATTTGTTTATTGTATTTGTTTAATTTATTTTATAAATTGTATTTATAATATTATTTGTTTTATTTAATTATTAATATTGCTTAAATAACTTTTAAAGCTAGTTGTTATGATTCGATTATGATTTTTTTTTAAGAATTTCATTTTTAATTTATTTCTTTGAAGATTCCAAAGCAAAAGAAGCTGATTCCGAGAACGCTGTTCAAAAGGAATAAAGATGTTCAGAAGATTAATGAGAAAGAAAAAGTCTATAATATAGTAGAGTTAAAAATCAGTGAGAGGTTGAATCATAAAAGTAAAGGATTACTCATTTTTATATTTTTAGATTGTTTTTATTGCTTACCATTTAATGTAAAAGAGATTTCTACAAAGGAATATACAGTAGAGTAGTAAAAGTTAATTTAATATAATAATTTTATAGTCAAAAAGGGAGTCCCTAATAAAAATATTAGTTTTTAACTTTTTAAAAGTCTTTTATTTCAACTTCTACCATAGTTACAGCATTTTATTGACGTTTAAGAATAGTCTGTTCCATTGCTTACAGCATTTTAAAATAGAGAGTATGCTAATTACAACGTTTATGCTTTCCCAAAAAAACGTGACAAAGTGAATCTTTTCTACTTTGTATAATATGGTTACAGCGTTTTCAAGGTCTCAAATAAAAGTTCTATTTGCTGTAACCCATATTAAATCTTGTCCAGGGAACTTTAGATGAAATAGCTAATGACCATATTATAGCTGAGCACAAACTGCACAACTTTGCTAAAAACCGCAAGCTTATAGGTGTAACGGTTCACGAGTTATGATTTTTTTTCTAAAATTTCAAAAGTTTTTTGGCTCTGGTGTAAAGTTCATACTTTCAGGGTTACAGCGTTTATGCTTTCTAGCGACGATATATTAATTGGTGGAAAAAATGTTTACGGTACCCCAAGATGACTCTTCAGTTTTCAACTCTGTAAATAAGAAAATGTAATCAACATAATTTATTTTGAAAGGTGACAGTTGTTTTTCATAATTTACTTATTATTCTGTTTTTGAAATTGTTTCACATTAATTCTGGATCTAAAATGAATTTTTATTAGGTTGTAGATCTTTTGCATGCAGCTGCTACAGGGACATTTTTGACGTTGCGTTAATGCAAAGTGAAAGATGCCTATCTATAAACATCAATGTTAATAATAGAAAAAAAAATAAACAGCACTGCGCTAAATATACATTTTGTACGCAATAAAGGCAAAACATGTACCTACTTTTTTCCAAAACTGAAGATCTTGTACAAATTTATTGTCTGTTTTACAAAATAATTATTTTTATCTTTAACTATGATTTATATTTTTTTTGTTCGTGCACGACAATGTGACCCCACTGCTACTGATGATAAGTGAAATGGAGTAAAATAGAATGTCGACTGACGAGCGATGATTATCCATCGACAGTCGACACAATTATATCGGCCTGTTGGAACCGGATATACACAGGCTGATCCAGAAACGCGACACACTAACGTAGGCCACTATAGCAAGTTTTAACAACGGTGGCCGCTATTCGGGCGGATATAAGATATATCCTATAACATAATCTGTATTAAGTCCAATGACTAAATATAAAGAGGACAGGCCTCAAAAGTTAGCTATATGAATAAGTTATATTTATGTTAGGGAAATCGACGCAGAATTGTCAATATATATGTCTATCTCTTTTACTCAAAGCTTATTTGGAACGCAACAAAAAGACAAAAATAATTGCTTTCTTCGCATATGGCACTATTTCGTTTACTTCAACACACTGGGACCGCCTTGCGGCAGAAACGCCATTTTATGCTGGCCAGTCGGCAAGTACATGTAGTGTCAGACGATGTAAACAAATCTTCATAAATATTGAATTTAAAGTAATATAATCATATTCTCAATTGTCCAGTGTGTTTATTAGTGTATTTGTTAAGTTTCGAAAATGACTCAGTGTTGTGTGAAAGGATGCAAATCGAATTCACGCAAGAAAGACCCCGAAATATATTTTCATAGGTTAGTAACTGTTTTTACCGAAAATTAGCAAATATCTTTGTATAATTACTTTTGGATGTGTTTTTATCAATTAAAATGATATGTGGATCTGGTTTGTTAAGCTTTGGACCCTTTTAGGCGTGATTTATACACATTAAAATCATTATGTTTGTTTACACACGAGCTTAGGGATGGGTGGGTGGATTTGTTTAGAAATTATTGATATCGATATTTTAACAGACGCCCGTTTATCAGTTACGGTTTTTGTCTTTGAAAGAATGTTAGAGCACACATCAATATTGTATTATTCAGAAGGACAAACTAAGTGAAATTAGAATATTTTTTAAGATAACCAAAAATTTAAAACCAAGGCAAAATGAATTGAGAATATTGAGCGACGTGATTGGAATCCTACACCAAATACATATTTCTTTACATTTTGAGAAGATATGCATAAACCACACGTTTAATTAACGCGAGTAAAGATAACTGTTTTCCAACAATATTCGCGATAAGTAAAATAGTAATGATTATTATACTTCACCTAATAAGTAGTAATATTACTTTAATATATTGCTATGAATAAAATTAGAATTGTTACATAAAAGAATAGATAAACATAAAAGAAACAACATAAAGATGAAATGTAAGATATATTTTTACAATTGGCGGTCTTATGTTTCGAGCAACCTTTGCATGCACGGAAATAGATACATAATCATATTGTTGTTATTGCAAATAATTATTATAATTGATTATCTTAACCACCATTTTTACGGTCATTGATTTTAGTTTGCTGAACCATAGTTATGTTTCTCGATCAAAGAGCATAATAATAAAATAAAATAAAACCAACCAAATAATTGCTGGCTACGCTATCTTATTCCATTTATCATGTATTAAATAAATATCTTAATCTGTAACTTAAATTTTTAGCAAGGAATAGTGCAACATACAAATATAGATCAAACACAACTGGATGTTTGTCACAACAGGTACTGCTTTGTTTAACAATTGTTACTTATAAATCAGTTTCAGTTTGTTTGTTTACATTATGATTTGTTATATTTATATTATGGTAGTTCCTAACCCCTTTCGTATTTGATCTTTTTGGGGCTTGTTTGTCTCTCTTAATTCTTCGATGTCGATACAAAATTTTCGGTACTAGCATATCACTATTGTAAGGGGCGGAGTCGGCACCATTTTGTTCATGAAATGTGCCGCATGTCACGTGACCATATTACCCATCCTCTATACTTCTTTTATCATTGATTAAGTCCCACTGTCAACTGACAGTTATATGTTTCTGTAGTCTGTGGTGTAAAAAATAATGTCTCTTTTCCTCGCTGGTCAACATGGAGTTTGCATTGCATCCAACTTTATCCCTATAGTAAAATAAGATTCCTGCTCCCTTCCACGCATAATAAATAATACAATCCTTCCACTATCAAATATACAGGGTCATTTTGACATTGCGTTATTAAGTAAAACCACATACTCGTCTTCACATTTGCTGACATTGTACCAAAAATCATCCATTAATAACGAATATTTCCACCAATAATCCTGGTTTCTGATTTTTTTATCAATTTGTAGTTTAATCCGCATATGGCGTGTATGTGAGTATATTTCTGGCTGAAAGTATGATGTTGCCGTTGCGACGAATTCTCTTAGAGTAGTAGAGTAGTGGTATTAGAGCGCGTTAAATTAAAATAACATTTATTAATATTTATTTTGTTCGAAACTTAAACTTTTTTATTTTACATCTACGACTCAAATAATTTATTGTAAAGTGTTATTTCCAAGTAGAGAAGTATGTGGTTTCATTTAGTAAGGAGATTTCAAAATGACCCTGTATATAGCCAGCAACCTAACAAAGTATTTAAAATTAAACTACTTTGACCATGTGACCATGAAGGCTGCAAAGTCTTCGAAACGTCGGGAGAAAACTAAAATATAAAAAACCGCGATAAAATCCGAAAAGTAGTTTAATTTTAATGTCTAACATTCGCGTAAACATAAGAAATCATGATAAAGTATTTAAACACGAGTTGGAAGTGTTAGATTCGTAGCTACTCGTGCAAATTCATTTTCCGATGCCACTACCTGCTCGTATGTTTCAAGCCTAGCCGTAACAACAAAAGCTATTAGCGTTATTGCTTACGTTAAGACATGTAGCGTGTAGTCCAAATAGTTCGCTTTAACGAATGAGCTTGGCCGCGGTGCATCGCGATGCGGCGGTGGGTGGTTGAATTTATAGACTTTAGGCTAGAAATTACTTATTATCTTTATTATTAGTTTTTAGTCTAGAAATAAATTTTAAATGTAGATGGCCTGGTACTGGAACGGTCTGCCGAGGCCTTAGGTTCAAATCTAAGGCACACACCTCTAACTCCTAAGTTAAGTGCGTACGTATTGATAAATCTTAGTCGACGTAACAGTAAACGATACTACCGTGAGGAAACCTACATATCTGATGTTTTTTTCATAAGAACTTGAAAGGTACTTGAAGTATATCAACATGCACCTCGGTACCGAGGTGGACTAAGGCCTAAACCCTTTCAGTAGTAGAGAAGGCCCGTGCAACAGTGGGAAGTATATATTTTATAAATGCCAAACTTTTTGAAAATGTTTGCATTTTGTTAGCAGTAATACAAGCTAAAGGCATTAATCGGTAAGTGGTTTTGGATAACCCGTGGGCAGATCACAGATGTTCACTATCAACAACTAATTACAACGTATACCAATATTGCGATATCTATCATATTGTGTGATGAAGGCGTCAACAGGCAAGGGAATTTAATAATATGGAAAAACACATTTTCTATTGCTTGGCTTGGAAATTGCGTGGTACGTTTACAAAGCCTGGAAGCAACATAAACAATGAATACAATATTAAATATATAATAAATACCATCTCAAATCTTTATTAAACTACTAGCTTTTGCTCGCGGCTTCGCCCGCGTGAAGGTGTTTTCCAGGATAAAATTCCACTGTTTGATAAAAGTCTTGCTATATATTTTCCCGGTACTTATAGGTTCAAACTAATTT